>NC_141874.1:42092423-42395453 GCF_056163025.1 Triticum urartu | reverse complement strand
CCACCCAAATCAAAAGTAGGGTATAACCGGACATGGAGTTTTGGTGCTCAGGCTCACCTGCACTTGAAATCCAGTCCATTGATGTCCCTCTTGGGATTCAGAAAATCTGGTTTGATGGGACAGGTTCGGTGTGCAGAAAAGTCTAATACAGGTTGTATATGTTTTGAGTAAAATGATCGATTGATCTTTCTTTGTTGATAGTGAAACTATTTGTACTATTACATGGGACGCTAGAGAAGAGACGTCTGTACAGAAAGAGATGCAAGCAACAGTCGCGTCGGTTGGGAGAGAGAGAGAGAGAGAGAGAGTCAGAGAGCGAGAGAAGGAAGAGAATATCACCTAGTCCTCCTACGGCAGGCAGCATCGTCATCCGGATGTGAAGATCTTAGCGAGAGCTGCTGGAATGCAGCTCGGGGTGATGTTGGTGGTGCCCCGCTCTGGATGGAGATGGGTGGACTAAGATGTACTGCCAGTAGTGAAGATAAACATGTAGGGGTGTGAGAGGAATGAGTTATTTCTAGTAGTTGGTGCATACGCATCGGATGCGCGTAGGAGAGATTCAGCAAAGTAGAGACAACATACAAGTGTGTGTGCCGCGGGCTTAGCGAGTGCTAAACATAAACGGGCAGCGATGCGTGTAAGAATGGATTTGACTAATGCAAACCATGACTTTCATTTCACGCAACAACAAAAAAGACCATGACTTGATAGACTACGGGCAGTCGTCACATTATTGGGCAAACTACTACATCATCATCTAGGTAACACGGGCTTTACATCCAGACTGCACACACCTGAGACCGGACGGCACACGCATCAGCATCAACTACACCCAAAAGACCTGGCAAAATCTGATTGGATGCCCCGAATTACTACATCATGACCACGCACTGGAACAACACAGTGACCATCAGATTGGTTACAGGGACCATCAGGCTAACAGCTGCAAGCAGTTGTGCGCCACGACGAATGTTTGTATGCGCCTAGGGCATCAGCTGCGGCGTTTCTGATTTCATCTGGGATAGGTTGGGATTTGAACCGGAAGCACAGGCTATGCAACACACAGTTGAACCGAGACTGAAAACAAAAAAGGAATCCCAAGGTGGCATAGATACAGGGGTCATATAAGAACTTCTCTTTTAGAGATCGTGCCTCCCAATCAGGAGGGCTTCTAGGTGTCGTGCAACAACAGAGGCATATCCAAACTCCTTGATCGTGGTGACATGATGAATCTCATAAATTTCTTGCACATGTTGAACACCAACTAGAAGTTGAAAATATCTTTAGCTTATACAATGACACTAGGCATTTAGTTATTCAAAAGATGTGCACTAGTCGAGGACATAACTTTTCATTAGTGCGGGTAAACCTAGTAATCACGAGCACAAGTCACTCAAAATAGACAGAGTACGATAATGAAGTATAACTGACGACCAAAAGAGAAATGTCTTCTTAGTCACTATAGAGATCAGTTGGAGAATATATACAACGAGTGCCCAGGAAAATAGTGAGAGAATGTTATAAGCACAGGCACCACAAGATCCGGGCTCTAAACCTTTCACAAAAGAAACGACTTAAAGCCTATGTTATACATGGCAATGAACAAACTAACTTTGAATAAAAACCGGTGCACATTTACATGTGCACCAACATCTGTATGTTAGTTTTGAACCCACTATGAAAGATCAAACGACCCCTGGCCTTCGTTGATAGCATAAAGCAGCTTCTTGTGCATAACCTCCTGCAACAATGTTCCGACGACCATAGCAGAAGTCAGTTTCCAGGCAAGACGATACGGAAAGGTGGAACAAAAAATTCATCAACCAAAAGAACCAAACCTTTGTCGAGTATGGCGGAAGTTTAAGATAGTTGGCACAAGTCATGACACTAGGCAGATCATCATCTGCAGACTCTGCTGCTCCAGCTGCATTTGAAGTATTCGCCGCAGTCGAAGAGTGCTGGCCAAGATACAAAATGGAAAAGCTTAAATAACATGAACGCAGAAATGATGTCATTCTGCATTGCTACAACAGGCTTACCTTCCTAACTATAGTCAGCTTAGGATTTAGGGAGGCTAAGCCACCAGGTGGAAGCCGAGGAGCACCAGTCACAAACTGGCAGAATGCATGTTGTTGCTCCGGAGTAAATTCCGTCATGATCTCAAGTAGCTGCAAACCAACAGCACAAACATTAAACTGAAGTTCCAAAAATCTGAAATAAAGCTGTGTGAAGAGATGTGCCCTTTTTTAAAGATGATGTACTCACATTGACAATTGCTGGACTCTTCGAGGTATAACCATGATCAAACTTTATATGTTCAACCAGTGTCTCCGGCTGCATTACATGCATTTGCTCAGAACAAGTTAAATAATGATTATAGAAGGGAGAAATAAAGTTAACAGGGCATTACCTCCCAAAGTTCCCGTCGACCACAAATGAGATAGTCAAGCTCTTGAGGAGAAAATATTTGGAGTGATGATATATCAAATACCTGAATTAGAAAAATAATAAGAGAAATGCAATAGCTAATTAACAATAATTGCCAGCAAATAAGATATCTTAGAAAAATGAGAAAACCTGATTAAATCCAGCTTTGAATGCTTCTACTTGACGCATTATTCCAGTCTTAAGTGTAGCATCCACTACCAGCGAAATGTACTCTTCTAAGTTGTAAATGCAGACCTACAGGAAGTTAAAAATAACAATGAATAGTCAACAACAAAACTAGAAGCAAAAGCTGAAGTACCACTTAGATGACAACATAAGAACCTAATCTACTCCATCACATACCACTGTATTTTCTTCACCTTCCTTCAGAACAAAATCCGGATAGCCCGGAAGAGTAAAATCTAAGCATAGGTCTTGAATAGGAGCACCACGAAAGCCCAATTCTTCTATTTGTTGACTATGATTAGAGCAGGACTCCAGAAATCGCTTGCGTTCAACAAGAACTTGCAACTCTTGAAGTATTTTACCAAACTCAGCATCAAAAGATAGTATGTCGTACAAATCAAGTTCCTAGTAAAGCAAAATATTTTGGCGTCAATACAGAAGACAGTAGAAAAAATAAAAAAAATACCAAGACTTGACAAGAAGGTGGAAGGGAATATTGGAATGGATCTACTGCAAGCGGGTTCTCATGCTTACTTGTCCAAGTAGAAGCTTATAAAATGCTGTTGACAAAGGCAAATCAAGAAGCCTTCCATCTTGCAATGCTTTTGCCATGATTCGACCAACTAAGCGGAAATACTCAACAACTTTGAAGAATTTACTACCCTCTGAAGAAGCAGTACTAGGTGGCCAAGGCCGAGGGAACAAGCCAAGAGGTGCATGTATCAAGTTCCTGCTATCAGCAGGTGAATGTGAATCAAGTTTTTTAGCTTCTAAAGAATCAGAATCAGATCTCCATAATCCCAAGCCAACCCTTTGCAGGTCATGACTTAAGAGGGTGTAGAACTCCAAAGTTGGACCAAGTCCAGTTCCCACTTCACCAAAGTATTCAACTTCAAGAACAGCCTTCTGATTGGAGAACATCTCCATTACTTTGGCAGCAGAATCCAGGATCCGGTTACGAGAAACACGAACTTTCTGGCGTTGCAATCTACCAATCCGGACTTCTCTTTCAGTCGCTGAGCTATTATTATCACCCTGTTGTTGCTGAAGACGATTCAATGCCCTAGATAACCCAAAAGCTGTGGAGTAGAAGTGTTGTCTTCTTGTTTCAAAAGGAAACAGAAATGGACAAGCTTTGGTCATCTGATAACACCAAGAAGGTAAACTACCACTGCAGAGTGCAAGAACATCCTGAATTTGCCGAGCAAGCTTTGGTGTCAACTTACTGCTGATAAACTCCTCTGAGGGTACCTTAGCTCCGGTGCCATATAACCCATCCAGGGTACCAACTTTTCCCTCTATAAAATCATCACAGGTTGCCTGTAGTCTCAGACGAGGAGATAGCTGATTCAATCCCTCCAATACACGCAATAGTGCTAAAATATTATAAGTTTGGGTCGATTTCTCAATATCACAAGGAAGTTCTCCTTGCAAAATGCTATCAAGAAGAGAAGTACATTGTTCTTGAGATGTAGCTCTGCAAAGTTCTGATTTGGACGATTTCAGCACTAAAGATGAACCTCTGGTTGATTCCCTATCCACTTCGTTATCAGCCTTTTGATATGTTATAGTGAACATATCACTCCAGAGACGGCTTCCATCATTGGGTAAATCAGAACCACCTAGCCTTTCCTCATCATCCTCATCATGAACTACTTGCTGTTGCATAGCTTGATATACAGTCAAATGCTTGCTAAGCTGCTTGCCGCCAGCTGTAAAAATCAATTTGTTTGAATGTTCATGTGCACTAGTTCCAAGTGGAAGGCCACGCCTATCCTGGCTACCTCTGATACCACGACTACCAACAGAAGCAAGCCCAGCCATGGCAGCTGCAGCAAACGACATCGCGCCCCGCGAACCAAGTGTGCTTGGATTTCTAAGTTCAACAGAACCTGCTCCCCTGCTACTAAAAGTATGTTTTACGCTGGAGCCAGATGAGGGTTGTGTCTGGTTATCACTTGCTATTGAGGCAATACTAGACCCATCAGCATCTGCCAGTTTTACATCATGCACACTCTCTGGAACACAGTCAGGAAGAGACCCACGTAGAACCTGGGGATTTTCAACAAAAATATGCAGTTTTCAGTCATGCCCACTAAAGCCACATTAACTTGCAGAAAAATAAAGAGATCAACCGAAGTACTTTTGAAATACTACCTCATGGTCATCATCTTCATCATCTGAAACATCATCATCGTCATCACCAAGCATCAAAGCATCATCAGCCTCAAAGGGAGATGCGCCCAGTTCTTCGTCCTGCATGTAGGAAACAGAATGTATCATGCACAACAAGCATAAATACAATAATAAAGTTTAACATCACATGACATAGTGTACAAGAATTGGATCAGAACTTTGTTCAGGGATAAGGGAATTAGTGAAATAGTAAGCCAGTTTCCAACACATAAGTGATCTATTTTGTTATACAGGTGAGTACTGGTAAGGGGTACTTGCAGCTAATTACATAGATATAATTAAATTGACAACTTAATTTATATATTTATCACTCAGTTAGGCAAGAAAAGCAGTATTGCATTCGGGCAAACTTTCAACAGTGAAATGAATCACATTGGTGAATATGCTCCCACTATCACAAGTTCTCAACTATGGAATGTGCCATTGCTGCTTAAGGTCCGTGCCACTCTCTCAACATATAATTATTGAATAGGATGAGGAACTGCAACAACCTTTAGGCACATTCAGTGATCGAGATAGTGGTGGGAGCACCAACCTTTCCCTACATCATTGGTTTTAGTTAGACAATGTCTTCATCAACTGAAGCATTGTAGACATGGTGAGACAATATGTACTCCCTAGATGCCATATCAAACTGCAGGTCAAAAGGCATTGTACTCTGTAGATCTAATTTTATGAAATTCACACATTGGTTCCACAATGAAATTCGTGTTAAATAATAATTTCATAACGGTATTAATCATGTCAATTCCCCTTAACAGTTGCACATCAAATTATTAAATGAAAGGAGAGCAGATATAATCATGAAACGACGACGAAAAACAGTAGGATGGTTGTTATAACGAAAATCAGCTTGGCAGCTGAGTAACTGCAGGGAGGCACTACCAAACAAAGAATATGTAGTCAAGCATCTGCATCAAATTTTGGGGAACTAGCAAAAATTCAAGACGTACTGGAGGAAATATATATTCTATAGATTATTAAGAAATGAGTCCATAATGAACAACAAACCTCTGAGCTACTGTGACCGTGTGGTGGCTTCACTTCTGCATCTTTCTGTGAAGCAACTTTCCTGCGTGCTGCAGTCCTAGTATGTGGTCCTTTTGGTTCATCGGACATCGACTTAACAACAGCTTTGCCTTTTCCCTTGGATGTGTTTCCGCTCCCCTCCTGAATATCCTTCTTAGTTGCAGAATCAGCATCAGCCAATGATTTCGACCTAGTTGAGGGCCGCCGGACAGATTGAGTTGACGAAGCCACTGGTGCTGTTGCACTAGGTGCCACAGATTCAGAATTCTTTCCAGATGATACTGCAGGATAAGATATTGACTCGCTACGCTGGATTCTAGGCCAAAGGAAATCTTCAACGGCTGCTAAACTTGCCAAGGGATCAATAAGAACTATATTGGATGAATAATCCTTAAGCGTTTTTTCACCCGCTGCTCGACACAGGCGCAACTTCAGGGGCTGAGATAGAGCACTTAATCCAGAGGATGGACGAGATCCTCCCAAACTGGACGTCCTTCCAGAATGGCTAATCACAACTGGGAACCGTTCCAGCGAAGACAACGCGCTTTGCAGTTTTTGAACTAAGAATGCCATTGGAGTTTGATTCCCTACCGCATCATTTGGAAGGGCAACATATATAAATGCTTTATATCGCCTGAGTGCCAGGTGACGCAACTTGGGTAGGTTTGCTTCGGACACCTTTTCCTTTCCAAAGGTTCCACAAGACAAATAATTAAGCAATGCTGAGATAACTCCACTCCCAATAAACTCAAACGTGGAAACCCCATCCCCATTGCTAAGCTCAGACAATATTTTGTCTATGATGTCGTCTAACTGTTCCTCGACATTGCATAAGATATCAAAATCATCACCTCCCAGTGACTTTGATTTCCCTTTGGCTTTTGTTTTAACAGTGTCCGCAGTGGCATTCAATTTTGCACAGAGTGCCCGTAGCTTCAAAAGGTCATCAGTAACTGCAATATCACTTGAGCCGGGTTCAGAGGGGAAGTACTTATCTTTGAATGACTTCGCACGATCACTAACTGAAGCACGAATTCTAGTATTTGGACCTTCTAGCGTGCTTGGTGGTGAATTGGCAATAGTAGTATGGGAACCCTTTGGTTCATCCAAGGAATTATTATCAGTATTCCCAGCACTGCTGCGCCGGCGGCTGCGTCTTGAACGTGAAGATGTACATGTACCAGAATCAATATCCTTGTCCTGCTGTGGTACTTGAAAAAGCATTGGACTTGAGATTTCCTGGCATATAAGCGATTCTACAGCATGAACAACACCTTCCCTCACAAACATCTTCGAAAATGTCCCAGGGAGCTTTTCCATCAGAATTTCAGCTATCTGGAGAGCGGGAACCAACACATGTGGATCTTTCCAAGCTAAGATGCCAGCTAAGAAGCTGCAAAGGTCAATATCAGGTTAGATGGAACCAGAGGTACACGAGTACATGTATAACAGTAAGCAAGAATGGCATCTGAAGTTTCGTATTAGCACCTGGATATGTTTGTTGTGCCATGGAGAATTTCGATCATTTCCGCTGAGCTGTAATACATTAATTTAGCAATGACAGATAAGCATTTATGACGTATTGGTCCATTTACACTGGAGCCATACACCTGCAAGGGATAGAGTGTATCCAAATAATGTCTCAGATAACAGGATTTCAATAATGTTATCGTCAGCAACCAACATCAACTGATACGCCAGCAAACCAAGAGACTGACCTGTGTCATGGTAGGTAATATGTCCATGCCAAATTGCTGGAGAAGTTCAGGCTGATCACGCAATAACTTCTCCCGACCCGAGACTTTAATATCTGTTGAACCAGACTCGCCTTGCTTGCTAGAACCAGGTTTCTTTACAGAAGAGCCTTTCATAAAAACATGGGAATGCGCTGGTAAAGAAATGGTTCCAGCAGGTAGAGGAGGAAGCAATTCGTCCGCAAGGTTCACAATTTCATACATCTGTGTGACACAACAAAGAATATTAGGATATGAAAACAAGCTGCAAACTACCATAGAACTACTACAGGAAACTCTTGGCTTTTGATAAATTAAAAAGAAAAATGGAGCAAGTAATATGGTATGATGTCGAGATTATTAAGGTTAACAAACAGTAGCTGGGCGTCATCTAGGCGGTCACCTACCGCCAGTCTAGTGCATCTCTAAACCTTGATCAAGATCAATACTATCATTGTGAATTTCATATTATAACTGGAGAAAGAAAATCGGGTAGAAAACAGAGAAGTCTATGAACCAAGAGTTCCAAGACAAACCCCTAATCCAATTTACCACATTGTTTGCTCACTGTTATAGCTTGCAGGACTGCACAAACAGCACGAGCACGGGAAACATTTGGCAAATTATTATACACAGAATAAGTATCCAGCATGCAACTTTCTTCCAAATTTTGAATATTCTGTTGTGTGATATTAATTTCAGTTTACCAAACAAACCTGAACTGAATGCATACTTGAGTGAATTTAAAATTGAAAAAAAAAGTATCACTCAAAAAGCTTCATCGGCTAAGTCAGATAAAACAACAACCGAACAGAGTCATCAACCGAATTCAAATAAAACAGTAAGTAGCTATAATATAGATATAGCCCTCATAAAGCAATAATCACCTGATCAGCTGGCCTAGTGGGGGATACAGTTGTACCAGCAACCAAACCAGAACCTGAAAGGATATCTTTAAGTGTGCCGCTAATTCCATGGAGGAGGAGTGTTTTAGCTGCCAATGGAGATCCACTTGCACATATTGACAGAACACGAATTACTCCCTTCAAGGATATATGAGCCAGAGTTAGCAAAGTTGCATAAATACTAAATAATACAGTAGATAAGTGAAATAGAAGCATACTGTATATGTTAATGTACTCAGTGATGCTTGTCCCGCTGAGTTGCTAACAGCTATTAAGCTAGCAGCTTGTGCAACCAATCCATAATTGCACAATTGATCCAATTTCTCTGGGGATGAAGCAAACGATTCTGCTATACGAGTCAGGCAAACAGAAGCATGTTCCAGCACCTGGAATACATTGATACAGATCATCAGCATCTAAGAATAGATGGTATCATGGCATAATCAGGGTATCCAAATACAGACAACAAGCATACTTTTGCATCATGGTAGTTCAGAAGATTTGTTAGCAGTGGAACCGCTTCCATTACAAAATCTGAGGCGTCTGAAGGAAGCTTCCTACACATATTGGCAGCTGTAGATAACGCAACTCTCTGTATACATTCCACCAAAAAAACAACTGTGAGTAGTAATAAAAATGTAGTACAGTATGTGTACAACAAAAAGATAGTGATATGACAAATTACTATGTCCCAATTTCTAAATGGTGCAAAAAAATAACGTAAGTATTGAGAATGTTATGTCTAAATGCTGGAAAAACATAGAAGTATTTAGAAAAATTACTTGAACACCGGTGGAGAAGAAGTCAAGATATGATAGCACTGCCATTAGCGCGCCAGCCCTCAAGCAGGCAGTTGGATGCTCCTGGGATATCTTCTTGAGTGCTTGTAAGGACTAAAATACCCAGAAAAGGCATAAGAAAATATTAGTACCACATCAAGATCTAGCAATGATAGATTCTTCCTGCAGCATATTTTAAACGACAAAACAAAACAAGGAAAGTGGCTAATCTAAAGTGCCACAGAAGCAATACAATATCAAAATCTAAGAAAGTAATTCAAATGTCCTAGGTGCTAAACATAATAGTTGTAGATACTACTCAATAACATATTGTGGAGCAGCAAACTAGATTCAATTGCACAAAGGGTTACAAAGGAATTCAAACAGATGATATCAAGTTAATTCACATTGTTTTGAATTAGACCCAAGAAAAGCAGAAGTATAATATCCATATAAGATGGGAAGGCAGAGAAGAAACACTGCCAGAAACCGGTTACATGAATCTTAGCATCTGATTTCCAACCCACTTCTTAGTATTTCAGATGGATCATTACAGTAGCACATACACAGGCGTGAAATCAGACCCTGAGCTAGAAATATTTCAGATGAAAAACATGTTCAAAAGCTAGCTTAGTCATGCACAAATAGGTGATTTGGCACAGCAAAACCGTGTTAAATGGCACCCAGGTGCTCGGCAGGAGCACCACCATGATCAGGCCTAGAAAGTCTTCTAAGGGGCAGATGAGGTCCTAAGATGGATTTGAGTTCGCTGGTGAGGATTTGGAGCCCGAGTCCTCCTGCGGCACCAGAGGAAGGGAAGACATCTCCATGCCCACAAGCTCCCTAAGGCTTTAAGGCATCACGTGCATTCGGACATGCTTTCATCTAACCATTTTTTCTTTCATGTGTCTCCTATCCTCAGCTTCTTCCTCCCAGAGTGACCAGTGCCTAGACCCTAGGCAGGCCCCAAGGCTACTAAGGGATCCGATCACCTTCTGCCTAACTCTCTAGATATTTCTTGTAACATCATTAAATGGTGAGCTACTGAACTAGGCAATATTTGGTACTTGCCAAGTGAACAATCAAACAAGCTATTTCAAATATATAGTTCCTTGAAAATTGATTATACACATATTTCAAACTTAATATTAACTGAGGCTAACTTACAACTACCACATCTGTACAGGTCACCGAAACTTGAGTCAGAAACATAACATAGAAAGCATACAGTGGAACTTCTCGAGTATGGGCACAACGCCAACAAAAATCATGTTCGTAACCTTCTCACCCATATTTATTTTAGCACTAAAATGGGAAAAAAAAACACAGCTACACAAAAGGCAAACTACTCATGAGCAAGTTCAAATATTATAAATGACCTGCAACACTAAAAGGAAACTCATGTAATGTAGGTTAAGGCTCTATGGGCAGCATAATCATGCATAATACAGTACACAACAATGGTTCACTAAACAAGCAGGGCGACATGATCTGGATCAGGCAACATGATAAAGAAGCAGCATGTACTATATATAAACCAAACAAGCGATGCAACAGAACAGTGCTCACCTGCTCCGCAAGGTCCATATATTCAATGGTGAGAAGCCGGGCGCAGAAGCATGCGACGGCGCCATAGTGCACAACGGCAGAGCAGGACGACGGAAGCACGTCACAGAGGTGGGTCAGGGCCCGCGCGGCGAGCAGCATGATGTCGGGGTTGCTCTCATGGTTGAGCAGCCCGACCAGAACAGGCACGAACGAGTCCACGGAGAACCCGGCGAGGGTGTCCTCGGTGCCGATGGACAGCATCTCGCAGAGCTGCGTGAGCGCCTCCACCTGGCGCCCCTCCTCGCCGTCGGCACGGAGACCCGCGAGCATGCTCTTCATCCGCGCGCCGTTCGGACCAGACATGGACGACGAGGAGGCAGCAGCGGCTGCGGCGGAGAGCGCGGACGACGGCAGCATGTCGTCCAGGCCGGCGCCAAGCTTCCTGAGCAGCCCCTGCAGGGCGCTGCTGGCGGAGGTGAGGCCGTGGGGGAAGGCCCCGTGGCCCTCGTCGTCTTCGTCCATGCCATCGAAGCTGAGGCCCAGCATCCGCTCGGCCTCGCGCACGCGGGAGCTCTCCGAGGGCTCCTGCTGCTCCTTGCCCTTGTCGGCGTTGGAGGCGCGGCCGCCGCGGCGGCGGGGCGGGGGGTTGTTGCCGCCGTCGGCCGGGAAGTCCATCGGGGGCTGCGGGGCGGGCGGGGAGAGGACGACGGAGCGGCGGGCGCGGGTGGGCGCGGGGTGTGCGGGGGTGGGGGTCGGGCTAGGGTTAGGGTTGGGGCGGGCGCGCTTGGAGGAGCGGGCCGAGGAGGAGGAGGTCGGGGTGGTGGAGGAAGACGACGAGGCTTCCGCCCGCTTGCGGCTGCGCGTTTCCATACAAGGGGGAGGAGGGGGAGGGGGGCGGCGGCCGCCTCGTCGGAGGCGGTGGCTGCGGCGCGGCGGCTAGGAGGCGGTGGGCGGCGGGGGAGGGGGCATCGATGGGCGATCGGAGGAGATCTGGGTGGGGATTTTGTTGATTGATTTGGGGAGGGGAGCAGGGAGGCGGTGCGGGTGGGGACTGCGGCTGCGGGGGCAGCGACGCGAGATAAGAGAGAGAGAGAGAGAGACCCGAGGCCTTTGCCGGATGGAACGCGTGAGCGTGAGGAGGGCCGCTTGGGCTTTTGCGGGGTTGTTCGGCTCTGCCCACGAGCACCGCACCGCACCGCCCTCCCTCGACCTAAGAAAAAGAAGAAGAAAACAAAATCTCCTCAGAAAGGTCTCTCAAAAGATAAAATACTTCCTCCGAGTAATTCCGAATAAAGAAAGTATTTGTTTAAATACATCCGTATCTAGACTATCTAAACATGTTTTGGCATTAGATGCATTCATATTTAGAAAAAATTATGACATGTAGGAGTAATTTGGAACGGAGGTAATAACATAAACCGAAAATTCAATGTACTGAGTTAACCGAAATTGTATGTCTCTCTCTTCTGAAGAAAGAAAAATGCTATCGAGGGACGTGGATAGCACAAGGTAAGATAAGGAACACACAATCCGGAAAAATAGCAAGGAAACTCCTTGGTAAGAGCTGAAGTCGCACCAAAATCGTCTGAATTGGTCGTCCCCAATCTTTCCTTGTGCGAGGTAAATTTGTTTTGGCATTGACACTCTGGCCATGCATGTCTAACTCTGACAATGTATATCTAGAGATTTGTGGCGAGGTTTTATCTATGTGTATCTAGTAGATGAATCCATTCATGATTCTACCAATGGAAAGCTGTGCTCGTGATCTCCAACCTGAGCAGGCCCGGCCCATAGGCCGGGCAAACGGGGCGCCCGCCCTGGGCCCCGAGGAGGCAGGGGCCCCGGCTCAGATAGTATACCTTCATGAAGCCCAAAGAAAATGCACGATTTTTTTCCAAGGAACCGTGCAAGGAAAAGCCCATTAGGCAAACCTCACGAAGGAATTCATCGATAATCAATCTGTTTGCACTGGACCCCAGACCCGCGACTCCTCTACTTCGCCAAATCCTAAACTCGGCGTCCCCGCTCCGATTCCAAAGTTGTGGCCAGTCATCAATGGATATCTACGGCGCAAATCATTCCCCAATCAGCTCTCCTTCGTTTCTCAACGCTCTAGCCGTTTCCTAGACTTTGGTCGACCAGGAAAGTACATGTTCTTCTTTCCTATAATCTCGTTCTTCAATTCAAAGATTCGTTGATAAATAGCTCTACGCATGATTCAAACATCGCAGATCCGCTAATCTCCATGGATTTTCTTCCACTCTTCATTGGATCCAAATGTCAGAGGGCTCAGGCAGTAGTCTAGGAGAAGGGAGAAATTTCATCCACTTCATGGTGCCGTCTTCTTTGTTCGTGCTGACTACTGTGGCGTATGGATCAAGGCATCTACATCCACATCAATCAATATCCAGGTGCTTTTGATCCCTGTATTAACCATTTTTTGTGCAGCTTGTTTACTGACTTGTCTTCAAGAAATTACTAATAGTATAATCTCAAAAGGGACAATTACTGTTAACTTTTACAAAACTAGAATTCTTCTAGGGAATCTCCATTTGTCATCATAGTATTAACATGAAATACACAGTTTGCTTTGCTATGCCGTATGTAGGATAGTTTGGAAGAGGTGAATTATTATTTGGGTGATAAATTTTTGGGTACCAGAACATGGCAGATTGGGGGAGGATCCAGAACATATGTACATGGTAACACAAATGATTAAGTAGCAACCTGTTTTTACAAGGTTATTTGTTGTGCCAAAAAATTGATGTCTCTATTGACAATTAGGAAATCGATATTTTGTGGAGCTATATTATTTCATTACTATCCCGATGCATTTCTCTTGATTGATAAATAGTGGTACTGCCAGTCTTAGAGTCGAAAGATCACCAATCTATGCTATATACTGGATATCCATATTACATTACTTTTGAAAAGAAAAACTGAGCTTTTAGTATGTCTCAAGGAGGGCCCCTTATTCTTTTATTGCCCTGGGGCCCCGTATATCCATGGGACGGCCCTGAACCTGAGGCGTCGCCGGAGCTTTCGGCCAAGGGAGAACATATGAAAGTGCATTGTTTCTTCGATGGTATTCTCGTGTTGATGACAATGGGTGCTAGTGAGGACTAGTGTAGATGACCTATGCTAAAGGTGTAATAGTTGGGGCTCCCTCGTATGTTGGTTTGTAGCAAGTGGGTAGACGTCTTCCCTTAGTGATAAACCTAACAATCTATAGAGATGCAATAGTTGGATGTCTTTAACACCAATAAAACCCTCTTATGCCCTCAACAACACAATAAGGATGTCAATCATTGCTAGTCTTGCTAGTTGAACAAGCCTATTAAAAGATAATGTGTGATAAATATTTTTGGTATTTTCAGAATAAAATGAACATGAAAATAAAACAATGTGTAAATATTTTTTAACACGGTACAGAGCATACGCTTATACATATGCATATACACCCAACCTTATGAACGCACGCACGCATATCCTGTCCATATGAGCACATCCGAGAGACCGAGCTGACACATCATCTTAGATTGACGAAGTGCCACGGACGCCTTCATACTTGACTGGAACATCTCTCCCACTAAACGCACATCACCGAAAAGTCTGAAATAAATTTAGAAAATGCGATCACCAATACCACTGCCATCATAATCACCCAACCACATGTCCGTTTACATGTGTAAATGTTGTTGGATTGTGATTCTAATGATGGAAACTGAATCGAGGTTCACGGGTTCATCAAGTGTAGCTCTCCAACACATAAAACTGTGAATGTTAACTTTCTCATGTGTAAAAGTGCAATGGAAAACTCATGTTCATGCTAGACAAGTAAAGTCGTGAGAAGATATATAGACAGTACATCCATAACACCGAAGATCGAGACCTTCGCATGCATCTTCAGAACTCTTTCATAGACCGACACACTCCTTATCATTTGCACGTTAACTATAAACACGGGTAATTATATTTAGCACATTGACATACTGTTAAGACTAGAGGATTATTTATCCTCTACTAACCCTTAATCCTTAGTGGCCGGCAACAATTCTTGCAGGCCTTTTTCATTTTTTTTGTCACTATGGAAGATTATCTACAAGATTTGAACCTATCTAATGCATACCACTTCCATTATTGGCTACCGTTCTAAACTGGAGAAGTGTAGTCAAATAACTAGAAAAAAATATGCATCTATATACCTCTCCATCTCCTTCCTCGTTTTTCACCTCCAGCCACCATATCTAGATTGTACGCTCCAGATCCAACGGCTCCGAGCACCCCAGTTCATCTCCACTCCTGCAGCCCATTAGCCCTCACATAAGTATGTGTTGATTTGCAGATAACACGGAATCACACCGTGAAAGACCCGCCAAACACTGCACTATAAAAAAGATAAAAACACACTCCATTATCTCCCCCACCCGCCAAACCAAATAGTCCCCCAGTTTCAATATAAGATGTATTTGTTTTCTAATGAAAAGTCAAATTTCTTTAACTTTGATGAAGTTCAAAAATGGACATTCACAATGCTAAACAAATAAATAGAAAAAACATTTCATGGTGAATCCAACGATACCAAATTGATTACAAGTGGTCAAATAATGGGTTTGACTTTTCAAAAAACTAATACACCTTACATTTTAAAATTGAAGGAGTAACAAAATTATGAAAAAAATCAACAACACCAACAACACAGCAAAGCGCGACCAACCCTTCTAGTATGTTGTCTAACTAAGAGCTATACTTGAGTTGAGCTAAACTAGATTATTTATATTCTATCTTTTGAACAAAAATGCAGGAATGGAACCAAACACAGAATGAGGTTCCACTATAGTTGACCATTTCGTTTAGGAACGAAGTGGAATGGAATGTCATGGTTCCATGGATAACCTCCGCCCCCTTAGCCGCAATCCCCCCTTCGACGTCTCTTTTCATTTCTCCGCCGAGCGATTCATGTCATTTTCCCTCTCTCGTAGATCCATGGCAGGAGGTGCTCAAGGACGTGGGGGCGTGGCGGTGAAAGCACAAGTGCTCCCTAGGTGGTTTTGGTAATTAATGTCAACATATCTTTTGTTGGACTAATACTTTTATCTAGTATATTTCAGATGAGTTCAACAGTGGAGTGGCACAGACAAGAGGATATGGAACCCCTTCAAGATACTAAGGACAGAAGATTGGCAAAAGCTCAAAAGCTCAAGACTCGACATTTCATTTTAGTGATCCAAGATCACATTGAGTCCATAGGAAAGCCAATACTATTAAAAGGGAATGAGGTGTTGCTTAATGGCTTGCTTGCTCAAAGTGCTTAGTGATATGCTCCAAAACCCTCAACCACTTTCTCATTTCCACATATGTCCCAAACCAAAAGACAAACTTGGCCCCACCGATTTGATCTATCCAGCGCCACCGAGTTTACTTGACATAGCCACTGTCAGAAACCCTAATCAATTCGGTCTCACCGATGGGATCTCGGTCTCACCGAGATGGGCTTGCAAACTCTCTATTGCTTGTTGCAATAATTTCGGTCCCACCGAGATATGCAATCGGTCCCACCGAGTTTGCTTGACCAACTCTTTGCTTAGCTTATTACCAAAATCGGTCCCATCGAGTTTGTGTAATCGGTCAAACCGAGATGAGGTTTTACCCTAACCCTAGCACATCGGTCCCACCGAGTTGATCATATCGGTCCCACCGAAAATCCTAATGTTCACATTTTGAACTAAATCGGTCTGACCGAGTTTCTCAACTCGGTCCCACCGAGTTTGGTAAATTGTGTGTAACGGCTAGATTTTGTGTGGAGGCTATATATACCCCTTCACCCTCTCTTCATTCGAGGAGAGAGCCATGAGAACGTGCCTACACTTCCACCACTCATTTTTTGAGAGAGAACCACCTACTCATGTGTTGAGACCAAGATATTCCATTCCAACCTGTGACGCCCTCGATTCAATCGTACACTAATCATACACGCAAATGTGTACGATCAAGATCAAGGACTCACGGAAAGATATCACAACACAACTCTAGACACAAATTAAAATAATACAAGCTTTATATTACAAGCCAGGGGCCTCGAGGGCTCGAATACATAAGCTCGAATACACAAGAGTCAACGGAAGTAACAATATCTGAGTACAAACATGAGTTAAACAAGTTTGCCTTAAGAAGGCTAGCACAAAAACAACATTGATCGAAAAGGCAAGGCCTCCTACATGGGAGCCTCCTAACTACTCCAAGTCGTCAGCGGCCGTCACGTAGTAGTAGGCATCCTCGGTGTAGCAGTAGTCATCAGTGGTGTCGTCTGGCTCGTGAGATCCGTCATCTAGTCGCAACAATCGGGTATGGGGAAAAGAAGTAGCAAAGCAGCCGTGAGTACTCATCCAAAGTACTCACAAGACTTACATCAGATCTAAACTAAGTATGCATCCGTATCAAAGGAAATGGGCTGTATATGTGGACTAAACTGCAGAATGCCAGAAGGAAGGGGAAAGCCTAGCCTATCGAAGACTAGCATCTTCAAGCATTTAGAAGAGTACAGATCAACATAATGTAAAGTAGTAGTAGTGTTATCAACCTCGGCCAGAGATCCTTTCTCGACTTCCTGCGAGAAAGCAATCCCAGAGCCATACTATCCATTTCTCATCTCAAGTATCCAGTTCTAGTTGTATCGATCGGGATACAACTCCAAGTGTCTGTTACCGTAGGACAGGCTATCGATAGATGTTTTCTTCCCTGCAGGGGTGCACCAACTTACCCACCACGCTCGATTAACTCCGGCCGGACACACTTTCCTGAGTCATGCCCGGCCTCGGCCAAACAATACGCCGCAACCCGACCTAGGCTTAATAGAGAGGTCAACACGCCGGACTAAACCTATGCCCCCAGGGGTCATGGGCCATCTCCCCGGGAACTCCTGCACGTTGCGTACGCCGCCGGTGAGCAGACCTAGCTACCTCCTTCAAGAAGGCAGGTGCTTATAGTCCAACCCAGCGCGCGCCGCTCAGTCGCTGACGTCTATTAAGCTTCGGCCGATGCATACGACGCAGAACGCCCATACTATGCCCACGTGATGGTTAGTGCTATCAGGCCAGAGGCCCCTCGGATCAAATATCCAAATCGTAGTGGATTAGTAATGCGCGGTAACAAGCAGAGACTCACGAAAGATGTGACCCCGTCGCCCCGTCTCGAGTACTTGCGGCAAGGGCTAAGAATGCCCGGCCACGCCTCGTAAGTATCTCGCGGGCACCTTCCAGGTCAACCCGACTCCACATCACTCGCTAATAAGCTCGCACGGGTACCCCTCAGGGCCGACCCGTCTTTAGTAACATGGTTCAGTGTAAAGTCATAGTAACCATAGTAACTGTGTGTCTAACACCAAGGGGAAAACCCGAGGAATCACCCCCGATGAAATCCACTCGATGTTATCATCAAGGTGAACATAAGAGGATCCACCCTCGAGGTTCACACTTGAGGGGTTGCACGACAGAGCCGTAATGGAAGTGGTTAAGGAGGAAATCACCCTTGATGACCTCGACCGTATAGCTACACTACAGGGATCTCATCAGGAGTGATGTAAGAGGTTCCACCCTCAGCACTCGATGGTAACTCTGTAGAGTCATACAACTAGGGGGGTGATGTGCGGTGTCGGGGCCTGGACATCGATCACGTTGATCGAGTCATCGAACATAAAGCGGGGCAACTGGGACAAGGTGGGGGTCACTGATAGATCTCTAACCAACCTATACTAAGAAATTTAGGATAAGCAG
This sequence comes from Triticum urartu, assembly GCF_056163025.1. Classification (NCBI taxonomy): domain Eukaryota; kingdom Viridiplantae; phylum Streptophyta; class Magnoliopsida; order Poales; family Poaceae; genus Triticum; species Triticum urartu. The sequence goes on along the minus strand of NC_141874.1, from coordinate 42,376,878 downwards.
GTAAGGTATGAAAGCAGGTAACAAAAACAGGCTATGCATCAACGAGGCGCGCGTGGGGAAGGGCGCGTGCGGTGAGGGCGAAGGTAGCTGGGCAGGGGCACGATCATGCGTGCGGGGGGGCATGCCCAGAGAGCGACAGGCGTGAGCCGGGCGAGACCAGTGCGCGACCGGCGCGCAGTGGCCATGCGCGGGCACTAGGACGGCCGCGGTGAGCACGAGGACGCGGGCCGGATCCGGTGACGGGGAGAGAAGAGGGGGCGAACGAGGCTCACGGCGGGGTTGTAGGGAGACGGCAGTGGGCTCGGGGAGGGTCGGGGTGGTCCGACGAGGGAGAGGACGAGGCGGACGACGACGACGGGGACGAGGCAGTCCGGCGACGGTGTGGTCACGGACGAGGCGGCGTCAGCGCGGTCGGCGACGGGGGTAGGCTCAGGGTCGGGGCGCGTCGTGCGGGAGGAGACGGAGAGGCGGGCGCCGATGAGGTGGCGAGGGGCGACGCCGAGGTGGTCGGGGCTCGCTGCCTCGATCTCAATCCAGACGGGATCGGGTGAGGGAGGGGGTGGGGAACGAGGAGGAGTGGGGGTCGTGCGGGGTTAGGGTTACGGGGAGGGAGTGGCCTAATAGGCCAGGGGGCGTGAGGGAGCGGGCCGGCCTGACCGGCAATGGCTAGCTGGGCCACGAGGCCCACTAGGGGGGGGTTAACTTTTGCTTTTTTTTAAAAAAAGCTTTTCCATTTTAGCTATTTTTAGGCCACTTAGACATTTTGCAAAAATGTTGGTTCACCACCAATATTACCAGAAGAATATGTTCCACATGATGAACACTTTAGTTTTCATGTCTGAGCATTTTGAATTTCACACATAAATTCAAATTGAATTCAACTAGAATTTGAAATGGAATATTGATCAAAGTGGCCAAGCATAGTTTGGAAAAAAAGATTAGTTTAATCATAGGGGGTTACTATAGCAAGACACTGGGGGTGTTACACAACCACAAGAATCTTGATCTCTAGCCTTCTCCAAGTTGCTTTCCACTCAAATCATCTTTCCACCAAATCCAAATCTATGAGAGAGAGTTGAGTGTTTGGGAGGCTATCATTTGAAGCACAAGAGCAAGGAGTTCATCATCAACACACCATTTATTACCTTTTGGAGAGTGGTGTCTCCTAGATTGGTTAGGTGTCACTTGGGAGCCTCTGTCAAGATTGTGGAGTTGAACCAAGGAGTTTATACGGGCAAGGAGATCGCCTACTTCGTGAAGATCTACCCTAGCGAGGCAAATCCTTGGTGGGTGATGGCCATGGTGGGATATACAAGGTTGCTTCTTCGTGGACCCTTCGTGGATGGAGCCCTCCGTGGACTAGCGCAACCGTTACCCTTCATGGGTTGAAGTCTCCATCAACGTGGATGTACGATAGCACCACCTATCGGAACCATGCCAAAAATCTCTGTGTCTCCAATTGCGTTTGCACACTCCAATCCCATCCCTTTACTTTCTTGCAACTTGCATGCTTTACTTTCCGTTGCTCATATACGCTGCCTATTGAGCATGTGTTGGTTTTTCCTTGAAGAGGAAAGGGTGATGCAGCAAAGTAGCGTAAGTATTTCCCTCAGTTTTTGAGAACCAAGGTATCAATTGAAGGAAATATGCCCTAGAGGCAATAATAAAGTTATTATTTATTTCCTTATATCATGATAAATGTTTATTATTCATGCTAGAATTGTATTAACCGGAAACATAATACATGTGTGAATACATAGACAAACTTAGTGTCACTAGTATGCCTCTACTTGACTAGCTCGTTAATCAAAGATGGTTATGTTTCCTAACCATGAACAAGGTGTTGTTATTTGATTAACAAGGTCACATCATTAGTTGAATGATCTGATTGACATGACCCATTTCATTAGCTTAGCACCCGATCGTTTAGTATGTTGCTATTGCTTTCTTCATGACTTATACATGTTCCTATGACTATGAGATTATGCAACTCCCGTTTACCGGAGGAACACTTTGTGTGCTACCAAACATCACAACGTTACTGGGTGATTATAAAGGAGCTCTACAGGTGTCTCCAAAGGTAGATGTTGGGTTGGCGTATTTCGAGATTAGGATTTGTCACTCCCATTGTCGGAGAGGTACCTCTAGGCCCTCTCGGTAATGCACATCACATAAGCCTTGCAAGCATTACAACTAATATGTTAGTTGTGAGATGATGTATTACGGAACGAGTAAAGAGACTTGTCGGTAACGAGATTGAACTAGGTATTGGATACCGACGATCGAATCTCGGGCAAGTAACATACCGATGACAAAGGGAACAACGTATGTTGTTATGCGGTCTGACCGATAAAGATCTTCGTAGAATATGTAGGAGCCAATATGGGCATCCAGGTCCCGCTATTGGTTATTGACCGGAGACGTGTCTCGGTCATGTCTACATTGTTCTCGAACTGTAGGGTCCGCACGCTTAACATTACGATGACAGTTATTATGATTTTATGCATTTTGATGTACCAAAGATTGTTCGGAGTCCCGGATGTGATCATGGACGTGACGAGGAGTCTCGAAATGGTCGAGACATAAAGATTGATATATTGGAAGCCTATGTTTGGATATCGGAAGTGTTCCGGGTGAAATCGGGATTTTACCGGAGTACCGGGAGGTTACCGGAACCCCCCGGGAGCTATATGGGCCTTAGTGGGCTTTAGTGGAAAGGAGAAAGGGGCAGCCCAAGGTGGGCCGCGCGCCTCCCCCCTCCCCTAGTCCTATTAGGACAAGGAGAGGTGGCCGGCCCACTCTCTCTCTTCCCCCCTCAAGGAATCCTATTCCAACTAGGATTGGGGGGGGGGGGAATCCTACTCCCAGAGGGAGTAGGACTCCCTTGGCGCGCCCTCCTTGGCCGGCCGCCCCCTCCCCCTTGGCTCCTTTATATACGGAGGCAGGGGGCACCCTAGGACACACAAGTTGATCCTTGAGATCGTTCCTTAGCCGTGTGCGGTGCCCCTGCCACCATATTCCACCTCGATTATATTGTAGCAGTGCTTAGGCGAAGCCCTGCGACGGTAGAACATCAAGATCGTCACCACGCCGTCGTGCTGACGGAACTCCTCCCCGACGCTTTGCTGGATCGGAGCCCGGGGATCGTCATCGAGCTGTACGTGTGCTAAGAACTCGGAGGTGCCGGAGTAACGGTGCTTGGATCGGTCGGATCGGGAAGACGTACGACTACTTCCTCTACGTTGCGTCAACGCTTCCGCAGTCGGTCTGCGTAGGTACGTAGACAACACTCTCCCCTCTTGTTGCTATGCATCACCATGATCTTGCGTGTGCGTAGGAATTTTTTTGAAATTACTGCGTTCCCCAACATCAATCCAGTAGGAGACTACACGCAAGTCCCTCATACCTGTACAAACAATCAAGAACCTTGCAACCAACGCGATAAAGGGGTTGTGAGTCCCTTCACGGCCACTTGCAAAAGTGAGATCTGATAAAGATAATAAGATAAATATTTTTGGTATTTTTGTTGTATAGATTGAAAAGTAAAGATTGCAAAATAAACGACGATAGAAATAGCTAGTTGACGGGAAAATAATGTTGGGGAACGCAGTAATTTCAAAAAATTTCCTACGCACACGCAAGATCATGGTGATGCATAGCAACGAGAGGGGAGAGTGTTATCTACGTACCTACGCAGACTGACTGCGGAAGCGTTGATGCAACGTAGAGGAAGTAGTCGTACGTCTTCCCGATCTGACCGATCCAAGCACCATTACTCCGGCACCTCCGAGTTCTTAGCACACGTACAGCTCGATGACGATCCCCGGGCTCCGATCCAGCAAAGCGTCGGGGAAGAGTTCCGTCAGCACGACGGCGTGGTGACGATCTTGATGTTCTAATGACGCAGGGCTTCTCCTAAGCACCGCTACAATATGATCGAGGTGGAATATGGTGGCAGGGGGCACCGCACACGGCTAAGGAACGATCTCAAGGATCAACTTGTGTGTCTAGAGGTGCCCCCTGCCTCTGTATATAAAGGAGCCAAAGGGGAGGGGGCCGCCGGCCAGGAGGAGGGCGCAGGAGGAGTCCTACTCCTACCGGGAGTAGGACTCCCCCCCAATCCTAGTTGGACTAGGATTCCCCAAGGGGGAAAGAGAGAGAGAGGGGGGCCGACCACCTCTCCTAGTCCTAATAGGACTAGGGGAGGGGGGAGGCGCGCGGCCACCTTGGGCTGCCCCTTTCTCCTTTCCACTAAGGCCCATTAAGGCCCATATGGCTCCCGGGGGGTTCCGGTAACCTCCCGGTACTCCGGTAAAATCCCGATTTCACCCGGAACACTTCCGATATCCAAACATAGGCTTCCAATATATCAATCTTTATGTCTCGACCATTTAGAGACTCCTCGTCATGTCCATGATCACATCCGGGACTCCGAACAATCTTCGGTACATCAAAATGCATAAACTCATCATAAATGTCATCGTAACGTTAAGCATGCGGACCCTACGGTTCGAGAATAATGTAGACATGACTGAGACACATCTCCGGTCAATAACCAATAGCGGGACCTGGATGCCCATATTGGTTCCTACATATTCTACGAAGATCTTTATCGGTCAGACCGCATAACAACATACGTTGTTCCCTTTGTCATCGGTATGTTACTTGCCCGAGATTCGATCGTCGGTATCCAATACCTAATTCAATCTCGTTACCGGCAAGTCTCTTTACTCGTTCCGTAATACATCATCCCGCAACTAACTCATTAGTTGCAATGCTTGCAAGGCTTATATGATGTGCATTACCGAGAGGGCCCAGAGATACCTCTCCGACAATCAGAGTGACAAATCCTATTCTCGAAATACGCCAACCCAACATCTACCATTGGAGACACATGTAGAGCTCCTTTATAATCACCCAGTTACGTTGTGAAGTTTGGTAGCACACAAAGTGTTCCTCCGGCAAACGGGAGTTGCATAATCTCATAGTCATAGGAACATGTATAAGTCATGAAGAAAGCAAAAGCAACATACTAAACGATCGGGTGCTAAGCTAATGGAATGGGTCATGTCAATCAGATCATTCAACTAATGATGTGACCTCGTTAATCAAATAACAACACTTTGTTCATGGTTAGGAAACATAACCATCTTTGATTAACGAGCTAGTCTAGTAGAGGCATACTAGTGACACTAAGTTTGTCTATGTATTCACACATGTATTATGTTTCCGGTTAATACAATTCTAGCATGAATAATAAACATTTATCATGATATAAGGAAATAAATAATAACTTTATTATTGCCTCTAGGGCATATTTCCTTCAGTCTCCCACTTGCACTAGAGTCAATAATCTAGATTACACAGTAATGATCCTAACACCCATGGAGCCTTGGTGCTGATCATGTTTTGCTCGTGGAAGAGGCTTAGTCAACGGATCTGCAACATTCAGATCCGTATGTATCTTGCAAATCTCTATGTCTCCCACCTGGACTAGATCCCGGATGGAATTGAAGCGTCTCTTGATGTGCTTGGTCCTTTTGTGAAATTTGGATTCCTTTGCCAAGGCAATTCCACCAGTATTGTCACAAAAGATTTTCATTGGACCCGATGCACTAGGTATGACACCTAGATCGGATATGAACTCCTTCATCCAGACTCCTTCGTTCGCTGCTTCCGAAGCAGCTATGTATTCCGCTTCACATGTAGATCCCGCTACGACGCTTTGTTTAGAACTGCACCAACTGACAGCTCCACCGTTTAATGTAAACACGTACCCGGTTTGCGATTTAGAATCGTCCGGATCAGTGTCAAAGCTTGCATCAACGTAACCTCTTACGGTGAGCTCTTTGTCACCTCCATATACGAGAAACATATCCTTAGTCCTTTTCAGGTATTTCAGGATGTTCTTGACCGCTGTCCAGTGATCCACTCCTGGATTACTTTGGTACCTCCCTGCTAGACTTATAGCAAGGCACACATCAGGTCTGGTACACAGCATTGCATACATGATAGAGCCTATGGCTGAAGCATAGGGAACATCTTTCATTTTCTCTCTATCTTCTGCAGTGGTCGGGCATTGAGTCTTACTCAACTTCACACCTTGTAACACAGGCAAGAACCCTTTCTTTGCTTGATCCATTTTGAACTTCTTCAAAACTTTGTCAAGGTATGTGCTTTGTGAAAGTCCAATTAAGCGTCTTGATCTATCTCTATAGATCTTTATGCCTAATATGTAAGCAGCTTCACCGAGGTCTTTCATTGAAAAACTCTTATTCAAGTATCCCTTTATGCTATCCAGAAATTCTATATCATTTCCAATCAGTAATATGTCATCCACATATAATATCAGAAATGCTACAGAGCTCCCACTCACTTTCTTGTAAATACAGGCTTCTCCGAAAGTCTGTATAAAACCAAATGCTTTGATCACACTATCAAAGCGTTTATTCCAACTCCGAGAGGCTTCCACCAGTCCATAAATGGATCGCTGGAGCTTGCACACTTTGTTAGCTCCCTTTGAATCGACAAAACCTTCTGGTTGCATCATATACAACTCTTCTTCCAGAAATCCATTCAGGAATGCAGTTTTGACATCCATCTGCCAAATTTCATAATCATAAAATGCGGCAATTGCTAACATGATTCGGACAGACTTGAGCATCGCTACGGGTGAGAAAGTCTCATCGTAGTCAACCCCTTGAACTTGTCAAAAACCTTTTGCGACAAGTCAAGCTTTATAGACAGTAATATTACCGTCAGCGTCAGTCTTCTTCTTGAAGATCCATTTATTCTCAATTGCTTGCCGATCATCGGGCAAGTCAACCAAAGTCCATACTTTGTTCTCATACATGGATCCCATCTCAGATTTCATGGCTTCAAGCCATTTTGCGGAATCTGGGCTCACCATCGCTTCTTCATAATTCGTAGGTTCATCATGATCTAGCAGCATGACTTCCAGAACAGGATTACCGTACCACTCTGGTGCGGATCTTACTCTGGTTGATCTACGAGGATCACTAGTATCTTGATCTAAAGTTTCATGATCATCATCATTAGCTTCCTCACTAACTGGTGTAGACGTCACTGAAACAGTTTTCTGTGAAGTACTACTTTCCAATAAGGGAGCAGGTACAGTTACCTCGTCAAGTTCTACTTTCCTCCCACTCACTTCTTTCGAGAGAAACTCCTTCTCTAGAAAGGATCCATTCTTAGCAACGAATGTCTTGCCTTCGGATCTGTGATAGAAGGTGTACCCAACAGTCTCCTTTGGGTATCCTATGAAGACACATTTCTCCGATTTGGGTTCGAGCTTATCAGGTTGAAGCTTTTTCACATAAGCATCGCAGCCCCAAACTTTAAGAAACGACAACTTTGGTTTCTTGCCAAACCACAGTTCATAAGGTGTCGTCTCAACGGATTTTGATGGTGCCCTATTTAACGTGAATGCGGCTGTCTCTAGAGCATAACCCCAAAATGATAGCGGTAAATCTGTAAGAGACATCATAGATCGCACCATATCTAATAAAGTACGATTACAACGTTCGGACACACCATTACGCTGTGGTGTTCCGGGTGGCGTGAGTTGCGAAACTATTCCACAATTTTTCAAATGTACACCAAACTCGTAACTCAAATATTCTCCTCCACGATCAGATCGTAGAAACTTTATTTTCTTGTTACGATGATTTTCAACTTCACTCTGAAATTCTTTGAACTTTTCAAATGTTTCAGACTTATGTTTCATTAAGTAGATATACCCATATCTGCTTAAATCATCTGTGAAGGTGAGAAAATAACGATATCCGCCACGAGTCTCAATATTCATCGGACCACATACATCTGTATGTATGATTTCCAACAAATCTGTTGCTCTCTCCATAGTGCCGGAGAACGGTGTTTTAGTCATCTTGCCCATGAGGCACGGTTCGCAAGTACCAAGTGATTCATAATCAAGTGGTTCTAAAAGCCCATCAGTATGGAGTTTCTTCATGCGCTTTATACCGATATGACCTAAATGGCAGTGCCACAAATAAGTTGCACTGTCCTTATCAACTCTGCATCTTTTGGCTTCAACATTATGAATATGTGTGTTACTACTATCGAGATTCATCAAAAATAGACCACTCCTCAAAGGTGCATGACCATAAAAGATATTACTCATATAAATAGAACAACCATTATTCTCTGATTTAAATGAATAACTGTCTCGCATCAAACAAGATCCTGATATAATGTTCATGCTCAACGCAGGCACCAAATAACAATTATTTAGGTCTAATACTAATCCCGAAGGTAGATGTAGAAGTAACGTGCCAACCGCGATCACATCGACTTTGGAACCATTTCCCACGCGCATCGTCACCTCATCCTTCGCCAGTGTTCGCTTAATCCGTAGTCCCTGTTTCGAGTTGCAAATATTAGCAACAGAACCAGTATCAAATACCCAGGTGCTACTGCGAGATCTAGTAAGGTACACATCAATAACATGTATATCACATATACCTTTGTTCACCTTGCCATCCTTCTTATCCGCCAAATACTTGGGGCAGTTCCGCTTCCAGTGACCAGTCTGCTTGCAGTAGAAGCACTCAGTTTCAGGCTTAGGTCCAGACTTGGGTTTCTTCTCTTGAGCAGCAACTTGTTTGCCGTTCTTCTTGAAGTTCCCCTTCTTCTTCCCTTTGCCCTTTTTCTTGAAACTAGTGGTCTTGTTAACCATCAACACTTGATGCTCCTTCTTGATTTCTACCTCCGCGGCTTTCAGCATTGCGAAGAGCTAGGGAATAGTCTTATTCATCCCTTGCATATTATAGTTCATCACGAAGCTCTTGTAGCTTGGTGGCAGTGATTGGAGAATTCTGTTAATGACGCAATCATCTGGAAGATTAACTCCCATCTGAATCAAGTGATTATTATACCCAGACATTTTGAGTATATGCTCACTGACAGAACTGTTCTCCTCCATCTTGCAGCTATAGAACTTATTGGAGACTTCATATCTCTCAATACGGGCATTTGCTTGAAATATTAACTTCAACTCCTGGAACATCTCATATGCTCCATGACGTTCAAAACGTCGTTGAAGTCCCGATTCTAAGCCGTAAAGCATGGCACACTGAACTATCGAGTAGTCATCAGCTTTGCTCTGCCAGACGTTCATAACATCTGGTGTTGCTCCAGCAGCAGGCCTGGCACCTAGCGGTGCTTCCAGGACGTAATTCTTCTGAGCAGCAATGAGGATAATCCTCAAGTTACGGACCCAGTCCGTGTAATTGCTACCATCATCTTTCAACTTTGCTTTCTCAAGGAACGCATTAAAATTTAACGGAACAACAGCACGAGCCATCTATCTACAATCAACATAAACAAGCAAGATACTATCAGGTACTAAGTTCATGATAAGTTTAAGTTCAATTTAATCAAATTACTTAAGAACTTCCACTTAGATAGACATCCCTCTAATCCTCTAAGTGATCACGTGATCCAAATCAACTAAACCATAACCGATCATCATGTGATATGGAGTAGTTTTCAATGGTGAACATCGTTATGTTGATCATATCTACTATATGATTCACGCTCGACCTTTCGGTCTCTGTGTTCCGAGGCCATATCTGCATATGCTAGGCTCGTCAAGTTTAACCTGAGTATTCTGCGTGTGCAAAACTGGCTTGCACCCGTTGTAGATGGACGTAGAGCTTATCACACCCGATCATCACGTGGTGTCTGGGCACGACGAACTTTGGCAACGGTGCATACTCAGGGAGAACACTTCTTGATAATTTAGTGAGAGATCATCTTATAATGCTACCGTCAATCAAAGCAAGATAAGATGCATAAAAAGATAAACATCACATGCAATCAATATAAGTGATATGATATGGCCATCATCATCTTGTGCCTGTGATCTCCATCTCCGAAGCACCGTCATGATCACCATCGTCACCGGCGCGACACCTTGATCTCCATCGTAGCATCGTTGTCGTCTCATCAATCTTATGCTTCTACGACTATCGCTACCGCTTAGTGATAAAGTAAAGCATTACATCGCGATTGCATTGCATACAATAAAGCGACAACCAGATGGCTCCTGCCAGTTGCCGATAACTCGGTTACAAAACATGATCATCTCATACAATAAAATTCATTATCATGCCTTAACCATATCACATCACAACATGCCCTGCAAAAACAAGTTAGACGTCCTCTACTTTGTTGTTGCAAGTTTTACGTGGCTGCTACGGGCTTAAGCAAGAACCAATCTCACCTATGCATCAAAACCACAACGATAGTTTGTCAAATAGACTCCGTTTTAACCTTCGCAAGGACCGGGCGTAGCCACACTTGGTACAACTAAAGTTGGAGAGACCGTCGCCCGCAAGCCACCTATGTGCAAAGCACGTCGGGAGAACCGGTCTCGCGTAAGCGTACGCGTAATGTCGGTCCGGGTCGTCTCGTCCAACAATACCGCCGAACCAAAGTATGACATGCTGGTAGGCAGTATGACTTATATCGCCCACAACTCACTTGTGTTCTACTCGTGCATATAACATCAAACCATAAAACCTAGGCTCGGATGCCACTGTTGGGGAACGCTGTAATTTCAAAAAATTTCCTACGCACACGCAAGATCATGGTGATGCATAGCAACGAGAGGGGAGAGTGTTGTCTACGTACCTACGCAGACCGACTGCGGAAGCGTTGACGCAACATAGAGGAAGTAGTCGTACATCTTCCCGATCCGACCGATCCAAGCACCGTTACTCCGGCACCTCCGAGTTCTTAGCACACGTACAACTCGATGACGATCCCTGGGCTCCGATCCAGCAAAGCGTCGGGGAAGAGTTCCGTCAACTAGAGAGAGAGGGGGGCCGGCCACCTCTCCTAGTCCTAATAGGACTAGGGGAGGGGGGAGGCACGCGGCCACCTTGGGCTGCCCCTTTCTCCTTTCCACTAAGGCCCATTAAGGCCCATATGGCCCCTGGGGGGTTCCGGTAACCTCCCGGTACTCCGGTAAAATCCCGATTTCACCCGGAACACTTCCGATATCCAAACATAGGCTTCCAATATATCAATCTTTATGTCTCGACCATTTCGAGACTCCTCGTCATGTCCATGATCACATCCGGGACTCCGAACAATCTTCGGTACATCAAAATGCATAAACTCATAATAACTGTCATCGTAACGTTAAGCGTGCGGACCCTACGGTTCGAGAATAATGTAGACATGACTGAGACACATCTTCGGTCAATAACCAATAGCGGGACCTGGATGCCCACATTGGTTCCTACATATTCTACGAAGAGCTTTATCGGTCAGACCGCATAACAACATACGTTGTTCCCTTTGTCATCGGTATGTTACTTGCCCGAGATTCGATCGTCGGTATCCAATACCTAGTTCAATCTCGTTACCGGCAAGTCTCTTTACTCGTTCCGTAATACATCATCTCACAACTAACATATTAGTTGTAATGCTTGCAAGGCTTATGTGATGTGCATTACCGAGAGGGCCCAGAGATACCTCTCCGACAATGGGAGTGACAAATCCTAATCTCGAAATACGCCAACCCAACATCTACCATTGGAGACACCTATAGAGCTCCTTTATAATCACCCAGTTATGTTGTGACGTTTGGTAGCACACAAAGTGTTCCTCCGGCAAACGGGAGTTGCATAATCTCATAGTCATAGGAACATGTATAAGTCATGAAGAAAGCAATAGCAACATACTAAACGATCGGGTGCTAAGCTAATGGAATGGGTCATGTCAATCAGATCATTCAACTAATGATGTGACCTCGTTAATCAAATAACAACACTTTGTTCATGGTTAGGAAACATAACCATCTTTGATTAACGAGCTAGTCTAGTAGAGGCATACTAGTGACACTAAGTTTGTTTATGTATTCACACATGTATTATGTTTCCGGTTAATACAATTCTAGCATGAATAATAAACATTTATCATGATATAAGGAAATAAATAATAACTTTATTATTGCCTCTAGGGCATATTTCCTTCAAATAATATAATGGAGAATAGACCCAGGGGCCATAGGTTTCACTAGTGGCTTCTCTCGAGATAGCATAATCTACGGTGGGTGAACAAATTACTATCAAGCAATTGATAGAAAAGCGAATAGTTATGAGAATATCTAGGCATGATCATGTATATAGGCATCACGTCTGTGATAAGTAGACTGAAACTATTCTGCATCTACTACTATTACTCCACACATCAACCGCTATCCAGCATGCATCTAGAGTATTAAGTTCATAAGAACAGAGTAACACATTAGGCAAGATGACATGATGTAGAGGGATAAACTCAAGCAATATGATATAAACCCCATCTTTTTATCCTCGATGGCAACAATACAATACGTGCCCTGCTGCCCCTGCTGTCACTGGGAAAGGACACCGCAAGATTGAACCCAAAGTTAAGCACTTCTCCCATTGCAAGAAAGATCAATCTAGTAGGCCAAACCAAACTGATAATTCGAAGAGACTTGCAAGGATATTTAAATCATGCATATAAGAATTCAGAGAAGAACCAAATATTGTTCATAGATAATCTTGGTCATAAAGCCACAATTCATCGGATCTCGACAAACACAGCGCAAAAAGATTACATCGAATAGATCTCCAAGAGAATCGAGGAGAACTTTGTATTGAGATCCAAAGAGAGAGAAGAAGCCATCTAGCTAATAACTATGGACCCAAAGGTCTGTGGTAAACTACTCACACATCATCGGAGAGGCTATGGTATTGATGTAGAAGCCCTCCGTGATTGATTCCCCCTCCGGCAGAGCGTCGGAAAAAGCCCCAAGATGGGATCTCATGGGTATAGAATGCGGCGGTGGAAATAGGGTTTCGTGGTGCTCCTGGATGTTTTCAGGGTATATGGGTATATATAGGAGGAAGAAGTAGGTCAGTGGAGTTGCGAGGGGCCCACGAGGGTGGGGGCGCGCCTGGCCCCCCTAGGCATGCCCTCCTGCCTCGTGGCCTCCTCGCTTATTTATTAACGTCCACTCCAAGTCTCCTGGATCACGTTTGTTCCAAAAACGATCCTCGCGAAGGTTTAATTCCGTTTGGATCCCGTTTGATATCCCTTTTTTGCGAAACACTGAAATAGGCAAAAAAAACAACAATTTGCACTCGGCCTTTGGTTAATAGGTTAGTCCCAAAAGTAATATAAAAGTGCATAATAAAGCCCATTAAACATCCAAAATAGATAATATAATAGCATGGAACAATCAAAAATTATAGATACGTTGGAGACGTATCAATATACTATTGCCATGCTTGCTTGAAATGTATTGTGAATGCTTAAACTTGTGCTAAAACTCCACCTTAACTTGAAGAAAGTTAAAACTACTACTTTCTTTGTTGAGGGTCTAATCACCTCCCTCTAGACACCTCTTCTCGATCCTTTTAGGCGGTCGCCGCCGCGCAACCGCGACTAGCACGATGCGGAGGCTGGTAGTTCTGTTGGGGAATGTAGTATTTCAAAAAAAATCCCTACGCACAGGCAAGATCCATCTAGGTGATGCATAGCAACGAGAGGGGAGAGTGTGTCCATGTACCCTCGTAGACCGAAAGCGGAAGCGTTTAGTACCGCGGTTGATGTAGTCGAACGTCTTCGCGATCCAACCGATCCAAGTACCGAACGCACGGCACCTCCGTGATCTGCACACGTTCAGCTTGGTGACGTCCCTCGTACTCTTGATCCAGCTGAGGCCGAGGGAGAGTTTCGTCAGCATGACGGCGTGATGACGGTGATGATGAAGTTACCGGCGCAGGGCTTTGCCTAAGCACTACAACGATATGACCGAGGTGGAAATCTGTGCAGGGGGCACCACCCACGGCTAAGACAACTGTCAATTTGTGTGTTCTAGGGTGCCCCTGCCCCCGTATATAAAGGATCAAGGGGGAGGCCGGCCGGCCCTATAGGGGCGCGCCCCAAGTAGGATTCCTACTAGGAATAGGAATCCTATTCCTAGTAGGTTTCCAACAAGGAAGAGAGGGGGAAGGAAGGAGAGGGAGAGAGGGAGAAGGAAGGAGAGGGGGCGCCGCCCCCTCCTAGTCCAATTCAGACTCCTCAAGGGGGGATGCGCGGCCAGCCCTAGGCTCTCTCCTCTCTCTCACACAAGGCCCATGTTGGCCCATTAGTTCCCCTGGGGGTTCCGATAACCCCCGGCACTCTATTATCTATCCGGTGACCCCCGGAACTCATCCGGTGTCCGACTAACATCGTCCAATATATCAATCTTTATGTCTTGACCATTTCGAGACTCCTCGACATCTCCCTGATCACATCCATGTCGGGGAATGTAGTAATTTCAAAAAAAATTCCTACCCACACGCAAGATCATGGTGATGCATAGCAACGAGAGGGGAGAGTATCGTCCACATACCCTCGTACACCATAAGCGGAAGCATTATGTGAACGCGGTTGATGTAGTCGTATGTCTTCACGATCCGACCGACCCAAGTACCGAACGCACGACACCTCCGAGTTCCGCACACATTCAACTCGATGCGTCCCACGAACTCCGATCCAGCAGAGCTTCGCGGGAGAGTTCCGTTAGCACGACGGCGTGATGACGGTGATGATGTTGCTACCGACGCAGGACTTCGCCTAAGCACCGCTATGATATGATCGAGGTGGATTATGGTGGAGGGGGGCACCGCAGACGGCTTGGAACTATCAACTTGTGTGTCTTTGGGTGCCCCCCCGCCCCCGTATATAAAGGAGCAAGGGGGAGGCCAGCCGGCCTTGGTGCGCCCCAAGGAGAGGAGGAATCCTCCTCCTAGTAGGAGTAGGATCCATCCTTTCCTAGTCCTACTAGGAAGGGGGAAGGGGGAAGGAAAGAGAGGGAGAGGGAGAGGGAAAGAGGGGTCGCGCCCCCCTCCCCTAGTCCAATTCAGACTCCTCATGGGAGGGGGCGCGCCACCTCCTGGGATGCTGCCCTCTCTCTCCCCTCAGGACCACTAAGGCCCAATACTTCCTCGGGGGGTTCCGGTAACCCCTCCGGCACTCCGGTTTTCTCCAAAACCATCCGGAACACTTACGGTGTCCGAATATAGCCGTCCAATATATCAATATTTATGTCTCGACCATTTCAAGACTCCTCGTCATGTCCGTGATCACATCTGAGACTCCTAACTACCTTCGGTACATCAAAACACATAAACTCATAATACCGATGTCACCGAACTTTAAGCGTGCAGACCCTACGGGTTCGAGAACTATGTAGACATGACCGAGACTCGTCTCCAGTCAATAACCAATAGCGGAACCTGGATACTCATATTGGTTCCTACATATTCTACGAAGATCTTTATCAGTCAAACCGCATAACAACATACGTTGTTCCCTTTGTCATCGGTATGTTACTTGTCCGAGATTCGATCGTCGGTATCCTCATACCTACTTCAATCTCGTTACCGGCAAGTCTCTTTACTTGTTCCGTAATACATCATCCCGCAACTAACTCATTAGTCACAATGCTTGCAAGGCTTATAGTGATGTGCATTACCGAGAGGGCCCAGAGATACCTCTCCGACAATCGGAGTGACAAATCCTAATCTCGATCTATGCCAACTCAACAAGCACCATCGAAGACACCTGTAGAGCACCTTTATAATCACCCAGTTACGTTGTGACGTTTGGTAGCACATGATACGTCTCCAACGTATCTATAATTTTTGATTGTTACATGCTATATTATATTCTGTTTTGGACATTATTGGGCTTTATTATACACTTTTATATTATTTTTGGGACTAACCTACTAACCGGAGGCCCAGCCCAAAATTGCTGTTTTTTGCCTATTTCAGAGTTTCGCAGAAAAAGAATATCAAACGGGGTCCAAACGGAATGAAACCTTCGGGAACGTGATTTTCAGAATGAACGTGATCCAGAGGACTTGGACCCTACGTCAAGAAAGCAACCAGGAAGGCACGAGGTAGGGGGCATGCCTACCCCCCTAGGCGCGCCCTCCACCCTCATGGGGGCCATGTTGCTCCACCGACGTACTTCTTCTTCCTATATATACCTACGTACCCCCAAACTACCAGATACGGAGCCAAAACCCTAATTCCACCGCCGCAACCTTCTGTACCCGTGAGATCCCATCTTGGGGCCTTTTCCGGAGCTCCGCCGGAGGGGACATCGATCACGGAGGGCTTCTACATCTACACCATAGCCTCTCCGATGATGTGTGAGTAGTTTACTTCAGACCTTCGGGTCCATAGTTATTAGCTAGATGGCTTCTTCTCTCTTTTTGGATCTCAATACAATGTTCTCCCCCTCTCTTATGGAGATCTATTCGATGTAATCTTGTTTTGCGGTGTGTTTGTTGAGATCGATGAATTGTGGGTTTATGATCAAGCTTATCCATGAACAATATTTGAATCTTCTCTGAATTCTTTTATGTATGGTTGGTTATCTTTGCAAGTCTCTTCGAATTATCAGTTTGGTTTGGCCTACTAGATTGATCTTTCTTGCAATGGGAGAAGTGCTTAGCTTTGGGGTTCAATCTTGCGGTGTCCTTTCCCAGTGACAGTAGGGGCAGCAAGGCACGTATTGTATTGTTGCCATCGAGGATAACAAGATGGGGTTTATATCATATTGCATGAGTTTATCCCTCTACATCATGTCATCTTACTTAAAGCGTTACTCTGTTCTTTTAAACTTAATACTCTAGATGCATGCTGGATAGCGGTCGATGTGTGGAGTAATAGTAGTAGATGCAGGCAGGAGTCGGTCTACTTGTCTCGGACGTGATGCCTATATACATTATCATACCTAGATATTCTCATAACTATGCTCAATTCTGTCAATTGCTCAACAGTAATTTGTTTACCCACCGTAATACTTATGCTCTCGAGAGAAGCCACTAGTAAAACCTATGCCCCCCCGGGTCTATTTTGCATCATATTAATCTTCCGTCAACAAGCTATTTCTTTTGCCGTTTTTATTTTGCTTTATTTACTTTGCATCTTGATCATAAAAATACCAAAAATATTATCTTATCATATCTATCAGATCTCACTTTCTTAAGTGACCGTGAAGGGATTGACAACCCCTTTATTGCATTGGTTACGAGGATTTTATTTGT
Source organism: Triticum urartu (assembly GCF_056163025.1). NCBI lineage: Eukaryota > Viridiplantae > Streptophyta > Magnoliopsida > Poales > Poaceae > Triticum > Triticum urartu. Next base: position 42,359,747 of record NC_141874.1, on the reverse strand, counting down.
TTGTGTAGGTGCGAGGGACTCGTGCGTGGCCTCCTACTGGATTGATACGTTGGTTCTCAAAAACTGAGGGAAATACTTACGCTACTTTGCTGCATCACCCTTTCCTCTTCAAGGGAAAACCAACACAGTGCTCAAGAGGTAGCAAGAAGGATTTCTGGCGCTGTTGCCGGGGAGTCTATGCAAAAGTCAACATACCAAGTACCCATCACAAACCCTTATCTCCTGCATTACATTATTTGCCATTTGCCTCTCGTTTTCCTCTCCCCCACTTCACCCTTGCCGTTTTATTTGCCCTCTCTCTCCGTCCTCGTTCTCTTTCCCTATTTGCCTCTTTTTGCCCGTTTCTTGTTTGCTTGTGTGTTGGATTGCTTGTCTGTCACGATGGCTCAAGATAATACTAAATTGTGTGACTTTACCTATACCAACAACAATGATTTTATTAGCACTCCGATTGCTCCTCTTACCGATGCTGAATCTTGTGAAATTAATGCTGCTTTGCTGAATCTTGTCATGAAAGATCCGTTTTCCGGCCTTCCTAGTGAAGATGCCGCTACCCATCTAAACAACTTTGTTGATTTGTGTGATATTGATGACCCACAAGTATAGGGGATATATCGTAGGCCTTTCGATAAGTAAGAGTGTCGAACCCAACGAGGAGCAGAAGGAAATGATAAGCAGTTTCCAGCAGGGTATTCTCTGCAAGTAGTGAAATAAGTGGTAACAAATAGTTTTGTGATAGGATAATTTTAACGAGAAACAAGTAACAAAGGTAAATAAAGTGCAGCAAGGTGGCCCAATCCTTTTTGTAGCAAAGGACAAGCCTGGACAAACTCTTATATAGACAAAAGCGCTCACGAGGACACATGGGAATATCGTCAAGCTAGTTTTCATCACGCTCATATGATTCGCGTTCGGTACTTTGATAATTTGGTATGCGGGTGGACCGGTGCTTGGGAGGTGCCCTTACTTGGACAAGCATCCCACTTATGATTAACCTCTATTGCAAGCATCCGCAACTACAACAAAAGTATTAAGGTAAACCTAACCACAACATGAAACATATGGATCCAAATCAGCCCCTTACGAAGCAACGCATAAACTAGGGTTTAAGCTTCTGTCACTCTAGCAACCCATCATCTACTTATTACTCCCCAATGCCTTCCTCTAGGCCCAAATAATGGTGAAGTGTCATGTAGTCAACGTTCACATAACACCACTAGAGGAGAGACAACATACATCTCATCAAAATATTGAACGAATACCAAATTCACATGACTACTAATAGCAAGACTTCTCCCATGTACTCAGGAACAAAAGTAACTACTCACAAAGCATAAACATGTTCATAATCAGAGGGGTATTAAATATGCATATAGGATCTATACATATGATCTTCCACCAATTAAACCAACTAGCATCAACTACAAGGAGTAATTAACACTACTAGCAACATACTAGTACCAATCCCGGACTTGGAGACAAGAATTGGATACAAGAGACTAGGGTTTTGAGAGGAGATGGTGCTGATGAAGATGTTGATGGAGATTGCCCTCTCCTGATGAGAGGAGCGTTGGTGATGACGATGGCGATGATTTCCCCCTTTGGGAGGGAAGTTTCCCCGGCAGAACAGCTCCGCCACAGCCCTAGATTGGTTCCGCCGTGGCGGCGGAGTTTCGTCCGAGAAGATGGCTTTTTATTTTTTTCCCATCGAAAGACTTCATATAGCAGAAGTGTTGGAAATATGCCCTAGAGGCAATAATAAATTAGTTATTATTATATTATATTTCATTGTTCATGATAATCTTTTATTATCCATGCTAGAATTGTATTGATAGGAAACTCAGATACATGTGTGGATACATAGACAACACCATGTCCCTAGTAAGCCTCTAGTTGACTAGCTCGTTGATCAATAGATGGTTACGGTTTCCTGACCATGGACATTGGATGTCGTTGATAACGGGATCACATCATTAGGAGAATGATGTGATGGACAAGACCCAATCCTAAGCCTAGCACAAGATCGTGTAGTTCGTATGCTAAAGCTTTTCTAATGTCAAGTATCATTTCCTTAGACCATGAGATTGTGCAACTCCCGGATACTGTAGGAGTGCTTTGGGTGTGCCAAACGTCACAACGTAACTGGGTGGCTATAAAGGTGCACTACGGGTATCTCCGAAAGTGTCTGTTGGGTTGGCACGAATCGAGACTGGAATTTGTCACTTCGTGTAACGAAGAGGTATCTCTGGGCCCACTCGGTAGGACATCATCATAATGTGCACAATGTGACCAAGGAGTTGATCACGGGATGATGTGTTACGGAATGAGTAAAGAGACTTGCCGGTAACGAGATTGAACAAGGTATCGGGATATTGACGATCGAATCTCGGGCAAGTATCGTACCGATAGACAAAGGGAATTGTATACGGGATTGATTGAATCCTTGACATCGTGGTTCATCCGATGAGATCATCGTGGAGCATGTGGGAGCCAACATGGGTATCCAGATCCCGCTGTTGGTTATTGACCGGAGAGTTGTCTCGGCCATGTCTGCATGACTTCCGAGCCCGTAGGGTCTACACACTTAAGGTTCGATGACGCTAGGGTTATAGGGAATAGATGTATGTGGTTACCGAATGTTGTTCGGAGTCCCGTATTAGATCGCGGACGTCACGAGGAGTTCCGGAATGGTCCGGAGGTAAAGATTTATATATGGGAAGTCATCATACGGTCACCGGAATAATTTGGGGGGTTACTGGTATTGTACCGGGACCGCCGAAGGGGTTCCGGGGGTCCACCTGCCCCGGAGGGCCCTATGGGCTGTGTGTGGAGAGGGACCAGCCCCTTAGTGGGTTGGGCGCGTCCGCCCTTAGGGCCCATGCGCCTAGGGTTTGGGGAACCCTAAAGGGGGGCGCCCCCTTGCCTTGGGGGACAAGGCAACCCCCCTGGCCGCCGCCCCCTCCTCAGATTGGATCTGAGGGGGCCGGGCCCCCTCTCCCTTGCCCCTATATATATGTGGGGGGTGGGAGGGCAGCCGCACCCAAGTTCTGGCGCAGCCCTCCCCCTCTCCCAAGTCCTCCTCCTCTCCCACGGTGCTTGGCGAAGCCCTGCAGGATTGCCACGCTCCTCCTTCACCACCAAGCCGTCGTGCTGCTGCTGGATGGAGTCTTCCCCAACCTCTCCTTCTCCCCTTGCTGGATCAAGGCGTGGGAAACGTCACCGGGCTGCACGTGTGTTGAACGCGGAGGCGCCGTTGTTCGGCGCTTAGATCGGAATCAACCGCGATCTGAATCACTGCGAGTACGACTCTTCATCCGCGTTCTTGCAACGCTTCCGCTTAGCGATCTACAAGGGTATGTAGATGCACTCCCCTTCCCCTCATTGCTAGATTACTCCATAGATTGATCTTGGTGATGCGTAGAAAATTTTAAATTTCTGCTACGATCCCCAACAGTGGCATCATGAGCTAGGTCTATGCGTAGTTTCTATGCACGAGTAGAACACAAGTTGTTGTGGGCGTCGATTTTGTCAATTTACTTGCCGTTACTAGTCTTATCTTGATTCGGCGGCATCATGGGATGAAGCAGCCCGGACCGACCTTACATGTACTCTTACGTGAGACAGGTTCCACCGACTGACATGCACTAGTTGCATAAGGTGGCTAGCGGGTGTCTGTCTCTCCCACTTTAGTCGGATCGAATTCGATGAAAAGGGTCCTTATGAAGGGTAAATAGAAATTGGCATATCACGTTGTGGTTTTGGCGTAGGTAAGAAACATTCTTGCTAGAAACCTATAGCAGCCACGTAAAAATTTGCAACAACAATTAGAGGACGTCTAACTTGTGTTTGCAGCATATGCCTTGTGATGTGATATGGCCAAAAAGGATGTGATGAATGATATATGTGATGTATGATATTGATCATGTTCTTGTAATAGGAATCACGACTTGCATGTCGATGAGTATGACAACCGGCAGGAGCCATAGGAGTTGTCTTAATTTATTTATGACCTGCGTGTCAACTTAAACGTCATGTAATTACTTTACTTTATTGCTAAACCGTTAGCCATAGTAGTAGAAGTAATAGTTGACGAGACGACTTCATGAAGACACGATGATGGAGATCATGGTGTCATGCCGGTGACGATGATGATCATGGCGCCCCGAAGATGGAGATCAAATGGAGCAAAATGATATTGGCCATATCATGTCACTATTTGATTGCATGTGATGTTTATCATGTTTTACATCTTATTTGCTTAGAACGACGGTAGCTTAAATAAGATGATCCCTCGCAATAATTTCAAGAAAGTGTTCCCCCTAACTGTGCACCATTGCGAAGGTTCGTTGTTTCTAAGCACCACGTGATGATCGGGTGTGATAGATTCTAATGTTCGAATACAACGGGTGTAAGCCAGATTTACACACACAATACACTTAGGTTGACTTGTCGAGCCTAGCATGTACAGACATGGCCTCGGAACACGGAAGACCGAAAGGTCAAACATGAGTCGTATAGAAGATACGATCAACATGAAGATGTTCACCGATGATGACTAGTCCGTCTCACGTGATGATCGGACACGGCCTAGTTGACTCGGATCATGTATCACTTAGATGACTAGAGGGATGTCTATCTGAGTGGGAGTTCATTAAATAATTTGATTAGATGAACTTAATTATCATGAACATAGTCTAAATTGTCTTTGCAAATATGTTGTAGATAACGTTGTAGCTCCCTGTTTCAATATGTTCCTAGAGAAAGACTAAGTTGAAAGATATGGTAAGCAATGATGCGGACTGGGTCTGTAGTCCGAGGAGTGTCCTCACTGCTACACAGAAGGCTTACGTCTTTGATTCATCGCTCGATGTGCAAACCCCTACAATGTCGTCTGTGGATGTTGTGAACACCTGACAGACACATCCTGATGACTACTTGATAGTTTAGTGCACCATACTTTACGGCTTAGAATCGGGATTCCAATGACGTTTTGAACGCCATAAGACATATGAGATGTTCCAAGAGCTGAAATTGGGATTTCAGGCTCATGCCCATGTTGAGAGGTATGAGACCTCTGACAAGTTCTTTTGCCAACAAGATGGAGGAGAATAGCTCAGCTAGTGAGCATGTGCTCAGAATGTTTGGGTGCTACAATCACTTAAATCAAGTGGGAGTTAAACTTCCAGATAAGATAGTGATTGATAGAGTTCTCTAGCCACTATCACTAAGCTACTAGATCTTCGTGATGAACTATGACATGGAAGGGATGGAGTTGATCCCGGAGCTGTTCGCGGTGCTTAAGACCGCAAAAGGTAGAAATCAAGAAGGAGCATCAAGTGTTGATGGTTTAACAAGACCACTGGTTTCAAGAAGGGCAAGGGCTAGAAGGGAAACTTCATGGATGGCAAACCAGTTGCCGCTCCAGTGAAGGAACCCAAGGTTGAACCCAAACCCGAGACTAAGTGCTTCTATTGTAAGGGGAACGGTCACTAGTAGCGGAATTACCCCAAATGCATGGTAGATAAGAAGGCTGGCAACTTCAACAAAGTATATACGTGTTATTAATGTGTACCTCACTAGTACTCCTGGTAGCACCTGGGTATTGGATACCGGTTCAGTTGCTATTATTGGTGACTTGAAGCAAAAGCTACGGACTAAACGGAAACTGGCTAAGGGCGAGGTGACGATGTGTGTTGGAAGTGTTTCCAAAGTTGATGAGATCACCATCGCACGCTCCATCTACCTTCGGGATTAGTATTGAACCTAGATAAATGTTATCAGGTGTCTACGTTGAGCATGAATATGATTAGATCATGTTCATTGCAATACGGTTATTCATTTAAGTTAGAGAATAATGGTTATTCTGTTTACATGAATAATACCTTTCATGGTCATGCACCCTATGTGAATGGTTCAGTGAATCTCGGTCGTGGTAATACACATGTTCACGCCAAAAGATGTAGATAGTACCACTTTCTTGTGGCACTACCGCTTAGGTCATATTGGCGTAAGATGCATGAAGAAACTCCGTATCGATGGATGTTTGGAGTCACTTGATTTTGAATCGCTTGACACATGCGAGCCATGCCTCATGGGAAGGATGACTAAGACCCCGTTTTCAGGTACAATGAAACGGGCAAGTGACTTGTTGGAAATCATACATGCTGATGCGTGTGATCCAATGAGAATTGAAGCATGCGGTGGATATCGCTATTTTCTCATCTTCACTGACGATTTGAGTAGATATAGGTATATTTACTTAATGAAGCACAAGTCTGAAACATTTGAAAAGTTCAAGCGATTTCACAGTGAAGTTAAGAACCATCATAACAAGAAGATCAAATTCCTACGATCTGATCGATGAGAATTTCTGAGTTATGAGTTTGGCAATCACTTAAGACATTGTGGAATTGTTTCACAGTTGAAGCCACCTAGAACACCACAGGGTAATGGTGTGTCCGGACGTTGTAATCGAACCTTATGAGATATGGTGCGATCTATGATGTCTCTTACCGATCTACCATTTTCATTTTGAGGATATGCGTTAGAGACAGCTGCATTCACTTTAGATACGACACCATCTAAGTCCGTTGAGACGACGTCGTATGAATATGGTTTGGCAAGAAACCAAAGTTGTCGTTTCTTAATGTTTGGGGCTGCGATGCTTAAGGCTTCAGCCGGAGAAGCTCGAACCCAAAAGCGGACAAACACATCTTCATAGGATACCCAAAGGTGACAATTGGGTATACCTTCTATCTCAGATCCGACGGCAAATTGTTTGTCGCTAAGAACGGGTCCTTTCTCAAGAAGGAGTTTCTCTCGAAAGAATTGAGTGGGAGGAAGATAGAACTTGATGAGGTTGTCGAACCTTTACTTCAACCAGAGAGTGATGCAACACAGAAAGATGTTTTCTGTGGCGCCTACGTCTGTTGAATTGGAAGTTAATGATAGTGATCATGAAGCTTCGGATCAAGTTGCTATCGAACCTCGTAGGTCGACAAGGATATGTACTACTCCTGAGTGGTACGGTAATCATGTCTTAGATATCATGTTGTTAGACAACAATGAACCTACGAGCTATGGAGAAGCGATGGTGGGCCCGTATTCCGACAAATGGTTAGAAGCCATGAAATCCGAGATAGGATCCATGTATCAAAACAAAGTATGGACTTTGGTGGACTTGCTCGATGATCGGCAAGCCATTGAGATAAATGGATCTTTAAGAAGAAGACGGATGTGGGTGGTAATGTTACCGTCTATGAAGCTCGACTTGTGGGAAAGAGTCTTTTCACAAGTTCAAGGAGTTGACTACGATGAGAATTTCTCACCCGTAGCGATGCTTAAGTCCGTCGGAATCATGTTAGCATTAGCTGTATTTTTTGATTATGAAATCTGACAGATGGATGTCAAAAACAAGTTTTCTTACCAGTTTTCATAAGAAAGAGTTGTATGTGATACAATCAAAGTTTTGTCGATCCTAAGGATGCTAAAAGGTATGCTGGCTCCAGCGATCCTTCTATGGACTAGAGAAAGCATCTCAGAGTCAGAATATATGCTTTGATGGAGTGATCAAAGCTTTTAGGTTTATACAATGTTTGCTAGAAACTTGTATTTACAAGAAAGTGAGTGGGAGCACTACAACATTTCTGATAAGTATATGTGGATGACATATTGTTGATCCGAAATAATGTAGAATTTCTGGAAAGCATAAACGGTTGTTTGAAGAGTGTGATTTTCAAAGGAAGACCTAGATAAAGCTGCTTACATATTGGGCATCAAGATCTATAGAGATAGATCAAGACGCCTGATGATACTTTCAAAGAATGCACACCTTGACATGATTTTGAAGGAGTCAAAATAGATCAGTCAAAGAAGGGATTCTTACCTGAGTTGTAAGGTGTGAAGTTGAGTAAGACTCAAAGCTTGACCACGGCAGAAGAAAGAGGAAGGACGAAGGTCGTCCCCTATGCTTTTGTCATAGGCTCTATACGGTATGCCATGCTGAGTACCGCACCTGATGTGTGCCTTGCCACATGTCTGGCAAGAGGGTGCAAAGGTGATCTAGGAGTGGATCACCAGATAGCGGTCAAAATTATCCTTAGAGGAATAAGGAAATGTTTCTCGGTTATGGAGGTGATAAAGAGTTCGACGTAAAGAGTTACGTCGATGCAAGCTTAACACCTATCCGGATAGCTCTGAGTAGAGATACCGGATACGTATAATGGAGCAACAATTTGGAATAGCTCCAAGTGGAACGTGGTAGCAGCATCTACGATATGACATAAAGTTTTGCGAAATACATAGGGATCTGAATATTGCAGGCCCGTTGACTACAGCCTCTCTCACAAGCATAACATGATCAAACCCAGAACTCACTGAGTGTTAATCACATAGTGATGTGAACTAGATTATTGACTCTAGTAAACTCTTTGGATGTTGGTCACATGGCGATGTGACCTGTGAGTGTTAATCACATGGCGATGTGAACTAGATTATTGACTCTAGTGCAAGTGGGAGACTGTTGGAAATATGCCCTAGAGGCAATAATAAATTAGTTATTATTATATTATATTTCATTGTTCATGATAATCGTTTATTATCCATGCTAGAATTGTATTGATAGGAAACTCAGATACATGTGTGGATACATAGACAACACCATGTACCTAGTAAGCCTCTTGTTGACTAGCTCGTTGATCAATAGATGGTTACGGTTTCCTGACCATGGACATTGGATGTCATTGATAACGGGATCACATCATTAGGAGAATGATGTGATGGACAAGACCCAATCCTAAGCCTAGCACAAGATCGTGTAGTTCGTATGCTAAAGCTTTTCTAATGTCAAGTATCATTTCCTTAGACCATGAGATTGTGCAACTCCCGAATACCGTAGGAGCGCTTTGGGTGTGCCAAACATCACAACGTAACTGGGTGGCTATAAAGGTGCACTACGGGTATCTCCGAAAGTGTCTGTTGGGTTGGCACGAATCGAGACTGGGATTTGTCACTCCGTGTAACGGAGAGGTATCTCTGGGCCCACTCGGTAGGACATCATCATAATGTTCACAATGTGACCAAGGAGTTGATCACGGGATGATGTGTTACAAAACGAGTAAAGAGACTTGCCGGTAACGAGATTGAACAAGGTATCGGGATACTGACGATCGAATCTCGGGCAAGTATCGTACCGATAGACAAAGGGAATTGTATACGGGATTGATTGAATCCTTGACACCGTGGTTCATCCGATGAGATCATCGTGGAGCATGTGGGAGCCAACATGGGTATTCAGATCCCACTGTTGTTTATTAACTGGAGAGTTGTCTCGGCCATGTCTGCATGACTCCCGAGCCCGTAGGGTCTACACACTTAAGGTTCGATGATGCTAGGTTTATAGGGAATAGATGTACGTGGTTACCGAATGTTGTTCGGAGTCCCGGATGAGATCCCGGACATCACGAGGAGTTCCAGAATGGTCCGGAGGTAAAGATTTATACATGGGAAGTCATCATACGGTCACCGGAATAATTCGGGGGGTTACCGGTATTGTGCCGGGACCGCCGAAGGGGTTCCGGGGGTCCACCGGGAGGGTCCACCTGCCCCGGAGGGCCCTATGGGCTGTGTGTGGAGAGGGACCAGCCCCTTATTGGGCTGGGCGCATCCCCCCTTAGGGCCCATGCGCCTAGGGTTTGGGGAACCCTAAAGGGGGGCGCCCCCTTGCCTTGGGGGACAAGGCAACCCCCCTGGCCACCGCCCCCTCCTCAGATTGGATCTGAGGGGGCTGGCCCCCCTCTCCCTTGCCCCTATATATATGTGGGGGGGTGGGAGGGCAGCCGCACCCAAGTTCTGGCGCAACCCTCCCCCTCTCCCAAGTTCTCCTCTCCCGCGGTGCTTGGCGAAGCCCTGCAGGATTGCCACGCTCCTCCTTCACCACCAAGCCGTCGTGCTGCTGTTGGATGGAGTCTTCCCCAACCTCTCCTTCTCCCCTTGCTGGATCAAGGCGTGGGAGACGTCACCGGGCTGCACGTGTGTTGAACGCGGAGGCGCCGTTGTTCGGCGCTTAGATCGGAATCAACCGCGATCTGAATCGCTGCAAGTACGACTCCTTCATCCGCGCTCTTGCAACGCTTCTGCTTAGCGATCTACAAGGGTATGTAGATGCACTCCCCTTCCCCTCGTTGCTAGATTTCTCCATAGATTGATCTTGGTGATGCGTAGAAAATTTTAAATTTCTGCTACGATCCCCAACAAGAAGATGGCCATCGGAGGGCCACCATGGGGCCCATGAGGTAGGGGGACGCGCCCAGGGGGTAGGGCGCGCACCCCACCCTCGTGGGCAGGGTGTGGCCCCCTGGTGAGTTTCTTCTGCTGAGTATTTTTTATATATTCTGAAAACGTGTTCCGTGAAGTTTCAGGACTTTTGGAGCTATGCATAATAGGTCTCTAATATTTGCTCCTTTTCCAGCCCAGAATCCCAGCTGCCGGCATTCTCCCTCTTTATGTAAACCTTGTAAAATAAGAGAGAATAGCCATAAGTATTGTGACATAATGTGTAATAACAGCCCATAATGCAATAAATATCGGTATAAAAGCATGATGCAAAATGGACGTATCAACTCCCCCAAGCTTAGACCTCGCTTGTCCTCAAGCGAAAAGCCGAAATCGAAAAATATGTCCACATGTTTAGAGATAGAGGTGTCGATAAAAATAAAATACGGACATGAGGGCATCATGATCATTCTTAGAACAACAACTTATATAATTCTTGTCATATAATTTCTTATGCTAGAGTAATAATTCAATCACAATTTCAAGTATGAATCTTAAACTTCATTGACCACTAACAAACTATAATCTCAGTCATTGGAGCAATTGCAATTTATCATAACATAGGAAAGAGTCAACATATAAGAGCTTTTCAGCAAGTCCACATACTCAACTATCATATAGTCTTTCACAATTGTTGACACTCGCGCAATACTTATGGGTATGGAGTTTTAATCGGACACAAAGAAAGATAGGGGCTTATAGTTTTGCCTCCCAACGTTTTACCTCAAGGGTAATGTCAACGATAATAATTCATGAAAACTCTCATCCAATTAGACATATATATCAGGATCTTTCCAACATACTGTGCTTGCCAAAGGATAAAATGTAAAAAGGAAAGGTGAAGATCACCATGACTCTTAGGCAGGGTAGAAGATAAAAGTAAAAGATAGGCCATTCGCAGAGGTGAGCAGAGGTTGTCATGCGCTTTTATAGTTGGATGCACAAAATCTTAATGCGAAAGAACGTCACTTTATATTGCCACTTGTAATATGGACCTTTATTATGCAGTCTGTCGCTTTTATTTCTTCCATATCACACGATCGTATAAAGCTTATTTTCTCCCACACTAATAAGTCATACATGTTTAGAGAGCAATTTTTATTGCTTTGCACTGATGACAACTTACTTCGAGGATCTTACTCAATCCATAGGTAGGTATGGTGGACTCTCATGGCAAAACTGGTTTAAGGGTATTTAGAAGCACAAGTAGTATCTCTACTTAGTGCGATGAATTTGGCTAGCATGAGAGGGAAAGGCAAGCTCAACCATGTTGGATGATCCATGCCAATATAATTTATCTCATATGTAAGAAAACATAACCCATTACGTTGTCTTCCTTGTCCAACGTCAACTCTTTAGCATGTCATATTTTAATGAGTGCTCACAATCATAAAAGATGTCCACGATAGTATATCTATATGTGAAGACCTCTCTTTCTTTATTACTTCCTATTAATTGCAACGATGACCAAAACTATGTTTGTCAACCCTCAACAACTTTTATTCATCATACTTTTTCTATGTGAGCTCATTACTCTCCATAAGATCCATATGATCTCTTTGTTTCATTTTATTTCTTTCTCTTTTCTTTTATTCACTTAAGATCATGGCCAAATAATCAAGCCCTTGACTCAACACTAATCTTTATTATATAGCTCACGGACTCGATTACATAGAAGAATTATAAAGCAAAACTCACAACTAGATCATACTAAGAACTTTTATTCTACTAGATCAAGATATTACCAAAATGATCGAACTAAGAAAAACAGTAGAGATAAAAATTATGGTGATACGATATCGGGGCACTCCCCCAAGCTTGGCAGTTGCCAAGGGAGTGCCCATACCAGATACTTAATTCTTCTTTGTTGGTGAAGAAGGTGGAGTCGTTGATGATGGATAGTCGCACATCGAGCGTAGGAGGTCTTCTAACTTGTGGATAATGCCCTTGAGTGCGATGATATGCTCCTTCAACAAAATATTTTCATGTGTGAGATATTTATTTTTTATACGAGCTAACTCAATCATCTTGAAAGCTTTGATCTCTGTTGGGGTAAGAAGATTGTGATCAAGTTGAAGGGTGTCTTCTTTTGCCGGCACTTGGTCCCCCATGGCTTCCTTGATCCCTTCATCCTTGTTAATCTCCATGGGTTCTTCTCTCTTCAGCTCTATCTTCATTAGCCAAGCATCGTCTCCCTCATGGTTGGAGGAGGAGGGAGACAACATAGTGTCTGGCCTTGACAACCCTGAAAGAAAATAGCTCGAAACAAAGACAGGAGATTTTTGCGTGATACGGGAGTCAAAACCCCCGGGAGATTATATAATGAATTTTTACCGACCAAAATACGTGTCGTGTATGAAAACGGAGTCCGGTGAGCACACGAGGTTCCCACGAGGTAGGAGGGCGCTCCCTCCATCCTCGTGGAGCCCTCGTGTCCTTCCCGGACTGCCACTTATTTTTCTATTTTTCTAAATATTCCAAAACGGAGAAATATTGCCTTAAAACTGTTTTGGAGTCGGTTTACTTACCGTACCACATACCTATTCCTTTTTGGAGTATGAAACGTTCCGGAAAGTGTCCCTTATGTATTCCTCCGGGGTTACGGTTTCAATAATATTGGTTTCAAGATTTATGGGATTACCTGAGATATAATGTTTGATTCTTTGACCGTTCACCACCTTCGGATTTGTGCTTTCAAAGTTGTTGATTTTTATGGCGCCGGAACGATAGACCTCCTCGATAACGTAAGGACCTTCCCATTTAGAGAGAAGTTTTCCTGCAAAAAATCTTAAACGAGAGTTGTATAGCAATACATAATCACCTACATTAAACTCGTGCTTTTGTATCCTTTTGTCATGCCATCTTTTAACTTTTTATTTAAACAACTTGACATTTTCATAGGCTTGGGTTCTCCATTCATCAAGTGAGTTAATATCAAATAACCTCTTCTCACCGGCAAGTTTGAAATCATAATTGAGTTCTTTAATAGCCCAATATGCCTTGTGTTCTAGTTCGAGAGGTAAGTGACATGCTTTTCCATAAACCATTTTATACGGAGATATACCCATAGGATTTTTATATGCAGTTCTATAGGCCCATAATGCATCATCAAGTTTCTTGGACCAATTTTTTCCAGATCTATTAACAGTCTTTTGCAAAATTAATTTGAGCTCTCTATTACTCAATTCTACTTAACCACTAGACTGAGATGATAAGGACATGCAATTCTATGATTAGCATCATATTTAGCAAGCATTTTACGGAAAGCACCATGAATAAAATGTGAACCACCATCAATCATTAAACATCTAGGGACTCCAAATCTTGGAAAAATAACTTCTTTAAGCATTTTAATAGAAGTGTTATGATCAGCACTACTAGTTGGAATAGCTTCTACCCACTTAGTAACGTAATCAACAACAACTAAAATATGTGTATATCCATTAGAGGAAGGAAAGGGTCCCATATAGTCAAAGCCCCAAACATCAAATGGTTCAATAACGAGTGAATAGTTCATATGCATTTCTTGACGTCTACTAATATTACCAATTCTTTGGCATTCATCACAAGATAAGACAAACTTACGGGCATCCTTGAAGAGAGTAGGCCAATAAAAACCAGATTGCAATACCTTATGTGCAGTTCTATCTCCAGCATGGTGTCCTCCATAAGCTTCAGAGTGACACTTGCATAGGATCTGTTCCTGTTCATGCTCAGCTACACAACGTCTAATAACACCATCTACTCCTTCTTTATAAAGATGTGGATCATCCCAAAAGTAATGCCTCAAATCATAGAAGAACTTTTTCTTTTGCTGGTATGTGAAACTAGGTGGTATAAACTTAGCAACAATGTAATTAGCATAATCAGCATACCATGGAGCAGTATGAGAAGCATTTATGACATTTAATTTCTCATCAGGAAAGCTATCATCAATAGGAAGTGGGTCATCAAGCACATTTTCTAACCTAGACAAGTTGTCTGCAACAGGGTTCTCAGCTCCCTTTCTATCAACAATATGTAAGTCAAATTCTTGTAGCAAGAGAACCCATCTAATAAGTCTAGGTTTAGCATCTTTCTTTTCCATGAGATATTTAATACAGCATGATCAGTGTGAATAGTTACTTTAGAATCAACAATATAAGGTCTGAACTTATCACAAGCAAATACAACTGCTAAGAATTCTTTTTCAGTAGTAGCATAATTTCTTTGAGCATTGTCTAGGGTTTTACTAGCATATTGAATAACATTTAATTTCTTATCAACTCTTTGCCCTAGAACAGCACCTACAGCATAATCACTAGCATCACACATAATTTCAAAGGGTAAATTCCAATCATGTGGCTGAACAATAGGTGCAGAGATTAATGCTTTCTTAAGTATTTCAAATGCTTCTACACAATCATCATCAAAAACAAATGGTATATCTTTCTATAATAAATTAGTCAGAGGCCGAGAAATTTTTGAGAAGTCCTTAATGAACCTCCTATAAAATCCGGCATGACCAAGAAAACTTCTTATACCTTTGATGTCCTTGGGACATGGCATCTTCTCAATAGCATCAACTTTGGCTTTATCAACTTCCACTACAAAAAATACACTTTCGTGATGATACGTGTTTGTCACAGTAGGTCGCGTTTTTTGTCATGCATGTACATCCATGACAAATTTATGACAGAATCAAGATAGTCATACCTGTGCTGTCGTAGAAGTGTTCCATGACATTACCAAAATTATCATCATGGAAGTGTCCACTTCCATGACGATAAATCGCGCATCACAGAAGTGCTTTCGTCAAGGGTGATCGACACGTGGCATCCACTGTAACGGAACACCGTTAAGCTATCGGGTCGGGTTTTGGATCCGATAACCCGTTAACAACCCCGACCAATGGGAATTTTCCACGTGTAAAATTCTTATTGGCCGGACGAAACACGTGTCAGCTCGTCAGTGGGTCAGATAGGCGCCTATGATATGTCAACACATGCCACGGCCCACCACTGGCCCATTTAGCTTACAAAGCCGGCCCGTTTGACTTGGTCAAAAGTTAACGGGCTGGCCCATGAAAAGCTTGTTAACGGTCTCTTCGCAAATAGCCCATTTTACGGCCCGTTAACTCACGACCCATTAGGCCCTAAAGGAAATCGGCCCAACAATGTCATGTGGGCCGTCGAATATAACACCAGCCCATTTCACTTTCGGCCCATGTATGGCCCACGACGTCTTTCGGCCCATATGAGGCCTTCATATCTTTCGGCCCTTTACAGGCCCACGGTGACTCTAGTCCATAATGAACAGTAATTTTCTTTATACCCGTTAACGGCCCGTGATTTACATGGGCTGTTTCCAGCCCGTGTTAGCTTTCGGCCTATTGACGGCCCATACGTTCTTGGGCTCCTTTCCGGCCCTTGATTACTTCCGGCCCGTTACTGGCCTGTTCCCCTAATGGGCCAGATTTGGCCCATGGCAAGAGTCGGCCCATTACTGGCCGGTACCCCTAATGGGCCAAATTCGGCCCATGGCAAGAGTCGGCCCGTTACTGGCCTGTTACCCTAATGGGCCAAATTTGGCCCATGGCAAGAGTCGGCCCGTTTCTGCCCTGTTAACCCGTTGCGCCATTTCCAGCCCGTCCTATATTCTGGCCCATTAACGACCCGTTATGCCTGTGACAGAATTAAGCCTTTGCTGTCCTACGGCCTGTTAACAACCTGTTACCGTGCTGGGCCGATACCAATTACGCCCGATTACGGCCCATGTAGACCCATTTATCCAACGGCCCGAGGCCCACCGATTACAGGCCCATTTATCGACGGCCCGTAGGAGACCCATGGATCCTACAACCCGTATATATATGGCCCATGGTAGTTGCGGCCACTAGCAAACCAGGGAAAAAGAAGACTAGGAAATAAATAAGGCCGAAACTAACGCTAGGCTATTAAGGTGATTGCACAGATTACATCCACTTGACATCAAAGATCGCCACCAGTGCAAATATAGGGAACACCATACACTATACAAAAATGGCTTGCTGTTTTCTTCAGCCGGTGGCTGCACGTTAAGAATAAATTTTGTATCGCACCAAAACAAATTACAACTATATAACAAAAGGAAGGTTGGCATAAAACTTAACAGTCTAGCAGATAAATGCACCACCAGAAGTTTAGAAGCTCAGTTCATTTGACCTGACTGTTACGTTTTCATGCTGTATTGTCCGATGGAGCACCATAACCCTCGCCTTCATTTCCCCTAGGCTCCTGAACAACATAGAAAATGTCTGATAGTCTGGTTTCAAAACCATGCATATCTTGACGACATTGAGCAATGTTTCTCCTTGTTTCACAAAGGGTCTCTGTTAGGGAATGGGCTTGTGTCTGGAGCGCCGATACAACATTGCTTTGAGCTTGCATATCTTGGTCATGAGGCAGTTTGGACGATATTGCCTTAACAACCAACCCAGTATTACGCAGGAACGTGCTTTTGGCACTGTTAGTGGACAGGTACCGACCCACTGCAGCAAGAGCTGACATTGCGGTTATAGTTGCCTCGCCACCTTTAGAAGGTGGCGGTTCCACCATTTTTTCCATAGCTCGCTGAAAAGTTGAGGTTTTACATTAGTAGTACTAGACAGAAGATATTAAGGAGGCAACAAAACCAAACAAAATAGCTTTGGTCTATATACAGAACTTATTCTGGTGAACCCATGTAAAATATTAGTTGTATTTTATTGCAAAGTACATAATAAAACCAGGTTCCAAACATATGACCATTTACCATTGCTAATGTATTGTCTATTTCTTCACATTGTATTGAGGGCTAAGGATAAAGAGACGAAGTTTATAATACGATAAGCATAGTATGACATCATTCATATCACAAAACAACTGAGAACAGACAAACAAGCAATTGTAACGTTGTGTGGGCAAGTCCAGCACGAAACTAGATTACGGGTCAAGATCAAAGGAACATCACTCCTATCTTTTAAACCTTGTAAGGTGCAATGATACGCTAAGACAATTGTGTATAAAATTGAAAAGAGTAATAGACATTGGCTGCAAACCATGCAGTTCAAGGCACAAGTCAGAGTAAGTAGTAGTTAAAAGGCATGAGGATTAAGGACTTACAACAGCGGCTTTGATTGGTGTAGTCATGCCCTTCTTCTTGCTGGTGTGACAGTCCTTGAAGATTTCCACATCATTTGGTTCAGGTACTTTTTGGTCCTTGCGGGCTTTCCTCTACATTTCGAACAAGTCAATATAGATCTGATAATATGGTACAGCGAAAAGAGTGAAACAACAGCTAATTACAAGAGCCTCGCAGTGTGCAATATAGCTACGAGATCCTGTCGTCTGTTGGAATTTCACTTTCGTACGGTTGGCCTTGTTCTTTGAACAGTTCACCTACAAGAAGATAGATTTGTGTGGCACATGCGTAAATAGGACTTCAACATGTGATCTGATCACATATATATAATGTACCTGATACTTCGGATCAGACTAGTGTTTAACAAGGCCCCTCCAGTCTTCATCCGATATATTTTCCACTGGAGATGTTTGGGAAAGTTCACTATTAGCCTTGCCTTCAAAGTGAGTTTTCCTCAAGTTATACCGATAATGTCGCAGAGCAGACTTGAAAACATGGGTGCAAGCTTGTCTGGTTGCATCATCTTGGCTATCCAACTTGAACCTCATTTGTTGAAAATTATGGGAGTCTCATTATCAGCAACCTAGAAAGTATGGGACAGAGCAAGACGATATTACTAGTTTCCATACATAACCATACTTACAGATAAATGGTCGAGGAAGGTGTTGAACTAGGTTTCGTCTTTGTCATTCCTGTACTGAATCCATGTTGGGAGGATACGTACATGACACCTAACGGCAACCGCTGCCTCTGATACTAACTTGGCTGACTCTGTAGCATCACGTGGCCTTTTTAAACCTGCCTCAAAATGGATCTCCATTCTTCCTCCTCTAGATTTAGTTAACCTATCGAGCATTATCCCTGACGATTGTTTCCTCTTGCGCCTAGGTGCTAGTCCAACAACAAACATAGGAAGTGTTAGTGTACATCAAACTGTGAGACTACATATAAAGAAGCATGCAACTGTAACTTGACTCCAGCAACTACCTTCTTGCTGTTGAAGCTCACAAGGTTCATCTGATATTGCCAACTCGTCTTGTGTCAAGAGTGCTTGGGAAGTAGTGTTAGGTGGCAAGGGAGCTTGGGAACGTGTTGCTAGCTCAGTTGACGCACGAGTAAGTCGTGCAGCTGGTAGTACTGTGGTAGGTGTTGCAAGAACTAGGGTTGTCTCTGCTTGTTTGGTGGCAGCTATTTGTTTCTGTTTGGCTTTTTTTTGCAACTCGTGTAGCATGGGATGCCGTGTTTGTAGATTTTCCACTGGACTTTGACCTTCTATTGCACCAGCAAAATCTACAGGATTCATCCGCTTCTCATTCCCCGCCATTCTGTGTTTCTTCCTCTTTCTCTGTGCCATGTTAAGTCAAGCTGACAAGAAAAACGAATAACAATTTAGTTCTTCAGAACAAATTGATGCGTGATGTAGACGAACTGAACTTTGATGTTAGACAACCACATGATAGGAGGATGTAATATGTATGAAAAATAGGACGGAAGAGATAACCAGAACTATGATGTGTAAACTAAGAAGAAGACATTTCACCAAATTAGAAGCAATGCAATGGAAGGTAGACACCATATGAAAGATGCTACAAATATCGCTCTGCCAAGTTAACAGTGTCTCATCATAAATGGCGTTTAAACAAATGTGAAGCAGTACAAGAAATAAATCATATGAAAGATGCAAACAACATCACACTACCATGTTAGAGGTCTCTCGTCATTAGTGCCATTGCATATTCACAGCTTATGATGTGTAAACTAAGGAGAAGGCATTTCAACAAATTAGAAGCAATGAAAGCTAGACACCATATGAAAGATGCAACGAATATCACTCTACCAAGTTAAAACGGTCTCGTCATAAGTGCCATTTCAACAAATTAGTAGTAAAAGCTAGAAAAGAATGTGAGATGTAACCTATATCACACTCCAAAGTCAAACGTGTCTTATGATAAGTGATTGTTGCAGGTTACACAACAATAGTAATTTGATGTAAGAACATGGTGTGATAGACAGATATTGTATGTTCTAGAAACAAGAACACGTGTCTTATTCAAGTATAATGTGTAAAGTAAGCAGATGGAATTCAACAAAATTAGAAGCAATACAAGCTAGACATCACACATAACAGTGCCAAGTTAGAGGGAGCACCGGTGATGCTGCACTAGGGGAGACGTGCTCATCATAAACACAGCTTTGTTGAGTGTCTATGCATGTGTTGTCTTGGAAATCATCTTGGGGCTGTGGAGGAGTAGAAACTGTAGAGGCCCTCCGTTCGGAAGGAGCACCTTTATCCGCTGCCTTGCTAACTTCCTTCCGCTTTATTGATTTTGAATTGTCAAGTAAAACCGACAAGAAAAATCAATAAAATTCTCTCTTCAGAATTCATTCATGCATGATACTGACAATCACTACTTTGATGTAAGGCAAACACATGATACCAGGATGGAATATGTACGAAAACAGGACGGCATGGCATGTTCACAACTGTTTGTGTAAACTAAGCAGAAACCATTCCAGCAAATAAGAAGCAATGCAAGCTAGACACCACATGAAAGATGCAACCAATATGACTCTGCCAAGTTAAAAGCGTCCCATCATAAATGGCATTTCAACAAATTAG
Source organism: Triticum urartu (assembly GCF_056163025.1). Lineage (NCBI taxonomy): Eukaryota > Viridiplantae > Streptophyta > Magnoliopsida > Poales > Poaceae > Triticum > Triticum urartu. The sequence continues at coordinate 42,339,655 of NC_141874.1, read as the reverse complement.
AAGCAGCACATGCTATAAATCATATGAAAGATGCAACTAATATCGCACTGCATATACTAAAGGTGTCTCGTCATGTTGATTGATGCGGGATACAAAAAAAAACAATAGTTTTATGTAAGGACATGCTTAATAGACAGATGTACTATGTACTAAATACAGGAAGGCATGTCACATTAACATGTATAATGTATAAGCTAAGCAGACTAGCATATGCAGTTTAACCAGATTGGAAGAATTACAATCTAGACACCATATGCAGCATGCAACCACATATCACGCTGCCAAGTTAGAGCAAGCACCTGCGATGCTAGTGTAGGGGAAATGCGGTAATCAACTACAGAGCTACGTTCACTATCTTCATCTAGCATTTCTGTTTCTTGAGAATCATGTCGGGAGGCTGACGCTGCATTCTTTAAATGAGGAGTAGTCCCCTTGCCTGCCTGCCTCGTCATAAGTGATTGATGAGGGATACACAAGAACATTAGTTTGATGTAAGAACATGGTTAATACACAGATGTACTAGTATGTACCAAAAATAGAAAGGCATGTCATATTCAAAGGTATAATGTGTAAGCTAAGCCGATGCAATTTAACCAAATTGGAAGCAATACAAGCTAGACATCCGGCTAGAGTTGTGAGCATGATCATCTAGGACCTGAGAGCCTGGTGGGAGGCGGGCTGCTTCGCCACCATCGCAGCTTTTTAGTTGGCTTCCAGGTGATGCCTATCTTTGCTGGGCTTGTCACTGGCTCGGCCAGTGCCCTGACTAGCTATTTGTCTTCTGGTGCTCACGGGATGGTGGTTCATGTAAAAAAATATCTTTCCTTATATTACCGACTTCGGCCTTTCGAATACAAGCTAGACACCATATGGAACATGCAACCACATATGACACCGCGAAGTTAAAGCAAGCACCTGGGATGGTGGTTCATTGCGAGCGAGGTCATCAACTCCAGAGCTACGTTTACTGTCTCCATCTGCTGACACTGCACCCTTTATAGCGCTGTAACGTGTCTTGCCTACCCGCATATGAAGCTGGAGCGACTTCTCTCTTTTCTTTTTGGCTTCTCTCATGGCAGGAGAGTCTGAAATACCCTTGCATAAAAACACAATAGTGAGAGTAAGGGTGAAGTGTGTGCAGAACTAGTGCACTGTAAAAGTAGCAGATATCAGGTGGCTGAAAAATAAATGACAGGAGACATATGATAGCTCTACAACATTGCATGGCAAACAAAATTAGATTCTACTCCGTATGATTTTGTAATATATGAGCACAGGAAATGCAGGTACTCCTCCAGCACACCACCACATGTGGTCATATCTAAGATAACAGTCGACTGAAAATAAATAGGTCAGTCAATTTTTTTAATGAACCGTCCGATATATAAGGAACGGGCAGATGGCCTTCGTCTACCTCCTATCAGTCACTGTTAACGATCTTTCTCGAACCGCCAGTGACCACCGGCCTAGACCCCTGCCTCCGCCGCCCCGCCCTCCCATCGACCTCACACCATCGCCGTGCTTAGCAGCGCCCCCAGGCCATCCCTTTAATCTCGGCCGACCTCCAGATCGGGCGCCAGTAGCTCTAGGACGCACACGCCCCTAAGATAAACACCATGGTGCTGCTTCCCCGGCGTAATAGGCGTACTAGCGCCTGTTACGCTGGGGAATGCTTCCGTTAATTGGGAATCAACTGGCCAGAAATTGAAATTCAGGGGGGCGACGGACCTCTAGCTAAGGTGAAATAGTATATGAGGAGAAACCTTGTGCATCATGAGTTACTAGGAACATCTAGTATCAAGAAGAAGCGGTCAACTAGTGTCTTCTGTGGGATGAATACCATGCAAGCAGAGACGTAAGATTTGCGCGAATAAGGGAAGAGGAGTACCTTTTTCGGTTGCCGGTGTGGTCACCTCCACATGTCGCGCCGATATTCTTCTTTTTACCGGGGAAACCGATGTTCTGGAGGGTGCAGGCTTGGACGAACCCACGGCTAAATTGTTGACTGTGTTGCCGTGGCCGTATGTCGGCGGAAGGGAAGCAGATCCGAGGCGGCAAAGGACAGCGTAGCAGAAATAGCTCCGGTGCGGTGGAGGGTGGAAAAGTTGGAGCGTCAGCGGTGAGGCGCAGGACGACGTGGTTGAACTGGCTCGGGTACGGATGGCTCGGCCTCGGCTTCAACTACTAGCCATGGAGGGCGTTGCGGTTGAGGTTGCGGTGGATGACGACGTCGGGGTATCGGCTCCGGCATGATGGAGGAGGGCAGCGGTTGATGGGTGGGATGGGGTGGCGGACGGAGGACGCTGAGGTTTCGCGGCTGGTGGAGAGGTAGTTTTGGCGCCCATGGAGTACGAATGGGGAATCGGACGGGTGCGGGGAACCATGTTTCGGTCTGGGACGCGCTTGTTTTTGCCTTTTTTGAACAGAAGATGGGACGCGCTTGTTTGCAATTTGGGGAAAGTACAAACTTTTCCCCCCTCTTAAATTTCGGACCTACTGCGGGTCGGGGGTAGGATGGTAATCCCAGGTGTCCCAAATAGTGGGTGGGAGCGATTTCGGCCGCGCGCATGTGTTCTTAGGCGGCCATTGTGTATGAATGTTTTTCGGATGCGGTTGCGTGGCGTCTAGATGAAGCTACAAACCTACCCTAGTTTAGACCTTTGGACGTCGGGCCGATAGGTTTCACGGGTCAGAGTTATTAGAAAAGTAATTTCCTTGTACTACCAAACATTGGTCTCACACGGTTTCGGGCGAGTAGAGGCTCTTTTGGCGCTTCGTTCAAAATTTTGAAACACAAGCATTCACGTTTAGAGTACTCTTGAACTATGAGGATTGACCTAAATAGACAACGTTATATGTGACCTTGTATGTTTGAAAACATCATTAAATTATCCGCATCTTTTTGAAATTTTGACACTTGAAAATCCTATAACTACGATTATTTTGGAATGGAGGAGCTAAATTTGAATCTATTTTGTACACGACTACATATGCTATTATGTACAAAATCAGAGCAAAGATTGGTGCCCCCATAATTTAGGTATGGTTTACAAATGCAATGATATCAAATTCAAATAATTGAATGGACTTCATGTTGAATTCGATTTTTTTAAACCACCTTAAGTTGAATTCAAATCTATGCTAGTTCATAGGTAGCTATTTATAATGTCCATTGTGTAACTTTCGTATGTATAATGTGCTTTACACACACAACATGAACTATACTCACGTTTATATTCGATTGCTAAAGCGATGCATTGTATGGAGTTCAAAATACTAACTATGTGGATCAATTGTGTCGAATAATAACATAGACATGCTCAAATTCGATAGAATCTAGATGTCTGATGGATCAATGACCGCTCCTTACGCGAATTGCAAATATCATGATCCCATCCTAATATTTGGATACAATTTATATCTTTAATCAATGTGTAGAGCAGTCTTTTACATGTAGTTTCACTCTCCATCGGTGGTCTCTCACACATGCTCACACACTCTCTCCCGAGGTGTCTTTCTCGCACACATGCTCTAGATATAACCCGCCCTCCCTCTCGTAACCATTTACAACTGTTTCCACTAACCTTTATCACAAGCACTCTTCCTCTCGCAAACATAGACACGCACAATCCTCATCGACCCTTTCTATATACATGGACCTGCCTACGTGTCTCATGTACGCACATTATCTTTACGCCTGTCTCTAACGCATTGTCTCACACCTCTCTTCCTAATCGACGAGTATGATTCTAGCAGAGCATTCTATAAGATGCCCCTTAAAGTTAGGTTGGATGAATAGTAATATCAGAGATAAAGGGGTTACCTTAGTCCGAGAACCTAGGGTTACAAATCCTAGCCGGCTTTGTCAGTGGACACAGAGTCCTTCACAATTCTGCTATCTTTGTCTTGTACGACTAGTCATCCATGGGTCTTCCTAAATGCGTCACGGGCCGACCAATGTGGCGCAGGACGGAACCAAACAAAGGGCCTCACCGCGACCCACCGAACCTCACGCGGTGACACACCCTCTGCCCCCACGTCTCATTATGTTCTCACACCCACACATACCAACACAAACACCACACACACAGAAAATTTCTCCTGGTGCCTCTATTCCCTCCCCCCTTGCATATACACACTCAAGGGAATGGAATCTCTTGTCGTGACGTCATATTCATCTCTCTCTCTAGACCACTCTCATTTCTCGTGCTATCTCTCCCACGCCCCCCGTCGGCCCCTCTATCCATGCCTCTCTTGAATACGTAATACACACACATACCTCTTTAGGCCCCGCCAAATGCATCAACTACACATTCACACATGTTACATCACGTACCCCATTGATCTAAAAAGCCCTCTCTTCATGTTTATTTCGCATACAACATTCCTTTTGAATAAAGTGTGGCCAAAAAATTATTTTAGAGTTTCTACATATATACAACATTACAAAGTTATATGGAGGAGTACGAACGCTAATTTGCATTGCATGTTGCCCACAATGATATTTATTCCGCACTGTGAATTTGTATATTTTTATACTATATACAAAGTTAGTCATAATAAAGAGAAACGAAGAGCATCTCTCTCTCCATCGCATACCCCCCTATACGCCCCTTTCACGTATGCACACAAAACTATCTCCAGGTCCTCTAAAAGTAAGCCCTCAGAAAATTCACGCATGTTTCATCTTTCTCTCGCGATATATGCAATGACGATCATTGTATTTGAAGCGAAAGCACGATACGTACATTGGACTCCAGAATCCACTCATTATGGCCACAATTTATGTTTAGTGGTTATTATACAGTCACGGGCTCACCGTACAACTCTGTATTTGCTCATGACATGACTAGTTGACTAGTTAAACACTCCACGTGGCACCTCTAGTGTTGCATCACATTATCTCACTACCATCGTGCCCACATGTCGACTTGTATCTACTCTACATCTACACTCTTATAAAATACATAAAATACACTCTTATAAAAAACAGAGTTGGTGATGATGGTGTGCCTGCCATCCTGCACCGTCCGATTTATATCTGACAGATAGGAAAGAAACTATGGCAATTTTGCAAAAAGGTACCCACACACCTCTCCACATTTGCAAATGAGGCCTTCCCTCGTTCATCCTTTTCTCTCACAAGATAAACAAGTCATACAAATGCATCTTGATGTTACGTGCAACGCACGGGCATCTTGCTAGTAAGGATGAAAACAAACGACAAAAAAATATTTGGACGATGGTTCGAAGTCATGACCGCGGGCACAGCGGACAAGGTGGCCTTGTATTGGTATGTTGAGTCGTCTGTTTTAACACACAACAACTGGTGTGGTGATTATACACACACGCACGCATGCACACGAACTGCATCCATGCAACACTCACACAAACACATGCACCCATGCACGCACGCAACACTCACACGTACACACGCAGCCACGCACGCACGCAACACTCACACGCACGCACGCAACACTCACACGCACACACGCATGCATGCATGCACACACCAGTACACCACACGAACAACACACACTCTCACGCTCAAGTGCTCAACCTACACGTGCATGCGCACACATCAGGCCCTGACAGACACATACAGAACCAGGTGATTCCCGCGCACGGGTTGGAGCCTTGTCGCGCGCGCCTGCGTAAATTTGTGTTTATCTGACCTTTTGCCTATGCGAACTGACAGGTGGGGCCCACAAGGAACGTGGTCAATTTAACTAGTCAACATGGCGCCACGCAGACTATTTGGCCAGTCAACACAGTGCAATCCGATGCTGAATTGTGAGCAAGTGACCGTATAATCACCGCAAAACGTATATAGTGACCGTAATCAGCTTATTCTGAAGTTCGGTGACCGTATTATGCTTTTCTCTCTGTAGGTCCTCCAAAACTACATCTCTACACGTTCTCGCATGTTACATCTAACAACTACAGTACGCAATACAGCACTACTACTACACTCTAACACAATAAATCATATGTGTTTTTAGTTTTACTAGATATCATATTGTTACTTATAATTATTCAGTTTGCATACATTAAAATTGCCTTTGAAATGTATGGCCAGTATCATCTACCGCGTGGGAAAAATCCCGCCCTTTCCTATTTAATCGGGTTTGTATCGATGGATCGTGCGAAACAGCAAAACTATAGTACTATACAGTACAAGTGACAGTTCATTGGGCCGTCGTGTCGTCTACTCCTCCGTCATAAGAGTGGAGCGCTTGCTTTCATAAATCTTCTAGTCCCTTTCGCCGACATGTGGGACATCAAGCTACCGGGTCCACGTGCCATACCGGAATACAATGTAGAGCAGCCGGGGTGAAGCACCCCAGTCATGGCGCCGGCGTAGTAATGAGCAATGAGGCGTCAAATCACAAAGCTGCACCTTTCCCGCAGTTAAGTTGGAGGGATGAAGCAACCATCATTTCACTCGTTGCTGAATCCGCTTCTCCCTCATCTTCTTCAACTTAACCACGTGTTGCTTCTGCCGTTGTTCTGCCTCATGTGGGACGCGGATCGGCTTGGTAAAGCACTGACACGTGGGACCGCATGTTAGCAAACTGCCAGGACAACGTCCTCCGAAAATAAGAAGCCTAATCCTAGACTTACAAATGGCTATGTAGCTGCTACGTATACTTTCCATCTAATCTATATATGCCCCCCTGATTTTAGGTGGGGTGGGCCTAATCCTCTCCTTTAATCCAATCAAATAGTCCCACATCACATCAGTTTGTAACTTTATGTAAACCATTACGTGGATGTAGCATTGCTCAAATAAGAAACCTCCCCCGCCATCCGTGCGGCAAAATCACCTCCTTTTTACTAATCTTGATTCTATAATTTTTTAGATCAATATAATTGAGATTTGTATAGATAGCACACAGGAGCAAAACCAAGTGGTACGGTTAAGGGCATCCACAATGTGTAGCCAAATGTGAAAATAGCTTTTGGCATCATGGGAACCATTGTGGATGGTGTTGCCAAAGCCAAAAAGATGGAACCGAAGCTCCCTGATTGATTGATTGAAGGAATAGAAAAATGCAACGTCTCTCCTCTTTCTCCCATGCTTGGACGCATGTAGTACAGTATAGAGCACATAGTCTACTCCCCTGTCCCTTCTACCACAAATCACAAAGCAGTGAGGCGTCAAATCACAAAAGCACGGACGAAGCAACCATCATTTCACTCTTCGCTGACTCCGCTTCTCCATCGTCTTCTTCGAGAAACCATCTCACCGCACTAGTACTCCTAGTAGTACTCCCTCCGGTCCTTTTTGTCTGCGTCTAAGAAAATTTCGTTTTCCCCGCAATGCTCTACGCATTGGCATTTTTTCGCTGCTCTTTCCAACCGGGCCCTCCATCCCTTTCCACCACATGCGTGCCTGCAGTAATCCCATCTCTCTTTCCCATGTGCTTCGCATCTTCCCAAGGCAGAGAGAGCTGCTTGCATGCAGAAACAGGAGAGAGAGCAAGAGGCGCATGATTGCAGAGAGATGGACAGGGGAGAGAGAGAGACGACATGCATGCATGCGGAAGTGAGAAGGTTGGTTTGCATGGCGCTGCATTAATCAAGCGATGAGGAGTGAGATGGTTAGCTCTTTGGTCTTTGGAGAAAAAAATACGCATTAATTGACACGTGAAACGGGGATTTGTATCGATTAAATCCCGCGACGGAAAAACCCGCCTTTCTTTTTTAACACTAGTACTCCTAGTACGTACGTACTTATCCTGTTTGGGTCTAGGCCTTGCATTGCCAAACTTTGCCACACATTTTTGCCAAGCTTGCCTAAAGTTTTCAAAATGAGAAGGAGGTACACTTGCGAATGGCTGTCGCGGTCGCACCGCTCCCTCACACGGTCGCTCCTGCATGCCGCGGTCGCACCGCACCCTCACACAGTTGCTCCTGCACGCCGCAAACCCAACCAAGGGAACGCACCCTCAATGACACGTGTTGTCGCATGTGAACAAACCAAACTCAGCCATCCTATCACTGACACATAATTTTTGTTCATAGAGTATGTTTATCCAACCGCATGTTGGGGAGTATCCGTACGACCCGTGCGGTGGTCTGTTGGGGAAGGAGAAGAGGTGAGGAAGAAGGAAAGAAGGGTTAGGAGACGTAGGATATTCATCCAACTGCTTGAAATGGTAGACTGACCCAAGTTAGGCGACTTGCATAACAAATATATGTTTTTACACAGCAAAAGATCCATAAGAACAACAACATAAAGAAAAACTATCACTGCTCATGAAAAGAGACGGCCTCGTCGTCTTTGGCTGCCGGCGCGAACCAGCCGTCGCTGCCGACGTGTGTCTCCGCACCATGGTTGTCCTCGGCCTCCAGCTACTCGTTCAAGCGGAGCGTGCGGGCGCTCTGCACGGACGAGAGCATAACTCGGTTCAAGTCGAGGACGTCCGGTTTCGCCTGCAGGAGGGCCTCGATGGCAGCGGCATCCGCGCGCTCCGCATTGAGTCGAGCCTCCGCAGCCCGGTTCAAGTCCAGGACGTCCGGTTCCGCCTGCAGGAGGGCGTCCATGAGAGCGGCATCCACGTGCTCTGCATCGAGTCGAGCCTCTGCTGCCCGGTTCAAGTCCAGGACGTCCGGTTCCGCCTCAGGAGGGCCTCGATGGCAGCGACATCCACGCGCTCCGCCTCAAGTTGAGCCTCCGCCGCTCGGTTCACATCCATGACATCCGGTTCCGCCTGTAGGAGAGCCTCGATGGCAGCGGCATGCGCGCGCTCCGCGTCGAGTTGACCCTCTGCCTCCCAGTCCTCCTTTAGTATCGCCATGTTGAACCGCTGGTCCGCCTGCACCATGGGGGACTCGGACGCCGGCACGAAGTCGACGTCCATCGTCTCATACCCATCGGGGGCCTTCTGCGCCGCGACCTCCGCCATGAACATTGGATCGGCTTCCTCCTCCTTGTAGCTTGGCTCCAGAGAACTCGGGGATTGGCCTACCGGAAAGCGAGCTTGGGAACGGAGGTCTGTGGCACCGACCGCCGCCGCGATTTCTGCGCGGCGCTCCGGCATCAGCATCTTGTAGTAAGTGATCTTGCGGCGCACCATGGCTTTCCGGCGAACTAGGGGACACTTGATGCGGGCTAGGGGATCGAAAGGTGGGGGAATGGGCTGGAGATTTGGTGTGGTTTTAGGGCAATGGCTGGCATAGGCCGAGCAGCGAAGGTTCTGGTGTGAATAGTGGTTCCGGTGACGACCGGTCAATCGATTTTGACTGTACATCGCTCTTGCCGCGTTCGCATTGCAGCCCGGCACGCTGGAGCCTCCACGTCGCTCACCAAATGGAACGCGCTTCGTCTTGCATTTTCGCTCGCTTGTGGGACCACAGTTGAGAGCAAACCGACGTCCCTCCCCCGTCCGAGTCATTTATATACCACCACTCCCTCTGTTTTATGCGGAGTAAATAAAAACAGAGGGAGTATACTACGGATGAGGTTCCCCTGACGTGGCCGAACCGATTGAGTAACTGACATGTGGGGCCTAGCAAGCATGGGGTCTGCCAGTAAGTGACCGAAAGGGAGGGTAAGGCAGGGATAGCTATGTCAGAGGATCCACTTCCACTATACTACTTTGACCAAATGCTAGAGTAATAATATATGACATGAAACTTACACAAATGTTAGAGTAATAATATATGACCTGCAACTTACACAAAGCATACATGGTCTAATGCATTTTTCGAGGCTAACTTTGACCAAATGTTAGAGTAATAATATATGACATGCAACTTACACAAAGCATACGGTCAAATTCGTATGTGAAAGAAGTTTCCAATGATATAATTTTCACATTATACATCTCATGTACTATTAATCTTGTCAATAGTCAAATTGGAAACCATCTCGAGTACAAATCTAGGAGTACATACGAATCTAACAATATTGATTGGGCGTTGTTGAATGTTGATACCTTTTTGATCAAAGTAGAGATACTTTGACTACACATAAAACTTATATGTAAACTAGAAAGGATAGGAGGGAGTATATTGTACGTTCAAAAACGAAATGAACATTGAATACTCTTTATATATGATTTTCGGATGCTATGATCATCGGTTCAAAATTTTGAATCCGCCTTAGGTATCACGTGCCTCCACTCGTTCCCTCTCGATTTCATCTCAGGGTCCGGAGATCTATTGAAAGAGGACTAGGGTGGGTACATGCGAATGATACTCGGCGGAATGTTCAAATGAGGCATGCGGGAGGATGAACTCGACTGGAGGGCGACATGATCGATGGAGAAGATGGTTGGAGAGGAATGAGAAATAAGCAAACGCCACATGATTATACTTGAACGGCTCAAATAAACAATAAGTTGTCTCACTTGGCCTACATAGTGAAAGGCCTAATGCGCAACACGGAGCACTGACGCTCGAATATGGCCGGGAAAACAGGGAAACCGACATGTGGGGCACACCCGTCGGGACGACGTAGCGCAGACTAGTCCAATGGAGGAGCTGGCCCACGACCTCCTCTCCACCGACAACCGTTCATGTGGGCCGTTGGGGCCAACAATGGGACGCAGCTCCAGCACCGCCTCTGGACACGGCGACCGCGGTGAGCGACACACTCATATCGTAGCTAGACACGGTCGGTTTCAGTGTGCCGAGGGTGGCGCTAGTGCTGTGGCACGACCAACGGTATGTTTGGTTTGTGCCCAAGGTTGCCCCATCAAAGCATTGGGTAGCCAAAATTTTGGTTGAGGTATTGGTTGCCCATGATTTGGCCGACATTGGCAAGAAAAATGAACTAGAGTCGGCTAGAGTTCATTGGCATGCCAAAGAAATGGCAACCATCCAACAAAGACCAATCTTTGGGTCATGACCAAAATTTTGGTTGAGGTATTGGTTGCCCATGATTTGGCCGACATTGGCAAGAAAAATGAACTAGAGTTGGCTAGAGTTCACTGGCATGCCAAAAAAATGGCAGCCATCCAAACAAATACCAATCTTTGGGTCATGACCAAAATTTTGGTAAGGTGCACTTTGGCCACAATCCAAACACACCCCAACACCCGGCTCTTTCGAGGATGCACGGGGCGCCACGACGCGTCTGCGGAGTGGTGTAGCACGGCCAACCACATCCTCTGGACCTGAGACCATGCCGGGTCGTCTTACTTTTTCAATGACATGCAAGGATCACATGTGAGCAAAGGGCATCTCCAACATTGCCACGACCACAACTGACTACCCTGGAACACCAAAACCCTCGTCCCTCGCGCCGTCGCACGGTGCGTTCCCAGCCGGCGCCAGCTGCCCGCATTCATGCCGTTCATTCGTATGTCGTCGTTAAGAGGCTCGGTGCCCGAGGAACCAACTCCGACGACTTAATGGTGCGCTACTTAAAGCGGCAACGCCCAGCTAACCTCCACACCATAGCGCATCGTCCTCCTACCTGGCACCACATCCGCCATGACCGCAAGTGCGAACACTCTGCGGGAGAGCTTGTCTTCGGGGATGAAGCTCGAGGTCGCCGCCCTCGCTCAAGTCGCCTCTCGCGACGCGTCCTACTTAAAGGATGAACGAGGGAAAGCCTTATCTGCAAATGTGGAGAGGAGTGTGGGTAAATTGTCATAGTTTCCGTCCTATCCGTTAGATATAGATCGGACGGCCTATATTGCAGGATGACAGGCACACCATCATCACCAACTCTGCTTTTTATTGAACCGAGACAAATCTAACATGCGAAGTAAAATAAACACATAGGGTCTATACATACACAAATTATCTTAGGCACTCCAATAGTACGTGCACTACACATTCACGCATTTCACATATTTCTACATCTACGGGAACCTACGAAAGGGTTAACGTAAATTGCCTCTCTCTCCTCCCCTGATTTTCATGTTGGTGGGTGATACGTCTCCAACGTATCTATAATTTTTGATTGCTCCATGCTATATTATCTACTGTTTTGGACTATATTAGGCTTTATTTTCCACTTTTATATTATTTTTGGGACTAACCTATTAACCGGAGGCCTAGCCCAGAATTGCTAATTTTTTTGCCTATTTCAGTGTTTCGAAGAAACAAAATATCAAACGGAGTCCAAACAGAAAAATCCTTTTTGGAACATGATTTTCTTCTCGGATAAGACCCAGGAGACTTGGACCCTACTCCAAGAAGTACCGGAGGCGGTCACAAGGGTAGGGGGTGCCCCCCCCTACAGGGCGCGCCCCCTGCCTCGTGGGCCCCTCGGTGCTCCACCGACATACTCCTTCCTCCTATATATACCCACGTACCCCCAAACGATCAGAAGAGGAGCCAAAAACCTAATTCCACCGCCGCAACTTTCTGTATCCACGAGAACCCATCTTGGGGCCTGTTCCGGAGCTCCGCCGGAGAGGGTCATCATTACGGAGGGCTTCTACAGCATCATAGCCCCTCCGATGAAGTGTGAGTAGTTTACCTCAGACCTTCGGGTCCATAGTTAGTAGCTAGATGACTTCTTCTCTCTTTTTGGATCTCAATACAATGTTCTCCCCCTCTCTTGTGGAGATCTATTCGATGTAATCTTCTTCTTTTGCGGTGTGTTTGTTGAGACCGATGAATTGTGGGTTTATGATCAAGTCTATCTATGAACAATATTTGAATCTTCTCTGAATTCTTTTATGTATGATTGGTTATCTTTGCAAGTCTCTTCGAATTATCAGTTTGGTTTGGCCTACTAGATTGATCTTTCTTGCAATGGGAGAAGTGCTTAGCTTTGGGTTCAATCTTGCGGTGTCCTTTCCCAGTGACAGTAGGGGCAGCAAGGCACGTATTGTATTTTTGCCATCGAGGATAACAAGATGGGGTTTATATCATATTGCATGAGTTTATTCCTCTACATCATGTCATCTTACTTAAAGCGTTACTCTGTTCTTTTAAACTTAATACTCTAGATGCATGCTGGATAGCGGTCGATGTGTGGAGTAATAGTAGTAGATGCAGGCAGGAGTCGGTCTACTTGTCTCGGACGTGATGCCTATATACATGATCATACCTAGATATTCTCATAACTATGCTCAATTGTGTCAATTGCTCAACAGTAATTTGTTTACCCACCGTAATACTTATGCTCTCGAGAGAAGCCACTAGTAAAACCTATGGCCCCCCGGGTCTATTTTGCATCATATTAATCTTCCGTCAACAAGCTATTTCTTTTGCCGTTTTTATTTTGCTTTATTTACTTTGCATCTTGATCATAAAAATACCAAAAATATTATCTTATCATATCTATCAGATCTTGCGGTGTTCTTTCCCAGTGACAGAAGGGGCAGGAAGACACGTATTGTATCGTTGCCATCGAGGATAACAAGATGGGGTTTATTTCATATTGCATGAATTTATCTCTCTACATCAGGTCATCTTGCTTAAAGCGTTACTCTGTTTTTAACTTAATACTCTAGATGCATGCTGGATAGTGGTCGATGAGTGGAGTAATAGTAGTAGATGCAGAATCGTTTCGATCTACTTGTCACAGACGTGATTCCTATATACATGATCATGCCTAGATATTCTCATAACTATGCTCAATTCTGTCAATTTCTCAACAATAATTTGTTCACCCACCGTAGAAAACTTATGCTCTCAAGAGAAGCCACTAGTGAAACCTATGGCCCCCGGGTCTATTCTCATCATATCAATCTCCATCACTTTTATATTGTTTTGCTATTTACTTTGCTTTTACTTTTTACTTTGGATCTTTATATCAAAAGATACCAAAAATATTCTATCTATCAGATCTCACTCTCGTAAGTGACCGTGAAGGGCTTGACAACCCCTAATCGTGTTGGTTGCGGGTAGCTATCGCTTTGTGCAGGTACGAGGGATTGAGCGTGGGCTCCTACTGGATTGATACCTTGGTTCTCAAAAACCGAGGGAAATACTTACGCCACTCTGCTGCATCATCCCTTCCTCTTCGGGGAAAACCAACGCAAGCTCAAGACGTAGCAAGAAGGATTTCTGGCACCGTTGCCAGGGAGTCTACGCAGAACGTCAACATACCAAGTACCCATCACAATCCCTATCTCTCGCATTACATTATTTGCCATTTGCCTCTCGTTTTCCTCTCTCCCACTTCACCCTTGCCGTTTTATTCGCCCTCTCTTTCTCCTCCTTCTCCTTCTCCTTCTCCGTTTGCCTTTTTCTCGCCTGTCTTCCCGTTGCCATGGCCGAATCAAATAGAACAAAGGGTCCTTTCCAAGGTCTTAGTACCCTAGATGATCCCTCTATCCTCTCTAAACTCAGAAATAATGATGCTATTGAGAGACCCACCGGGGTCACCAATGAGAGTTTAAATAATCTTGATGAAGATGACTCTGGAATTTTTCGCTATTTAATTGATGAGTCTTTAAAAGATGCTTGGGATAGGTTATTAAGGATTAGGGCTAGCTATATACCACAATATCAAATTGAGGTTTACTTAAAAGGTTTTTATGTCAGATTACCTACCTCTTTTAAACAAGTGCTAGATTCTATTTTTGAAGAGGCTTTTCTTGAAGGGGATGCTATAGATACTTATGAAAGGATGAAAACTATATTTGGGCACCCCATGAATGATAAAGTTGAATCTACCACCCTCTTATGCTTCTATCAAAACGAAATTATCAAAGAGATGAAATCTAGTATAGATGCAAATTTCCATAACGTGCTTAATCTTACTTCATCCATTAATGGCCACGTGCTTTCCCAAAATAGGAGAATAAATGCCATAGAAAGGAAATTTTCTCTTTTCTTTCCTAATGCCAAAGATGGCAATACCTAGATCTATCCTCGTTTTTATGCCTAGCTAGGGGCGTTAAACGATAGCGCTTGTTGGGAGGCAACCCAATTTTATTTTTTGTTTTTATGTTTTTATTCTGTTAGGGAATAAATAACCCATCTACCCTCTGTTTGGATGTGGTTTTGTGTTTTAATTAGTGTTTGTGCCAAGCTAGACCTATTGGATCTTCTTGGATGATAGTTATTTGATCTTGCTGTAATTTCCAGAAACTTTGCGTTCAGTGCCCGAATTACTAAAAATCACCAGAACGTGATAAAATACTGATTCCAATTTCTTCTGATCAATAAACAAATTATCTAGGTCGTCTAATTTTGGTAGATTTTTTGGAGTTCCAGAAGTTTGCGTTAGTTACAGATTACTACAGACTGTTCTGTTTTTTGACAGATTCTGTTTTTCATGTGTTGTTTGCTTATTTTGATGAATCTATGGTTAGTAAAATAGTTTATAATCCATAGAGAAGTTGTAATACAGTAGGTTTAACACCAAAATAAATAAAGAATGATTTCATTACAGTACCTTGAAGTGGTTTTATGTTTTCTTTCTCTAACGGAGCTCACGAGATTTCTATTGAGTTTTGTGTTGTGAAGTTTTGGGTGAGTTCTTTTGATGGATTATGGAACAAGGAGTGGCAAGAACCTAAGCTTGGGGATGCCCATGGCACCCCCAAGATAGTCCAAGGACACCAAAAAGTCAAAGCTTGGGGATGCCCCGGAAGGCATCCCCTCTTTCGTCCACTTCCATCGGTAATTTACTTGGAGCTATATTTTTATTCACCAACATGATATGTGTTTTGCTTGGAGTCCTTGTATTATTTGTGTCTTTGTTTGTTAGTATGCCACAATCATCCTTGATGTACACACCTTTTGAGAGAGCCATACTTGAATTGAAATTTGATAGAATACTCTATGTGCTTCACTTAAATCTTTTGAGCTATGTAGTTTTGCTCTATGCACTTCACTTATATCTTTTGAGCGTTATAATTTTGCTCTATGTGCTTCACTTAGATCTTTTAGAGCACGGTGGTGGTTTGTTTTAAAAAACTATTGATCTCTCATGCTTCACTTAAATTATTTTGAGAGGCTTAATAGCATGGTAATTTTCTTAATATAAATATGCTTGGTGTTCAAGATATGTGAAATTTTCTTTTGAGTGCGTTGAATACTAAGAGAAGATTGAAGTATGATAATTGTTTTGAGATATGGAGGTGATAATATTAGAGTTATGCTAGTTTAGTAGTTGTGAATTTAAAGAATACTTGTGTTAAAGTTTGTGATTCCCGTAGCATGCACGTATGGTGAACCGTTATGTGATGAAGTCGGAGCATAATTTATTTATTGATTGTCTTCCTTATGAGTGGCGGTCGGGGACGAGCGATGTTTTTTTCCTACCAATCTATCCCCCTAGGAGCATGCGCGTAATACTTTGCTTTGATAACTTCTAGATTTTTGCAATAAGTATATGAGTTCTTTATGACTAATGTTGAGTCCATGGATTATATGCACTTTTTCCCATCCTTCCACCATTGCTAGCCTCTATAATACCGCGCACCTTTCGCCGGTATCATACACCCACCATATACCTTCCTCAAAACAGCCACCATACCTACCTATCATGGCATTTCCATAACCATTCCGAGATATATTGCCATGCAACTTTCCACCGTTCCGTTTATTATGACACGCTCCATCATTGTCATATAGCTAGCATGATCATGTAGTTGACATCGTATTTGTGGCAAAGCCACCATTCATAATTCTTTCATACATGTCACTCTTGATTCATTTCATATCCCAGTACACCGCCGGAGGCATTCATATAGAGTCATATTTGTTCTAAGTATCGAGTTGTAATTGTTGAGTTGTAAGAAAAATAAAAGTGTGATGATCACCATTTTCTAGAGCATTGTCCCAAGTGAGGAAAGGATGATGGAGACTATGATTCCCCCATAAGTCGGGATGAGACTCCGGACAAAAAAAAGAGGCCATAAAAAAAGAGAGAAAAGGCCCAAATAAAAAAAATGAGAGAAAAAGAGAGAAGGGACAATGTTACTATCCTTTTACCACACTTGTGCTTCAAAGTAGCACCATGATCTTCATGATAGAGAGTCTCTCGTTATGTCACTTTCATATACTAGTGAGAATTTTTCATTATAGAACTTGGCTTGTATATTCCAATGATGGGCTTCCTCAAATTGCCCTAGGTCTTCGTGAGCAAGCGAGTTGGATGCACACCCACTTAGTTTCTTTTGATGAGCTTTCATATACTTATAGCTCTAGTGCATCCGTTGCATGGCAATCCCTACTCACTCACATTGATATCTATTGATGGGCATCTCCATAGCCCGTTGATACGCCTAGTTGATGTGAGACTATCTTCCCCTCCTTTTGTCTTCTCCACAACCACCCTTCTATTCCACATAGTGCTATGTCCATGGCTCACGCTCATGTATTGTGTGAAGATTGAAAAAGTTTTGAAAAAGTTAGAGTATGAAACAATTGTTTGGCTTGTCATCGGGGTTGTGCATGATATAAATACTTTGTGTGGTGAAGATAGAGCATAGCCAGACTATATTATTTTGTAGGGATAACTTTCTTTGGCCATGTTATTTTGAGAAGACATAATTACTTTATTAGTATGCTTGAAGTGTTATTATTCTTTATGTCAATATGAACTTTTGTCTTGAATCTTTCTAATCTGAATATCCATACCACAATTAAGAAATTTTGCATTGAAATTATGCCAAGTAGCACTCCGCACCAAAAATTCTCTTTTTATCATTTACCTACTCGAGGACGAGCAGGAATTAAGCTTGGGGATGCCTGATACGTCTCCAACGTATCTATAATTTTTGATTGCTCCATGCTATATTATCTACTGTTTTGGACTATATTGGGCTTTATTTTCCACTTCTATATTATTTTTGGGACTAACCTATTAACCGGAGGCCCAGCCCAGAATTGCTGTTTTTTTGCCTATTTCAGTGTTTCGAAGAAACAGAATATCAAATGGAGTCCAAACAGAAAAATCCTTTTTGGAACGTGATTTTCTTCTCGGATAAGACCCAGGAGACTTGGAACTTACTCCAAGAAGTACCGGAGGCGGTCACGAGGGTAGGGGGCGCCCCCCCCTACAGGGCGCGCCTCCTACCTCGTGGGCCCCTCGGTGCTCCACCGACGTACTCCTTCCTCCTGTATATACCCACGTACCCCCAAACGATCAGAAGAGGAGCCAAAAACCTAATTCCACCGCCGCAACTTTCTGTATCCACGAGATCCCATCTTGGGGCCTGTTCCGGAGCTCCGCCGGAGAGGGCCGTCATCACGGAGGGCTTCTACATCATCATAGCCCCTCCGATGAAGTGTGAGTAGTTTACCTCGGACCTTCGGGTCCATAGTTAGTAGCTAGATGGCTTCTTCTCTCTTTTGGATCTCAATACAATGTTCTCCCCCTCTCTTGTGGGGATCTATTCGATGTAATCTTCTTCTTTTGCGATGTGTTTGTTGAGACCGATGAATTGTGGGTTTATGATCAAGTCTATCTATGAACAATATTTGAATCTTCTCTGAATTCTTTTATCTATGATTGGTTATCTTTGCAAGTCTCTTCGAATTATCCGTTTGGTTTGGCCAACTAGATTGGTAGTTCTTGCCATGAGAGAAGTGCTTAGCTTTGGGTTCGATCTTGCGGTGTTCTTTCCCAGTGACAGAAGGGGCAGCAAGACACGTATTATATCGTTGCCATCGAGGATAACAAGATGGGGTTTATTTCATATTGCATGAATTTATCTCTCTACATCATGTCATCTTGCTTAAAGCGTTACTCTGCTTTTAACTTAATACTCTAGATGCATGCTGGATAGCGGTCGATGAGTGGAGTAATAGTAGTAGATGCAGAATCGTTTCGATCTACTTGCCACGGACGTGATGCCTATATACATGATCATGCCTAGATATTCTCATAACTATGCTCAATTCAGTCAATTGCTCAACAGTAATTTGTTCACCCACCATAGAAAACTTATGCTCTCGAGAGAAGCCACTAGTGAAACCTATGGCCCCCGGGTCTATTCTCATCATATCAATCTCCATCACTTTTATATTGTTTTGCTATTTACTTTGCTTTTACTTTTTACTTTGCATCTTTATATCAAAAAATACCAAAAATATTTTATCTATCAGATCTCACTCTCGTAAGTGACTGTGAAGGGCTTGACAACCCCTAATCGCGTTGGTTGCGGGTAGCTATCGCTTTGTGCAGGTACGAGGGACTTGAGCATGGGCTCCTACTGGATTGATACCTTGGTTCTCAAAAACTGAGGGAAATACTTACGCTACTCTGCTGCATCATCCCTTCCTCTTCGGGGAAAACCAACACAAGCTCAAGACGTAGCAGTGGGCCCCTCCCTCCCCCAATCTACAATCAACAGCTCAGACGTTTCACATTACATTAATTACGTAACTGGGATTACGTAGGTGTAGCAATACTCGTCCTAAAAAACCCAACTAGCCAACCTCCCAGCATATCGCGCGGGAAATGACCCGGCCGGCCGTTTTAGTCGGGATTACCAGATTACTAGTAGTAGTATCGATGGATCCGTGAAGCAACAATTTTTTTTGAGGGGGTGAAGCACCTAGTTTAAAAGGAAAAAAGGCGGTACACTCACAACACTCCTGTCGCGGTCGCATTGCACCCCACACACGTTCGGTCCTGCACACGGCTCATGCAAACGGAACGCGCTTCAACTTGCCTCTTCACTGACACATGGGACTGCACTTGGAGAAACCGACCATGCGCCAAACTCCCCCCGCCCACCGCGCGAAAATCCTCCCCCCCACACCCAAAAATTCCCCCCAAATCCGATTCGACCGCCCTTCAGCCAACTAGCCAATAATATTCCCCAAACCCCCTCCCCCCTGTCCCCCTCCAGTCCATTCGCTCCGCCAAAGCCGCCCTCCCCGCCGCGCCGATACGTCAGTGCCACGGTTCGGCGATCCTCTCGCTCCCACAATACGCTCTCGTAGACTGCCGTCCTCTAGCCGCGCCGCCACCTCTGGCTACGTTCTTGTGGAGGCACACGGCGGTCAGCGCCGCCACCGCTGGCAACGTTCGTGTGGAGACACACGGTGGTCAGCTTCTCCCACGGTACATGCATTCTAGACTGAGGCCCCGTTCATGTCAGTGTAGCGCTGAATGTTAGCTGATAGACGCTGTTAATCTCACTGTTTACCGAAGTAGTTTACTGTCAATATGCTCTGCTTAAGAAGCTTCCTTGCCCTGTTCTGCACTCAATCTGCTTAGCTGAGATGGCATGCCAAGGCCGATTAGTTGCTAAAATATCCTGCCATATATTTATTGTGACGTAGATTGCCATGGTCTAGTAGCCAATCTGTTAGGTGAAATAGCTCTACATCGTTTTATACTCGATCTTTGTTGCTGCGATGGCCTTCGATAGTTCGATGGCTGTGTGCTCGGCCTCATTGACTGCTGAAACAACCTTCCATAATTTGGCACTCAAATCTGTTTGCTGAATTAGCTTTACGTATATTTCGTTACTTAGATCTGCTCGTCCAAATATCTTGCCATAGCTTTAGACATCGACCTAGGTATTTTTTCTGGACTTCATAAAAAAGCATATATGTTTTTCATGCAATATATAGTAGAAGAACTAATTTGTATGTCTAACAGATGGACATGACTTGGATAACTTCTCTCGAAGATTCTCCGCTGCATATGTCGAGGGGGTTGAAAACTTCATGAACTTTATCAGAGCTGAGTACGGTGTTCCGAAATCAGATGTGCTCTGCTCGTGTAGCAGTTGTATGAATTCAGTTAGAAGACCCCAGTCAACTGTGCAAAATCATCTACACTTGTATGGGATGTCGTTCACATATACTAGGTGGGTTCATCATGGTGAAGCTATGAACATCAATGTTATTGACTACGTGGAAGCAGCAGATCACCATCTTGATCTGCCTGATGCTCAGGTGGAAGAGGAGGAGGAGGAGGTGGTGGTGGCGGAGCCAGTGAGTTTGACCAACATTGAAACAATGCTACGAAATGCTCGTGCATTCTGTGAACTTTCACCCGCAGAAGAAAAACGGTGGGCCCGCATGTTGGAACAATGCAACGTTGCTGTCACCCCATGAAATAAGCTGTCAGTATTCTCAGCTATGGTCACCTTTCTTCAGGTGAAGACATCTGAACGGATGACCAACAAATCATTTGATGCGATGTTGGCTGCTTTCCGCAAATCTTTCCTAGATGCGTCTGAGCTGCCACACACCTACAGTAAAATGAACAATTTCCTTCGTGCAATTGGAATTGGATATGATATGATTCATGTTTGTAAGAATAATTGTGTTCTGTTTTGGAAGGATTATGCCAACTTAAGTGAATGCCCGAAATGCAAATCATCAAGATGGAAAGATGGCGATGCTGTGAAGAGGATTCCTCATAATGTTCCGAGACATTTTCCAATTACACCAAGATTGCAGAGGTTGTTTCATGATGCTGAAACAAGAGAGGATGTACTGTGGCATTCTAGGAACCAGGAGTACAGAGATCAGAATGTAATGAGCCATCCATCTCATGGTAGTGAGTGGAAAAGCTTCAATGATAAACACAAAGAGTTTGCTGCTGACCCGAGAAACATTAGACTTGGCTTAGCTTCAGATGGATTTAACCCATTTGGCCACCAGAGCGCCACATATAGCATGTGGCCAGTGCTTGTTATCCCTTACAACATGCCTCCAAATGTCTGCACCAAAGAATCAAACTACATGATGGCCTTGCTCATCCCAGGTCCAAAAAGTCCTGGAAAGGATTTTGATTTGTTCATGGAGCCTCTTGTGGAGGAACTTCAACAGCTATGGAAGGGTGTTCTCACTCGAGACCTATATAGCAGCCCACCAACTGATTTCTTTCTGCGTGCTGTTATAATTTGGTGCATCCAAGATTTTCCGGCTTTGGGCACTATGTCAGGGTGAACGACACATGGTTACAATGCATGTGTTCGCTGTGACAGGAATCCGTTGTCATACGCAATACTTAGCAAGATCTTTTACATTGGACACCGCCGTTTCCTTGCCAAGGACAAGCCGCATTCTAGAAAATACCGACGACATGTGTTCAATGCAAAGCATGAAAACCGTGATGCGCCAAAGAGGCTCACTGCCGATGAGTTGCAAGTGGAATTAGAGAAGGTCAGGCATATTACACCAGGAAACCATCCTAGTAATGGTAGCGGGAAAAGGAAGTGTGGCAGGGTAGGAGAGAGATTATTGTTTACCCGCAGGTCCACTTTGTGGGACTTGGAGTATTGGAAAGATTTGGATCCGTGGCATAATCTTGATGTGATGCACATCAAGAAAAATATATGTGACAGCATTATCGACACACTTCTTAATATTGAAGGCAAGACGAAAGATACCTTAAAATCTAGGATTGATTTGACACACCTTGGTATCAGAAAGGATTTGCAGGTGGAAGATGAAGGTAAACCACGGGATATGGCACCAGCTGTATACGTCTTGGACAAGGTAAAAAGAAAAGAATTCTGCGAGGTCCTGTCACGTGTGAGATTCCCACATGGATTTGCTTCCAACCCTGAAAGGAGAGTCAGTGTAGATGGAAACAAGGTACAAGGGTTGAAAACTCATGACTGCCACATCCTACTTCAAAGGGTTTTACCTATTATCCTTAGAGGATTGGGCCGCCCTGACTTATACAGAGCAGTTGCAGAGTTGGGACAATTCTTCAGGGAACTCTGCAGTAGGAATATCAGGATAGATGCTTTGGAGCGTCTTAGAGACAACATACCAACTATCCTATCCGACCTTGAGAAGATATATCCTCCAGCCTTCTTTGATGTGATGGTGCATTTGGCTGTTCATCTACCTGATGAGACACTACTTAGAGGTCCAGTATAGTATGGCTGGATGTACCGTATTGAAAGGCGGCTAGGCACTTTCAAGGGCTATGTTAGGAACAGAGCTAGACCCAAGGGTTCCATTGCAGAGGCCTACATTGCTACAGAAGCGTTGACATTCTGCTCAAAATACATTGAAACAGCTGATCAACTTAGCAAAGAGGTGGGTGAAGACAATCCCGGGCTCAATGTTTTCGATTATTCTGTTCGAGTTGCAGGGAAGAGTCGACAAGAGGACAAACCTAAAGATTTGGACAAAATGGTTTGGTATGTGTTGAATAACTGTCCTGAGATACTACCTTATATCAAGTAAGTGCAGTACTGCAGCTTATACATCATAATCTACTAAACTTGCAGAACATTCTTATATATTTAGATGTTTGACGTGATCACTATGTTGTGCAACATCTACAAAGAGGAGTTACTGCCACAAAATCCAAGAAACATTGACAAACTGGTTATGGCAGGATTTGCGAAATGGTTCAAGAACCATGTAAGCTTTTGAAGTGCACTGTCAGTTTTTTTAATATATTGAGTACATAAGATGATCAGCTTGTCTATTTTCTAACCATAGGTTAAGAAGATGCGGGAGGATGGGCAGGTAGTTGATGATGCCCTTTACTCACTAGCAATGGGTCCTGATACTCGGGTAAGACATTATGAATCTTGCGTTGTTGGAGATGTGCGCTACAACACCCTTGCACGAGACGAAGGCAGGAAGACACAAAACAGTGCCATCATGAGCACGGATATGTATGCCAAAGAGACAACTGAAATGTATGCTAACATAACAGACATTGTTCAGTTGCAGTATATCTCCAGTTTCGAGGATCATCGGTGTGTGGTTCTGTTGTGCTGTCGTTGGTATAACCTGTTTTCCAGGATCGCAAAACCCAGAGCTGATGATTATTTCAAATCCATCAATGTCAAGGTGGCGTACCAGACCAACGAGCCTTTTATTTTGGCAAATCAAGCAACACAGATATTTTTCTTGGAAGACACATTTGGATGTAGCGATGACTGGAGAGTATTGCAAAGGTTTGAGCAGAGGAATTCGTTTAATGAAGTTGCACAACAAGATGATGCTTACACTGCTCCTGATGTATAAGATAACACAGATGTTCCTAATATCTTTGAGAACCATCACGTCAATGACGCCGGCGAAAAGATTGCCTGTCGTGCCGTGGACATACAAGAGTTGATCAAGAAGAAGCCAGTGTTCGAGGACATTGAGGACGAAGAAGAAGATGACACCGTGGGGAATTACAGTTCAGACTGATACACATGGCGAAGATGTTGACGCTGCTGCTGCGGATGATGATTACATTGCTTTTGTCGTATTTGCCTATCAGAAGACGTTTTTTTATCTACTATGTGAAATTGTGTTTGCTATGACAACTGAAACCTGATGAACATGTTGTTTAGTATTTTGCTATGAGAACATCACTTGTTATGTATGCTGATTTGTGTTTGGTGATTGTATGACAACTAAAACATGATGACATTGTTGTTTAGTTGTACTCATATTTGGCTGTGAAACTTGAATTTGATGACATAGTTTGCTCTTGGACTGCAATTTGCTCGACGTCTTTGAATGAGACAAAGCTGACCCGACAGGGCCTCTGCTATTTATTTATTTATGTGAGCAAAAGGGGATACCCCTTGATTTCTGTTAATAGAAATCATTAGATGTTCACAACACTACGCCCAGCTTGCTACACAGGTTTCATTCATTACTAGTTTCAGCAAAGTTCTCATGTCGTAGCCACTGAATACATCACGAGTGCTACATACGCTGCAAATAAAGAGACAATCATCCTACAGAGCACACCGATTTTGCCCATTATCTTCACAAGCTCTTTCATCTCCTCATTGCTGTCAAGGCTGTTCAGCAGCTGTTGCTTGGCCATGATCAGAGGAACTGCATCTTTAAACTTCTGCTCTGCATCTTCCTCTTCTGCCGTTCCTTCAGATACTTGTCCAACACCCCAACCTGCTGGTATTGGGATTCCTCGGCTAACAAAATAATCAGCGTAGTTGCATTCCCCCACATCAGCAACTTCCCAAAAATACAAATCACACGAATCTTCCCTTTTCTGCACGAATCAAATTGGAAGATCATCAACCAAACTATTAAAAAAATCAGCAACTGAAAGCAGCAGAACAACACTTAAACATATTATTACCCTATGATTCGGGCATTTGTAGAAGACTCGGCCAGGGTTGCGGATTGTGGTTGAGATGCGACGGATGACTCTGCGTGGTTTGCAGCAGTGGCACCACACCAACAACAGCGGGTTGCGATGAGCAATCGGCTGTGGTGCGCGTGCCGGCGGGGGTGTGATGAGACCCACAGGCGATGGTACGGGTGGCGACTTGGCCCATATCTGGTTGTTGCCTACTGAAGAGCAGGTGGACGAGCAGCCAGCGGACATGGTTGCTGCGGCCAGAGCTTCTGATGCTAGGCAGAGTAAGTAGAGAAGAGGAGAAGCGAATGTTGGATATGTCAGTTTCATTACTTGCAGAGTAACATAGCACCATATATAGTCATAGTCTAGGTTTGGATTCGAACCAGCTACAGGAGCACGTCTTTCTTTTTTCTAAAACTCGGCAACATCTCTTTACTGGTACACTAGCTTGTTCTGTACGCCTTCCCAAGTCTTTGATTTTCTTTCTATATATAAAAAAGTATGCTACTTGGTGTCCGCTTAGTCAACAAACGATTGTGCCAACCTTGACCATTGGATTGACATTCAACGTCTGTCGCGTTTCTTCAGTCTCTTCTTCCTCGAGCCGCCAAAGCCAAACCAGCGCCGGTGGGACCGCCTGCTCCCGCCTCCCACGGCTGGCTGTGATCTTCCCCGGCTCCTGTTCGTTCCCGTCCGAGGCCTCACCATCGTCCTCCGCCTTGGTTCGCTTGTCGCGGCGCCGCCCTCAAGTGTTGTCAACATGGTCAACAACCGAGAGGAATAAGGATATGACTGTACATGGTGAGGATGACAGTAGGGACCCAGCAGCGCGTGCAGTAATTTTGTTTTTTTGGGACAGAGAAGGGTATCAGCTGGGTTGTGCGGGACCCGTGGCCCGTCTAGCCCAGGCTTTTATTTCATATGTTTAGCACATGACCAACCCAGTTTGTTTTTTTCCTTTCTGAAAATGGCTAGCCAGCTATTTTGTTTTTTGCAGAATAACCAACGTAGGCCTACTTGCTTTTCTACGCCCTGCTGGGCTGGAAATCTTTCAAGACGAGGAGGGATGCATTTTGCCCAGAAAATGGGCTATAAGTAATAAGAAATGGGCTATAAGTAATAATAAATGGGCTGTAAAATGAAAAAATATAGCAAACATGCAATTAGTTCCAAAATACTGTTTTCTTTCAGATTTTGATATTTTAAATTTCATTGTTTTTGTGAGGGTAAAATTTCATTGAATTTAAATTAAGGTATATTTAGATTTAAAATTAATTTGAATCTGGCTAGAAATTTCGGGCTGTATGCTGTTTGGGACAGATTTGGAGGCTGACTTGTGGGTCTACTAGGTTGACGTGTACTTTGGCTTTGTCAACTTAGTCCACAAACGATTCTAGCAGCAGTGACCGTCGGATGTTAATCCAACGGCCGTGCTGCTTCTTCAATATCTGATCTTCTTGCTCCAGTCGCCCAAACCAGCCCCGGTGGGACTGCCTGCTCCCGCCTCCCGTGGCCGGCTGTGCTGCCGCACAGGCCGCACCGCCCCACCCTACTTCATTGCTGGCCAGGCCATTCCTCTACTCACCCACACCTCCTGTTATTTTCCGGAGACGGCAGCCGGACCAGTAAACCATCGTACTCCCCACCGTGTGGGCAACCATTGCCAAGTCTTCCCCGGCTCCGTGTCGTTGCCTTCCTAGGCCTCACCGTCGTCCACCGCCATGGTGCTCTTGGCGTGGCCTGGTCAACATGGTCAACGAATGACATCCATCGGCCGTGGACTGTACGCGCAAAATAATGATTCCTCCACCTGACAGCTGGGACCCACTGGAAGGGCCTCTGTATTTCGCGAAAAAAAACGTTCCCCCCGCTGACATGTCGGACCCACCAGCTATATCTTCTCACGCAAGGAAGTGCCTCCTTATTACGCATAAAAAAATGAATACCCCCTGCTAGCTGGGACCCACCATTGTGGGAGGCTGACTTGTGGGCCTACTAAGTTGACGGGGACGGAGGGCTTTGTCAACTTAGTCAATATGAACGATTCTAGCTCCAGTGACCGTACGATGTCCATCCAACGGCCGTAGTGCTTCTTCAACCTCTGGTCTTCTTGCTCCAGCCGCCCAAAGCAGCGCCGGTCGTGCCGCATGCTCCTGCCTCCCGCGGCTGGCTGTGCTGCCGCGGAGGCCTCACCGCCCCCTACTATTCCCACCGCTGGCCAGGCCCTGCGGCGACGGCAGCCTCACACCGCAGCCGAACCAGCGAACCCTCGTACTCCTCTCCGTGCGGGCTTCCACCGCCGCGTCTTTCCCGGCTCCGCGTCGTCCCCTTCCTAGGCCTCACCGTCATCCACCGCCGTGGTGCTCTCCGCGCGGCGTGGTCAACGTGGTCAAGGAACGACTTCAATCGGAAGAGTACTATACGTGGAGAGGCTGACAGCTGGGTCCACGGCCACAGCCCAATTTTTTTGTGATTTGCCAAGTAAGTCGTTTTGTCAGGCCTGTTGGGCTGCAAATCTTTCAAGACGAGGAGAGCTTTCATTCGGCTGGCCGAGAAAATGGCCCATCAGTAATGAGAAATGGGCTGTACATTTTTAAAACACATCAAATCGGCAATTAGTTTCAAATATCTTTTTTTTCATTTCGAGATTTTAAATTACATTAATTTTTATGCGTGGAGAATTTGTTGGATTTTATATTGATATACATTTATTTTTAAAATCAGTTTGAATGTGAGTCGAAATTTCGGGATTAAAAACAGTTCGGACCGCACCAAAATATGCAAAATTTCGTATAATTTTTTAACCATGGCCACAATATGGGCTGTAATGCTTACAAAAAGAATATGGGCTCCAAAAAAAACCTTAAGAATTAGCAAATGGGTTGTAAATTATTAGAAATAATGGCAGATGGGCTGTATGTTGTTTTCCACAGATTTGAGGCTTTCCTAAAAAAGGTTGACGCACAAGCAGTGACTATTGGATGTCCATCGAACGACCGTCGTGCTTCTTCAATCTCTGCTCTTCCTGCTCCAGCCGCTCAAACAAGCGTCGGCGGGACTGCCTGCTCCCTCCTCCCCGCGGTCGGCTGTGCTGCCGCGCAGGCCTCACCGCCCCACCGTACTCCGTTCGCTGGCCTAGCCATCCCTCTACTCACCCACACCTGCTGTTATTCTCCAGCGACGGCGGACGAACCAGTAAACCCTCGTACAGTCGTACTCCCCTCCGCGTGGGAAACAACTACCGTGTCTTCCCTGCCTCTGTGTCGTTCCCTTCCTAGTCCTTGCCGTCGTCCACCGCCCTGGTGCTCTCGGCGCGGCCTGGTCAACATGGTCAACGACCGACATGTATCTGAAGTGGACTGTACGTGGAGAGGCCGACAGCTGGGTCCACGGCCGCACGCAAGGAAATGCCTCCTTATTACGCGCAAAATAATGATTCCCCCACCTGACATCAGGGACCCATCGAAAGGGCCTCTGTATTTCGCGAAAAAAACGTTACCGCCGCTGACAGCTCGGACCCACCAGCTATATCTTCGCACGCAAGGAAGTGCCTCCTTATTACACAAAAAAATGAATACTCCCCCTGTTAGCTGGGACCCAGTATGGTGGCAGGCTGACTTGTGGGCCTACTAAGTTGACGGGGACGGAGGGCTTTGTCAACTTAGTCAATATGCACGATTCTAGCTCCAGTGACCGTACGATGTCCATCCAATGGCCGTAGTGCTTCTTCAACCTCTGGTCTTCTTGCTCCAGCTGCCCAAACCAGCGCCGGTCGTGCCTCGTGCTCCTGCCTCCTGTGGCCGGCTGCGATGCGGCTGAGGCCTCACCGCCCCCTACTACTCCCACCGCTGGCCAGGCCATCCCTCTACTCACCCACACCCCCTGTTATTCTGCGGCAACGGCAGCCTCACACTGCAGCGAACCAGTGAACCCTTGTACTCCTCTATGAATGGGCATCCACCGTCGCGTCTTCCCCGGCTCTGCGTCGTCCCCTTCCTAGGCCTCGCCGTCGTCCACCGCCCTGGTGCTCTCAGCGCGGCGTGGTCAACGTGGTCAAGGAACGACTTCCATTGGACGTGGACTGTACATGGAGAGGCTGACAGCTGGGTCCACGACCGCAGCAAGGAAGTACCTCCTTATTACGTGCAAAATAATTATTCCTCCACCTGACAGCGGGGACCCACCGGACGGGCCATCGAATTTCGTGAAAAAAATATTTGCCCCCGACTGCTGGGACCCACCAGCTACATCTTCGCACGCAAGGAAGTGCGTCTGGTAAAAAAATGATTCGCCCCCCTAACTGCTAGGACCCACCAGCTACATCTTCGCAGGCAAGGAAGTGCCTGACAGTCGGGACCCACCTGGTCGAAGCGTAAGTAGCGTTGTCATTCTCGTCGCGAACGTGTACGTACATATATACTGGTGGATGTAGAGGCGTGCACGTGTCGTAGTAGAGGCGCGTACGTGTCGTAGTAGAGGCGCGCACGTAGCATGTACACGTACGTACAGTGGCCAGGGTGCAAGAAAGAAAATACGGCCACATATGTGTACATATGGGCGCGGTCTCGAACGCCTACTCGCGCATACGTACGGCTAGGGCTCGTGTACATGGCTGGGTCGGAACAGAGAAACATCGTCATCGTCGTGTTCATGGGGAGGCAATAGAATGCGTCGTGTTCATGGGGAGGCAACGGAATGCATCGTGTTCATCAGGAGGCAACAGAACGCGTGGGAGCCAACCGGTTGGGTCGGAACGGAATGCGTGGTCGTGTTCATCGGGAGGGCTTGGACGGAACAGACGATGGAAACGAGGCCTGGCGTACCGCACAACGGAGGAAACGGACCTCCTACATTTGGAACGGGGTCCTGTTGATCGGGAGGGGTCTGGTGTACCGCAAAACGGAGGAAACGGACCTCCTACGATCGAAACGGGGGTCCTGTTGATCGGGAGGGGTGTGGTGTACCGCAAAACAGAGGAAACAGACCTCCTACGGTCGAAACGGGGGTCCTGTTGATCGGGAGGGGTGCGGCATACCGCAAAACGGATGAAACGGACCTCCTACGGTTGAAATGGGGGTCCTGTTCATTGGGAGGGGTGTGGCGTACCGCAAAACGGGACTCCACGGGATACTGTTCATCTCTACCGTCGACCTCCTCCAGCCTCCATAGGCTACCCTCGACCTCCTCCAGCCTCCACGGGTCCTGTTCATCTAGCCTCCACCATGCGCTACTCCACCGGCTACTGTTCAACCACCCCTCCACCATCTACTGTTCATCCAGCCCTCCACACCAAGGGGTCCTGTTCAACCGCCCCTCCTCGGGCACCCCTCCCCCGTCTACTGTTCATCCATCCCTCCACCACACCATGGGGTCCTGTTCATCCAGAGGCAACGCCACCGCTCACTGTTCATCCACCCCCCCCACAACGCTCACTGTTCATCACAAAGGCAGCATCGATCGGCTTCAGTTAGCAGCAGTAGCGAAGAAATCGCTCGATCGGGTTCAGTTAATAGCCATCGATCGATCGCTCGGGTTTAATAACGCGTAGCCTGCAGTGCAATCGCTCAGGTTCAGTTAGAGCCAATGCCTCGCACACACGCACGTACGTGTACGAGAGAAACGCGCATCGCTCGGCCCCCGACCTCCCACTGTAACCGGGAATTCCCTGAAATTTTCCTCGCCCTTGCTTCTACCATAGTTTTTTCCATCATGGACGGCCCAAAGAATGTCATGCAGCTGCGTCTCCGGCCCGCCCAGGACGAAAAGCCCATTTTCTGTCATGATTTTTTGTCATAGAAGTAGGAGCCCACCACATCTATGATGATACCGGGTTTTGTCACAATTATCGTCATAGAAGTGTCATATGTATGATAGATTTTTTTTGTTTGGCCCAAAATGTCACGGATGTGTCTTTTTTTTTTGTAGTGTTCAATACCTCTTTCAGAAACTTTATGCCCCAAGACAATACCTTCATTAACCATAAATTGGCACTTTTCCCAATTCAAGACAAGATTAGTTTCTTCACATCTCTGCAAAACTCGATCAAGGTTGCTCAAGCAATCATCAAAAGAAGATCCATAGACAGAAAAGTCGTCCATGAAAACCTCACAAATCTTTTCACAAAAGTCAGAGAATATAGCCATCATGCATCTTTGAAAGGTAGCAGGTGCATTACATAAACCAAAGGGCATACGTCTATAAGCAAAAGTACCAAAAAGGGCATGTAAAAGTAGTCTTTGATTGATCTTTGGGTGACACAGGTATTTGAGAGAAACCAGAGTAACCATCTAGAAAGCAAAAATGTGTATGTTTGGATAATATTTCTAGCATTTGATCGATAAAAGGTAAGGGGTAATGATCCTTTTTAGTTGCATTATTTAATTTGCGGAAGTCAATTACCATCCTATAACATGTAATAATTCTTTGAGGAATCAATTCATCTTTATCATTAGGAACGACAGTAATACCTCCCTTCTTAGGGACACAATGGACAAGACTTACCCACTGACTATCAGCAACGAAATAGATTATACCTGCCTCAAGGAGCTTTAGTATTTCCTTTCTTACCACTTCTTTCATCTTAGGATTCAGCCGGCGGTGATGATCACGAACTGGTTTAGCATCTTCTTCCAAATTAATTTTATGTTGACATAGAGTGGGACTAATGCCCTTAAGATCATCAAGAGTATACCCAATAGTAGCACGGTGCTTCTTCAGAGTTTTCAATAATCTCTCTTCCTCATGCTCTGAAAGGTTAGCACTAATAATAACAGGATATATCTTTTTCTCATCAAGATAAGCATATTTAAGAGTATCAGGTAACGGTTTAAGCTCAAACACGGGATCACCCTTGGGTGGAGGAGGATCCCCTAGGATTTCAACTGGTAAATTATTTTTCAGAATAGGTTCCTGTTTAAAGAATACTTCATCTAATTCCCTTCTTTCATTCATAAACATATCATTTTCATGGTCTAGCAAATATTGTTCTAAAGGATCACTAGGAGGTACGACAATAGAAGCAAGACCAATAATTTCATCCTTACTAGGTAATTCTTATTCACGGTGTTGTCTACTAAATTTAGAAAAATTAAATTCATGAGTCATATCATCTAAACCGATAGTAACAACATCCCTTTTGCAATCTATGGTAGCATTAACAGTGTTCAAGAAGGGTCTACCAAATATAATGGGACAAAAGCTATCTTGTGGGGAACCAAGAACAAGAAAATCAGCAGGATATTTAGTTTTCCCACACAAGACTTCAACATCTCTAACAATTCCCATTGGTGAAATAGTATCTCTATTGGCAAGTTTAATTGTGACATCAATATCTTCTAACTCAACAGGTGCAATATCATGCATAATTTCTCTATAAAGGCTAATAGGTATTGCACTAGCACTAGCACCCATATCACATAAGCCATGATAACAATGATCTCCTATTTTAACAGAAATAACAGGCATGCCTACCACAGGTCTAGGTTTATCTTTAGCACAGGGTTTAGCAATTCTAGCAGTTTCATCACAAAAATAAATAACATGCCCATCAATATTATCAGTCAAGAGATCTTTAACAATAGCAATATTAGGTTCAACTTTAACTTGCTTAGGAGGTGTATATGTTTTAATATTGCTTTTACGAACCACAGTTGAAGCTTTAGCATGATCCTTTATCCTAACAGGGAAAGGTGGTTTCTCAACATAAGCAGTAGGAACAATAGGATCATTATAAGTGACAATCTTTTCTTCAACTTTAATAGGTGCATCTACTTTTACTTCTATGGGAGGATGATATTTAAACCACTTCTCCTTGGGGAGATCAACATAAGTAGCAAAATATTCACAGAAAGAAGCTTCTATCTCAGAGTCAAGTCCATATTTAGTGCTAAATTTACGGAAAATATCTGTATCCATAAAAGATTTGACACAATCAAAACTAGGTGTCGTACCTGACTCCTTACCTTTGTCGATGCCCCAATCTTCAGAGTTGCGTTTAATTCTTTCCAATAAATCCCATTTGAATTCAATAGTCTTCATCATAAAAGAGCCAACACAAGAAGTATCAAGCATGGTGCGATTGTTATCAGAAAGCCAAGCATAAAAAATTTGAATAATCATTTCTCTTGAGAGCTCATGATTGGGGCATGAATATAACATTGATTTAAGCCTCCCCCAAGCTTGAGCGATGCTTTCTCCTTCGTGAGGCCAAAAATTATATATGTAATTGCGATCACGATGAACAAGATGCATAGGATAAAACTTCTGATGAAATTCCAGTTTCAATCGTTTGTAATTCCAAGACCCCATATCATCACATAGCCTATACCATGTCGATGCATCTCCCTTCAAAGATAAAGGGAAGACCTTCTTCTTAACAACATCTCCGGGGTACACCTGCAAGCTTAAATAATCCACAAACTTCATCCACATATATTCGATGCTCATCAGGATATTTTGTTCCATCTCCTAAAAAAGGGTTAGCTAGCAGTTTTTCTATCATACCCGAAGGAATTTCAAAGCAGACATTTTCATTTTCATTTTCAGTAGGTTCAGTAGGTTGAGGAGCAACTCTTTGCTCTACTGGTCAGGGTGAAGCTACCCCGAACAAGCCCCTCAGAGGATTACTTTCCATTGTAATAAGTGACAGTAAATTTCAGCACACTATATAATTTTTTCCTTACCAAATTCCACCTACCAAAGGCGCTTCACTCCCGACAATGGCGCCAGAAAAGAGTCTTGATGACCCACAAGTATAGGGGATCTATCGTAGTCCTTTCGATAAGTAAGAGTGTCGAACCCAACGAGGAGCAGAAGGAAATGATAAGCGGTTTCCAGCAAGGTATTCTCTACAAGTACTGAAATAAGTGGTAACAAATAGTTTTGTGATAGGATAATTTGTAACGAGCAACAAGT
Organism: Triticum urartu; assembly: GCF_056163025.1. Classification (NCBI taxonomy): domain Eukaryota; kingdom Viridiplantae; phylum Streptophyta; class Magnoliopsida; order Poales; family Poaceae; genus Triticum; species Triticum urartu. The sequence goes on along the minus strand of NC_141874.1, from coordinate 42,305,826 downwards.
AACAAAGGTAAATAAAGTGCAGCAAGGTGGCCCAATCCTTTTGTAGCAAAGGACAAGCCTGGACAAACTCTTATATAGAGAAAAGCGCTCCCGAGGACACATGGGAATATCATCAAGCTAGTTTTCATCACGCTCATATGATTCGCGTTCGGTACTTTGATAATTTGGTATGCGGGTGGACCGGTGCTTGGGTGGTGCCCTTACTTGGACAAGCATCCCACTTATGATTAACCTCTATTGCAAGCATCCGCAACTACAACAAAAGTATTAAGGTAAACCTAACCACAACATGAAACATATGGATACAAATCAGCCCCTTACGAAGCAACGCATAAACTAGGGTTTAAGCTTCTGTCACTCTAGCAACCCATCATATACTTATTACTCCCCAATGCCTTCCTCTAGGCCCAAATAATGGTGAAGTGTCATGTAGTCAACGTTCACATAACACCACTAGAGGAGAGACAACATACATCTCATCAAAATATCGAGCAAATACCAAATTCACATGACTACTAATAGCAAGACTTCTCCCATGTCCTCAGGAACAAAAGTAACTACTCACAAAGCATAAACATGTTCATAATCAGAGGGGTATTAATATGCATATAGGATCTGAACATATGATCTTCCACCAATTAAACCAACTAGCATCAACTACAAGGAGTAATTAACATCTTCGCGATCCAACTGATCCAACCGATCCAAGTACCGAACGCACGGCACCTCCGTGATCTGCACACGTTCAGCTTGGTGACGTCCCTCGTACTCTTGATCCAGCTGAGGCCGAGGGAGAGTTTCGTCAGCATGACGGCGTGATGACGGTGATGAGGAAGTTACCGGCGCAGGGCTTTGCCTAAGCACTACAACGATATGACCGAGGTGGAAATCTGTGCAGGGGGACCACACACGGCTAAGACAACTGTCAATTTGTGTGTTCTAGGGTGCCCCTGCCCCTGTATATAAAGGATCAAGGGGGAGGCCGACCGGCCCTATAGGGGCGCGCCCCAAGTAGGATTCCTACTAGGAATAGGAATCCTATTCCTAGTAGGTTTCCAACAAGGAAGAGAGGGGGAAGGAAGGAGAGGGAGAGAGGGAGAAGGAAGGAGAGGGGGCGCCGCCCCCTCCTAGTCCAATTCGGACTCCTCAAGGGGGGATGCGCGGCCAGCCCTAGGCTCTCTCCTCTCTCTCACACAAGGCCCATGTTGGCCCATTAGTTCCCCTGGGGGTTCCGATAACCCCCGGCACTCTATTATCTATCCGGTGACCCACGGAACTCATCCGGTGTCTGACTAACATCGTCCAATATATCAATCTTTATGTCTTGACCATTTCGAGACTCCTCGACATCTCCCTGATCACATCCATGTCGGGGAATGTAGTAATTTCAAAAAAAATTCCTACCCACACGCAAGATCATGGTGATGCATAGCAACGAGAGGGGAGAGTATCGTCCACATACCCTCGTACACCATAAGCGGAAGCATTATGAGAACGCGGTTGATGTAGTCGTATGTCTTCACGATCCGACCGACCCAAGTACCGAACGCACGACACCTCCGAGTTCCGCACACGTTCAGCTCGATGCGTCCCACGAACTCCGATCCAGCAGAGCTTCGCGGGAGAGTTCCGTTAGCACGACGGCGTGATGACGGTGATGATGTTGCTACCGACGCAGGACTTCGCCTAAGCACCGCTATGATATGATCGAGGTGGATTATGGTGGAGGGGGGCACCGCAGACGGCTTGGAACTATCAACTTGTGTGTCTTTGGGTGCCCCCCGCCCCCGTATATAAAGGAGCAAGGGGGAGGCCAGCCGGCCTTGGTGCGCCCCAAGGAGAGGAGGAATCCTCCTCCTAGTAGGAGTAGGATCCATCCTTTCCTAGTCCTACTAGGAAGGGGGAAGGGGGAAGGAAAGAGAGGGAGAGGGAGAGGGAAAGAGGGGCCGCGCCCCCCTCCCCTAGTCCAATTCAGACTCCTCATGGGAGGGGGCGCGCCACCTCCTGGGATGCTGCCCTCTCTCTCCCCTCAGGACCACTAAGGCCCAATACTTCCTCGGGGGGTTCCGGTAACCCCTCCGGCACTCCGGTTTTCTCCGAAACCATCCGGAACACTTACGGTGTCCGAATATAGCCGTCCAATATATCAATCTTTATTTCTCGACCATTTCAAGACTCCTCGTCATGTCCGTGATCACATCTGAGACTCCTAACTACCTTCGGTACATCAAAACACATAAACTCATAATACCGATGTCACCGAACTTTAAGTGTGCAGACCCTACGGGTTCGAGAACTATGTCGACATGACCGAGACTCGTCTCCAGTCAATAACCAATAGCGGAACCTGGATACTCATATTGGTTCCTACATATTCTACGAAGATCTTTATCAGTCAAACCGCATAACAACATACGTTGTTCCCTTTGTCATCGGTATGTTACTTGTCCAAGATTCGATCGTCGGTATCCTCATACCTACTTCAATCTCGTTACTGGCAAGTCTCTTTACTCGTTCCGTAATATATCATCCCGCAACTAACTCATTAGTCACAATGCTTGCAAGGCTTATAGTGATGTGCATTACCAAGAGGGCCTAGAGATACCTCTCCGACAATCGGAGTGACAAATCCTAATCTCGATCTATGCCAACTCAACAAGCACCATCGAAGACACCTGTAGAGCACCTTTATAATCACCCAGTTACGTTGTGACGTTTGGTAGCACATGATACGTCTCCAACGTATCTATAATTTTTGATTGTTACATGCTATATTATATTCTGTTTTGGACCTTATTGGGCTTTATTATACACTTTTATATTATTTTTGGGACTAACCTACTAACCGGAGGCCCAGCCCATAATTGCTGTTTTTTGCCTATTTCAGAGTTTCGCAGAAAAAGAATATCAAACTGGGTCCAAACGGAATGAAACCTTCGGGAACGTGATTTTCAGAACGAACGTGATCCAGAGGACTTGGACCCTACGTCAAGAAAGCAACCAGGAAGGCACGAGGTAGGGGGCACGCCTACCCCCCTAGGCGCGCCCTCCACCCTCATGGGGGCCATGTTGCTCCACCGACGTACTTCTTCTTCCTATATATACCTACGTTCCCCCAAACTACCAGATACGGAGCCAAAACCCTAATTCCACCGCCGCAACCTTCTGTACCCGTGAGATCCCATCTTGGGGCCTTTTCCGGAGCTCCGCCGGAGGGGACATCGATCACGGAGGGCTTCTACATCTACACCATAGCCTCTCCGATGATGTGTGAGTAGTTTACTTCAGACCTTCGGGTCCATAGTTATTAGCTAGATGGCTTCTTCTCTCTTTTTGGATCTCAATACAATGTTCTCCCCCTCTCTTATGGAGATCTATTCGATGTAATCTTGTTTTGCGGTGTGTTTGTTGAGATCGATGAATTGTGGGTTTATGATCAAGCTTATCCATGAACAATATTTGAATCTTCTCTGAATTCTTTTATGTATGGTTGGTTATCTTTGCAAGTCTCTTCGAATTATCAGTTTGGTTTGGCCTACTAGATTGATCTTTCTTGCAATGGGAGAAGTGCTTAGCTTTGGGTTCAATCTTGCGGTGTCCTTTCCCAGTGACAGTAGGAGCAGCAAGGCACGTATTGTATTTTTGCCATCGAGGATAACAAGATGGGGTTTATATCATATTGCATGAGTTTATCCCTCTACATCATGTCATCTTACTTAAAGCGTTACTCTGTTCTTTTAAACTTAATACTCTAGATGCATGCTGGATAGCGGTCGATGTGTGGAGTAATAGTAGTAGATGCAGGCAGGAGTCGGTCTACTTGTCTCGGACGTGATGCCTATATACATGATCATACCTAGATATTCTCATAACTATGCTCAATTCTGTCAATTTCTCAACAGTAATTTGTTTACCCACCGTAATACTTATGCTCTCGAGAGAAGCCACTAGTAAAACCTATGGCCCCCCAGGTCTATTTTGCATCATATTAATCTTCCGTCAACAAGCTATTTCTTTTGCCGTTTTTATTTTGCTTTATTTACTTTGCATCTTGATCATAAAAATACCAAAAATATTATCTTATCATATCTATCAGATCTCACTTTCGTAAGTGATCGTGAAGGGATTGACAACCCCTTTATTGCATTGGTTACGAGGATTTTATTTGTTTGTGTAGGTGCGAGGGACTCGTGTGTGGCCTCCTACTGGATTGATACGTTGGTTCTCAAAAACAGAGGGAAATACTTACGCTACTTTGCTGCATCACCCTTTCCTCTTCAAGGGAAAACCAACGCAGTGCTCAAGAGGTAGCAAGAAGGATTTCTGGCGCCGTTGCCGGGGAGTCTATGCAAAAGTCAACATACCAAGTACCCATCACAAACCCTTATCTCCCGCATTACATTATTTGCCATTTGCCTCTCGTTTTCCTCTCCCCCACTTCACCCTTGCCGTTTTGTTTGCCCTCTCTCTCCGTCCTCGTTCTCTTTCCCTATTTGCCTCTTTTTGCCCGTTTCTTGTTTGCTTGTGTGTTGGATTGCTTGTCTGTCACGATGGCTCAAGATAATACTAAATTGTGTGACTTTACCTATACCAACAACAATGATTTTATTAGCACTCCGATTGCTCCTCTTACCGATGCTGAATCTTGTGAAATTAATGCTGCTTTGCTGAATCTTGTCATGAAAGATCCGTTTTCCGGCCTTCCTAGTGAAGATGCCGCTACCCATCTAAACAACTTTGTTGATTTGTGTGATATTGATGACCCACAAGTATAGGGGATATATCGTAGGCCTTTCGATAAGTAAGAGTGTCGAACCCAACGAGGAGCAGAAGGAAATGATAAGCAGTTTCCAGCAAGGTATTCTCTGCAAGTAGTGAAATAAGTGGTAACAAATAGTTTTGTGATAGGATAATTTTAACGAGAAACAAGTAACAAAGGTAAATAAAGTGCAGCAAGGTGGCCCAATCCTTTTTGTAGCAAAGGACAAGCCTGGACAAACTCTTATATAGACAAAAGCGCTCACGAGGACACATGGGAATATCGTCAAGCTAGTTTTCATCACGCTCATATGATTCGCGTTCGGTACTTTGATAATTTGGTATGCGGGTGGACCGGTGCTTGGGAGGTGCCCTTACTTGGACAAGCATCCCACTTATGATTAACCTCTATTGCAAGCATCCGCAACTACAACAAAAGTATTAAGGTAAACCTAACCACAACATGAAACATATGGATCCAAATCAGCCCCTTACGAAGCAACGCATAAACTAGGGTTTAAGCTTCTATCACTCTAGCAACCCATCATCTACTTATTACTCCCCAATGCCTTCCTCTAGGCCCAAATAATGGTGAAGTGTCATGTAGTCAACGTTCACATAACACCACTAGAGGAGAGACAACATACATCTCATCAAAATATTGAACGAATACCAAATTCACATGACTACTAATAGCAAGACTTCTCCCATGTACTCAGGAACAAAAGTAACTACTCACAAAGCATAAACATGTTCATAATCAAAGGGGTATTAATATGCATATAGGATCTATACATATGATCTTCCACCAATTAAACCAACTAGCATCAACTACAAGGAGTAATTAACACTACTAGCAACATACTAGTACCAATCCCGGACATGGAGACAAGAATTGGATACAAGAGATGAACTAGGGTTTTGAGAGGAGATGGTGCTGATGAAGATGTTGATGGAGATTGCCCTCTCCCGATGATAGGAGCATTGGTGATGACGATGGCGATGATTTCCCCCTCCGGGAGGGAAGTTTCCCCGGCAGAACAGCTTCGCCAGAGCCCTAGATTGGTTCCGCCGTGGCGGCGGAGTTTCGTCCGAGAAGATGGCAACCGGAGGGCCACCAGGGGGCCCACGAGGTAGGGGGGTGCGCCCAGGGGGTAGGGCGCGTCCCCCACCCTCGTGGGAAGGGTGTGGCCCCCTTGGTGAGTTTCTTCCGCTGAATATTTTATATATATTCTGAAAACGTCTTCCGTGAAGTTTCAGGACTTTTGGAGCTGTGCAAAATAGGTCTCTAATATTTTCTCCTTTTCCAGCCCAGAATCCCAGCTGCCGGCATTCTCCCTCTTTATGTAAACCTTGTAAAATAAGAGAGAATAGGCATAAGTATTGTGACATAATGTGTAATAACAACCCATAATGCAATAAATATCGGTATAAAAGCATGATGCAAAATGGACGTATCAGATATGCAAAATAAGAAAGATTTGGATAATGATATTTTTAAATTGAAGCTATTCCCGTTTTCGCTTAGAGATCGTGCTAAAGCTTGGTTTTCGTCTTTGCCTAAAAATAGTATTAATTCATGGAATAAGTGCAAAGATGCTTTTATCTCTAAGTATTTTCCTCCCGCTAAGATCATCTCTCTTAGAAACGATATTATGAATTTTAAGCAACTTGATCATGAACATGTTGCACAATCTTGGGAGAGGATGAAATTAATGATACGTAATTGCCCTACACATGGTTTGAATCTTTGGATGATTATACAAAGCTTTAATGCTGGATTGAATTTTGCTTCTAGAAATCTTTTAGATTCGGCTGTGGGAGGCACTTTTATGGAAATAACTTTAGGATAAGCTACCAAACTCCTAGATAATATTATGGTTAATTATTCTCAATGGCACACCGAAATATCTACTAATAAAAAAGTGCATGCAATTGAAGAGATTAATGTTTTGAGTGGAAAGATGGATGAACTTATGAAATTGTTTGCTAATAAGAGTGCTCCTACTGATCCTAATGATATGCCTTTGTCTACCTTGATTGAGAATAATAATGAATCTATGGATGTGAATTTTGTTGGTAGGAACAATTTTGGTAATAACACGTATAGAGGTAATTTTAATTCTAGGCCGTTCCCTAGTAATTCCTCTTATAATTATGGTAATTCCTACAACAATTCCTATGGAAGTTATAATAAGATGCCCTTTGATTTTGAATCTAATATTAAATAATTTATTACCTCGCAAAAGAATTTCAATGCTTTGGTTGAAGAAAAATTGCTTAAGATTGATGAGTTGGCTAGGAACATTGATAGAATTTCTCTTGATGTTGATTCTTTGAAACTTAGATCTATTCCACCTAAGCATGATATCAATGAGTCTCTCGAAGCCATGAGAATTTCCACTGATGAGTGCAAAGAAAGAACCGCTAGGATGCGTGCTAAGAAAGATTGCTTTATAAAAACGTGTTCTTCTAGTTTCCATGAAAATAAAGATGAAGATCTAAAAGTTATTGATGTGTCCCCTATTAAATCTTTGTTTTGCAATATTAATCTTGATAATGATGGGACTGAATATGATCCACCTTTACCTAGAAGGCGTTCCAAAAATTCAGAGTCTTTAGATCTTGATGCTAAAATTGTTAAAAGTGGGATTGAAGAGGTCAAAACTTTAAATACCAATGAACCCACTATTTTGGATTTCAAGGAATTTAATTATGATAATTTCTCTTTTATAGATTGTATTTCCTTGTTGCAATCCATGCTAAATTCTCCTCATGCTTATAGTCAAAATAAAGCTTTTACTAAACATATCGTTGATGCTTTGATGCAATCTTATGAAGAAAAACTTGAGTTGGAAGTTTCTATCCCTAGAAAACTTTATGATGAGTGGGAACCTACTATTAAAATTAAAATTAAATAGCATGAATGCTATGCTTTGTGTGATTTGGGTGCTAGTGTTTCCACGATTCCAAAGACTTTGTGTGATTTGCTAGGTTTCCGTGATTTTGATGATTGTTCTTTAAATTTGCACCTTGCGGATTCCACTATTAATAAACCTATGGGAAGAATTAATGATGTTCTTATTGTTGCAAATAGGAATTATGTGCCTGTATATTTTATTGTTCTTAATATAGATTGCAATCCTTCATGTCCTATTATTCTTGGTAGACCTTTCCTTAGAACGATTGGTGCAATTATTGATATGAAGGAAGGGAATATTAGATGCCAATTTCCGTTAAGGAAAGGCATGGAACACTTCTCTAGAAATAAAATAAAATTACCTTATGAATCTATTATGAGAGCCACTTATGGATTGCCTACCAAATATGGCAATACCTAGATCTATCTTCGCTTTTATGCCTAGCTAGGGGCGTTAAACGATAGCGCTTGTTGGGAGGCAACCCAATTTTATTTTTATTCCTTGTTTTTTTGCTCCTGTTTAGTAATAAATAATTTATCTAGCCTCTGTTTTGGTTGTGTTTTTTGTGTTTAATTAGTGTTTGTGCCAAGTAGAACCATTGGGAAGACTTGGGGAAAGCCTTTTTGATCTTGCTGTAAAAAGCTGAAACTTTAGCGCTCCCGAGAACTGCTGCCATTTTTATTTGGAAGGTGCTATTTAGTTAATTCTTTTTGCAGATGATTAATAGATAAATTTCTCACGTACAGAAATTTATTTTAGAATTTTTGGGGTTCCAGAACTTGCGTTAGCTACAGATTCCTACAGACTATTCTGTTTTTGACAGATTCTGTTTTTCGTGTGTTGTTTGCTTATTTTGATGAATCTATGGCTAGTAAAATAGTTTATAAACCATAGAGATGTTGGAATACAGTAGGTTTAACACCAATATAAATAAAAGAATGAGTTCATTACAGTACCTTGAAGTGGTGTTTTGTTTTCTTTCGCTAACGGAGCTCACGAGATTTTCTACTTTAAGTTTTGTGTTGTGATGTTTTCAAGTTTTGGGTAAAAGATTTGATGGATTATGGAACAAGGAGTGGCAAGAGCCTAAGCTTGGGGATGCCCATGGAACCCCAAGATAATCTATGTACACCTAAAAGCCAAAGCTTGGGGATGCCCCGGAAGGCATTCCCTCTTATGAGTGTGTTGAATACTATGAGAAGTTTGATACTTGATAATTGTTTTGAGATATGGAGATGGTGATATTAGAGTCATGCTAGTTGAGTAGTTTTGAATTTGAGAAATACTTGTGTTAAAGTTTGTGATTCCCGTAGCATGCATGTATGGTGAACCGTTATGTGATGAAGTCGGAGCATGATTTATTTATTGATTGTCTTCCTTATGAGTGGCGGCCGGGGACGAGCGATGGTCTTTTCCTACCAATCTATCCCCCTAGGAGCATGCGCGTAATACTTTGCTTTGATAACTAATAGATTTTTGCAATAATTATGTGATTTCTTTATGACTAATGTTGAGTCCATGGATTATACGCACTTTCTTCCTTCCACCATTGCTAGCCTCTCTAATAGCGCGCAACTTTCGCCGGTACCATAAACCCACCATATACCTTCCTCAAAACAGCCACCATACCTACCTATCATGGCATTTCCATAGCCATTCCGAGATATATTTCCATGCAACTTACCACCGTTCCGTTTATTATGACACGCTCCATCATTGTCATATTGATTTGCATGATCATGTAGTTGACATTGTATTTGTGGCAAAGCCATCGTTCATAATTCTTTCATACATGTCACTCTTGATTCATTGCATATCCCGGTACACCGCCGGAGGCATTCACATAGATTCATATTTTGTTGAGTTGTAAGTAAATAAAAGTGCGATGATCATCATTTTTAGAGCATTGTCCCAAGTGAGGAAAGGATGATGGAGACTATGATTCACCCACAAGTCGAGATGAGACTCCGGACTAAATAAAATAGGCCATAAAAAGGCCCAAATAAAAAAATGAGAGAAAAAGAGAGAAGGGACAATGCTACTATCCTTTTACCACACTTGTGCTTCAAATTAGCACCATGATCTTCATGATAGAGAGTCTCCAATGATATCACTTCCATATATTAGTGGGAATTTTTCATTATAGAACTTGGCTTGTATATTCCGATGATGGGCTTCCTCAAAATGCCCTAGGTCTTCGTGAGCAAGCGAGTTGGATGCACACCCACTTAGTTCCTTTTGTTGAGCTTTCATATACTTATAGCTCTAGTGCATCCGTTGCATGGCAATCCCTACTCACTCACATTGATATCTATTAATGGGCATCTCCATAGCCCGTTGATATGCCTAGTTGATGTGAGACTATCTTCTCCTTTTGTTGTCTTCTCCACAACCACCATTCTATTCCACTTATAGTGTTATGTCCATGGCTCACGCTCATGTATTGCGTGAAGATTGAAAAAGTTTGAGAACATCAAAAGTATGAAACAATTGCTTGGCTTGTCATCGGGGTTGTGCATGATTTAAATACTTTGTGTGGTGAAGATAGTGCATAGCCAGACTATATGGTTTTGTAGGGATAACTTTCTTTGGCCATGTTATTTTGAGAAGACATAATTGCTCAGTTAGTATGCTTGAAGTATTATTATTTTTATGTCAACATTAAACTTTTGTCTTGAATCTTTCGGATCTGAATATTCATACCACAATTAAGAGAATTACATTGAAATTATGCCAAGTAGCATTCCACATCAAAAATTCTATTTTTATCATTTACCTACTCGAGGACGAGCATGAATTAAGCTTGGGGATGCTTGATACGTCCCCAACGTATCTATAATTTTTGATTGTTCCATGCTATATTATATTCTGTTTTGGACATTATTGGGCTTTATTATACACTTTTATATTATTTTTGGGACTAACCTACTAACCGGAGGCCCAACCCAGAATTTCTGTTTTTTTCCTATTTCAGAGTTTCTTAGAAAAAGAATATCAAACGGAGTCCAAACGGAATGAAACCTTCGGGAACATAATTTTCGGAACGAACGTGATCCAGAGGACTTGGACCCTACGTCAAGAAAGCAACCAGGAAGGCACGAGGCAGGGGGCGCGCCTACCCCCCCGGCGCGCCCTCCAGCCTCATGGGGCCCACGTTGCTCCACCGACGTACTTCTTCCTCCTATATATACCTACGTACCCCCAAACTACTAGATACAGAGCCAAAACCCTAATTCCACCACCGCAAACTTCTGTACCCGTGAGATCCCATCTTGGGGCCTTTTTCGGAGCTCCGCCGGAGGGGGCATCGATCACGGAGGGCTTCTAGATCAACACCATAGCCTCTCCGATGATGTGTGAGTAGTTTACTTCACACCTTCGGGTCCATAGTTATTAGCTAGATGGCTTCTTCTCTCTTTTTAGATCTCAATGCAATGTTCTCCCCCTCTCTTGTGGAGATCTATTCGATGTAATCTTCTTTTGCGGTGTGTTTGTTGAGATCGATGAATTGTGGATTTATGATCAAGTTTATCTATGAACAATATTTGAATCTTCTCTGAATTCTTTTATGTATGATTGGTTATCTTTGCAAGTCTCTTCGAATTATCAGTTTGGTTTGGCCTACTAGATTGATCTTTCTTGCAATGGGAGAAGTGCTTAGCTTTGGGTTCAATCTTGCGGTGTCCTTTCCCAGTGACAGTAGGGGCAGCAAGGCACGTATTGTATTGTTGCCATCGAGGATAACAAGATGGGGTTTATATCATATTGCATGAGTTTATCCCTCTACATCATATCATCTTACTTAAAGCATTACTCTGTTATTTTGAACTTAATACTCTAGATGCATGCTGGATAGCGGTCGATGTGTGGAGTAATAGTAGTAGATGCAGGCAGGAGTCGGTCTACTTGTCTCGGACATGATGCCTATATACATGATCATACCTAGATATTCTCATAACTTTGCTCAGTTCTGTCAATTGCTCAACAGTAATTTGTTTACCCACCGTAATACTTATGCTCTCGAGAAAAGACACTAGTGAAACCTGTGGCCCCCGGGTCTATTTTCCATCATATTAATCTTCCATCAACAAGCTATTTCTTTTGTTGTTTTTATTTTGCTTTATTTACTTTGCATCTTTATCATAGAAATACCAAAAATATTATCTTATCATATCTATCAGATCTCACTTTCGTAAGTGACCGTGAAGGGATTGACAACCCCTTTATTGCGTTGGTTGTGGGGATTTTATTTGTTTGTGTAGGTTCGAGGGGCTCGTGCGTGGCCTCCTACTAGATTGATACCTTGGTTCTCAAAAACTGAGGGAAATACTTATGCTACTTTGCTGCATCACCCTTTCCTCTTTAAGGGAAAACCAACGCAGTGCTCAAGAGGTAGCAGCACACAAAGTGTTCCTCCAGTACTCGGGAGTTGCATAATCTCATAGTCATAGGAACATGTATAAGTCATGAAGAAAGCAATAGCAACAAACTAAACGATCATCGTGCTAAGCTAACGGATGGGTCAAGTCAATCACATCATTCTCTAATGATGTGATCCCGTTAATCAAATGACAACTCATGTCTATGGTTTAGGAAACATAACCATCATTGATTCAACGATCTAGTCAAGTAGAGGCAAACTAGTGACACTCTGTTTGTCTATGTATTCACACATGTACTAAGTTTCTGGTTAATACAATTCTAGCATGAATAATAAACATTTATCATGATATAAGGAAATATAAATAACAACTTTATTATTGCCTCTAGGGCATATTTCCTTCAGTCTCCCACTTGTACTAGAGTCAATAATCTAGATTACACAGTAATGATTCTAACACCCATGGAGTCTTGGTGTTGATCGTGTTTTGCTCGTGAGAGAGGCTTAGTCAACGGGTCTGCAACATTCAGATATGTATGTATCTTGCAAATCTCTATGTCTCCCTCCTTGACTTGTTCGCGGATGGAATTGAAGCATCTCTTGATGTGCTTGGTTCTTTTGTGAAATCTGGATTTCTTTACCAAGGCAATTGCACCAGTATTGTCGCAAAAGATTTTCATTGGACCCGATGCACTAGGTATGACACCTAGGTCGGATATGAACTCCTTCATCGAGACTCCTTCATTTGCTGCTTCTGAAGCAGCTATGTACTCCGCTTCACACATAGATCCTGCCACGACGCTTTGCTTAGAACTGCACCAACTGACAACTCCACCGTTCAATAAAAACACGTATCCGGTTTGTGACTTAGAGTCATCCGCATCAGTGTCAAAGCTTGCATCGACGTAACCATTTACGACGAGCTCTTTGTCACCTCCATAAACGAGAAACATATCCTTAGTCCTTTTCAGGTATTTCAGGATGTTCTTGACCGCTGTCCAGTGATCCACTCCTAGATTACTTTGGTACCTCCCTGCTAAACTAATAGCAAGGCACACATCAGGTCTGGTACACAGCATTGCATACATGATAGAGCCTATGGCTGAAGCATAGGGAACATCTTTCATTTTCTCTCTATCTTTTGCAGTGGTCGAGCATTGAGTCTGACTCAACTTCACACCTTGTAACACAGGCAAGAATCCTTTCTTTGCTTGATCCATTTTGAACTTATTCAAAACTTTATCAAGGAATGTGCTTTGTGTCCAATTAAGCGTCTTGATCTATCTCTATAGATCTTGATGCCTAATATATAAGCAGCTTCACTGAGGTCTTTCATTGAAAAACTCTTATCCAAGTAACTTTTATGCTATCCAGAAATTCTATATCATTTCCAATCAGCAATATGCCATCCACATATAATATTAGAAATGCTACAGATCTCCCACTCACTTTCTTCCAGATACAAGCTTCTCCAAAAGTCTGTATAAAACCATATGCTTTGATCACACTATCAAAACGTTTACTCCAACTCCGAGATGCCTGCACCAGTCCATAGATGGATCGCTGGAGCTTGCACACTTTGTTAGCACCCTTTGGATCGATAAAACCTTCAGGTTGCATACAATCTTCTTCCAGAAATGCATTCAGGAATGCAGTCTTTACATCCATTTGCCAAATTTCATAATCATAAAATGCGGCAATTGCTAACATGATTCGGACGGACTTAAGCATCGCTACTAGTGAGAAAGTCTCATCGTAGTCAACTCCTTGAACTTGTCGAAAACCTTTCGCAACAAGTCAAGCTTTGTAAACAGTAACATTACCGTCAACATCAGTCTTCTTCTTGAAGATCCATTTATTCTCGATGGCTTGCCGATCATCGGGCAAGTCAACCAAAGTCCATATTTTGTTCTCATACATGGATCCCATCTCAGATTTCATGGCCTCAAGCCATTTTGCGGAATCTGGGCTCATCATTGCTTCCTCATAGTTCGTAGGTTCGTCATGGTCAAATAACATGACCTCCAGAACATGATTACCGTACCACTCTGGTGCGGATCTTACTCTGGTTAACCTACATGGTTTGGTAGTAACTTGATATGAAGTTACATGATCTTCATCATTAGCATCCTCACTAATTGGTGTAGGAGTCACAGGAACAGATTTCTGTGATGAACTACTTTCCAATAAGGGAGCAGGTACAGTTACCTCATCAAGTTCTACTTTCCTCCACTCACTTCTTTCGAGAGAAACTCCTTCTCTAGAAAGGATCCATTCTTAGCAACGAATGTCTTGCCTTCGGATCTGTGATAGAAGGTGTACCCAATAGTCTCCTTCGGGTATCCTATGAAGACACATTTCTCCAATTGGGGTTCGAGCTTATTAGGTTGAAGCTTTTTCACATAAGCATCGCAGAGCCAAACTTTAAGAAACGACAACTTTGGTTTCTTGCCAAACCATAGTTCATGAGGCGCCGTCTCAACGGATTTAGATGGTGCCCTTTTTAACGTGAGTGCAGCCATCTCTAAAGCACAACCCCAAAACGATAGCGGTAAATCAGTAAGAGACATCATAGATCGTACCATATCTAGTAAAGTACGATTACGACGCTCGGTCGTACCATTACGCTGTGGTGTTCCGGGTGGCGTGAGTTGTGAAACTATTCCGCATTGTTTCAAATGAAGACCAAACCCATAACTCAAATATTCTCCTCCACAATCATATCATAGAAATTTTATTTTCATATTGGTTCCTACATATTCTACGAGGATCTTTATCGGTCAAAATGCATAACAACGTACGCTGTTCCTTTTGTCATTGGTATGTTACTTGCTCGAGATTCTATCGTCGGTATCTCAATACCTAGTTCAATATCGTTACTGGCAAGTCTCTTTACTCATTCCATAATGCATCATCCCGTAACTAACTCATTAGTCACATTGCTTGCTAGTCAAGTAGAGGCATACTAGTGACATTCTGTTTGTCTATGTATTCACACATGTACTAAGTTTCCGGTTAATACAATTCTAGGGCATATTTCCTTTAGTCTCCCACTTGCACTAGAGTCAATAATCTAGATTACATTGTAATGATTCTAACACCCATGGAGTCTTGGTGCCGATCATGTTTTGCTCGTGAGAGAGGCTTAGTCAATGGGTCTGCAACATTCAGATCCGTATGTATCTTGCAAATATCTATGTCTCCCTCCTTGACTTGATCGCGGATGGAATTGAAGCGTCTCTTGATGTGCTTGGTTGTCTTGTGAAATCTGGATTCCTTTGCCAAGGCAATTGCACCAGTATTGTCACAAAAGATTTTCATTGGACCCGATGCACTAGGTATGACACCTAGATCTGATATGAACTCCATCCAGACTCCTTCATTTGC
Organism: Triticum urartu; assembly: GCF_056163025.1. Lineage (NCBI taxonomy): Eukaryota > Viridiplantae > Streptophyta > Magnoliopsida > Poales > Poaceae > Triticum > Triticum urartu. The sequence goes on along the minus strand of NC_141874.1, from coordinate 42,290,379 downwards.
TGCTTCCGAGGCAGCTATGTATTCCGCTTCACACGTAGATCCTGCCACGACGCTTTTCTTAGAACTGCACCGACTGACAGCTCCACCATTCAATAAAAATACGTATCCAGTTTGTGACTCAGAGTCATCCGGATCAGTGTCAAAGCTTGCATCGACGTAACCATTTATGACGAGATCTTTGTCACCTCCATAAATGAGAAACATATACTTAGTCCTTTTTAGGTATTTCAGGATATTCTTGACTGATGTCCAGTGATCCACTCCTTGATTACTTTGGTACCTCCCTACTAAACTAATAGCAAGACAGACATCAGGTCTGGTACACAACATTGCATGCATGATAGAACCTATGGTTGAAGCATAGGGAATGACTTTCGTTTTCTTTATATCTTATGAAGTGGCCGGGCATTGAATCTGACTCAATTTCACACCTTGTAACACAGGCAAGAACCCTTTCTTTGCTTGATCCATTTTGAACTTCTTCAAAACTTTATCAAGGTATGTGCTTTGTGAAAGTCCAATTAAGCGTCTTGATCTGTCTATATAGATCTTGATGCCTAATATATATAAGCAGCTTCACCAAGGTCTTTCATTGAAAAATTCTTATTCAAGTATCCTTTTATGCTATTAAGAAATTCAGTATCATTTCCGATCAACAATATGTCATCCACATATAATATCATAAATGCTACAGAGCTCCCACTCACTTTCTTGTAAATACATGCTTCTCCAAAAGTATGTATAAAACCATATGCTTTGATCACACTATCAAAGCGTATATTCCAACTCCGAGAGGCTTGCACCAGTCCATAAATGGATCGCTGGAGCTTGCACACTTTGTTAGCACCTTTTGGATCGACAAAACCTTCTGGTTGCATCATATACAACTCTTCTTTAAGATATCCATTAAGGAATGCAGTTTTGACATCCATTTGCCAAATTTCATAATCATAAAATACAGTAATTACTAACATGATTCGGACGGACTTAAGAATCGCTACGGGTGAGAAGGTCTCATCTTAGTCAACTCCTTGAACTTGTCGAAAACCTTTCGCAACTAGTCGAGCTTTGTAGACAGTAATATTACCGTCAGCATCAGTCTTCTTCTTGAAGATCCATTTATTCTCTATGGCTTGCCGACCATCGGGCAAGTCAACCAAAGTCCACACTTGATACGTCTCCATCGTATCTACTTTTCCAAACACTTTTGCCCTTGTTTTGGACTCTAACTTGCATGATTTGAATGGAACTAACCCGGACTGACGCTGTTTTCAGCAGAATTGCCATGGTGCTATTTTTGTGCAGAAATAAAAGTTCTCGGAATGACCTGAAAATCAACGGAGAATATTTTTGGAATATATAAAAAATACTGGCGAAAGAATCAAGGCCAGGGGGCCCACACCCTGTCCACGAGGGTGGGGGCGCGCCTACCCCCCTAGGCGCGCCCCTGCCTTGTGGGCCCCCTGGTGCTCCACCGACCTCAACTCTAACTCTATATATTCATGTTCGGGGAGAAAAAAATCAGAGAGAAGGATTCATCGCATTTTACGATATGGAGCCGCCGCCAAGCCCTAATCTCTCTCGGGGGGGGGGGGGGTGATTTGGAGTCCGTTCGGGGCTCCGGAGAGGGGAATCCGTCGCCATCATCATCATCAACCATCCTCCATCACCAATTTCATGATGCTCACCACCATGCGTGAGTAATTCCATCGTAGGCCTGCTGGAGGGTGATGGGTTGGATGAGATTTATCATGTAATCGAGTTAGTTTTGTTAGGGTTTGATCCCTAGTATCCATTATGTTCTGAGATTGATGTTGCTATGACTTTGCTATGCTTAATGCTTGTCACTAGGGCCCGAGTGCCATGATTTCAAATCTGAACCTATTATGTATTCATGAATATCTTGCAAGTCAATAGTCACCTATTATGTGTTATGATCCGTTAACCCTGAAGTGACAATAATCGGGATACTTACCGGTGATGACCGTAGTTTGAGGAGTTCATGTATTTGCTAAGTGTTAATGGTTTGGTCCGGTACTCTATTAAAAGGAGGCCTTAATATCCCTTAGTTTCCAATAGGACCCCACTACCATGAGAGGGTAGGACAAAAGGTGTCATGCAAGTTCTTTTCCATAAGCACGCATGATTATATTCGGAATACATTCCTACATTACATTGATGAACTGGAGCTAGTTCTGTGACACCCTATGTTGTAACTGTTACATGAGGAATCGCATCCGACATGATTATCCATCACTGATCCATTGCCTACGAGCTTTTCACATATTGATATTTGCTTATTTACTTTTCTGTTTCCACTGTTACAATCACTACAAAACTGCTACCGTTACTTTTGCCATTGTTACCGTTACTTCGATACTACTTTGCTACTAAACACTTTGCTGCAGATATTAAGTTTTCCAGGTATGGTTGAATTGACAACTCAGCTGCTAATACTTGAGAATATTCTTTGGCTCCCCTTGTGTCGAATCAATAAATTTGGGTTGAATACTCTACCCTCGAAAACTGTTGCGATCCACTATACTTGTGGGTTATCAACACTATTTTCTGGCGCTGTTGCCAGGGAGCATAGCTCTATTCTTTGAGTCACTTTTGATTTATATCTGTTGATCACTATGAAGAAATTGAAAGATAAAAGAACCAAGATTTTTCCCTCAACTACGAGGGGAGGTAAGGAACTGCCATCTAGGTCTGCACTTGATTCACCTTCTGTTTTGAGTAAATTTGCGACACCTACTCCTGCTATTCATTCTGATATGTCGCATGTCATTGATGATGCTACTTCTGCTTTGCATGTTTCTTATGATGAAACTACTTCTATGCTTGATAATACTATGCCATTAGGTGAATTTCTTGATGAACCACTTGCTAGGGTTAGAGAGAATGAAATTATTGAAACTGATAATATTGATGAAAGTGATGATGAAGATTCTCCCCCTAGATATGACTTGCCTGTTGTGCCTGAGGGTTATGTTATGGATGAAGAAACTGCTAGAGACTTTTTAGCTTGCAATGATAGATATGATCTTAAGAAATTATTAGTTAAGCTGAAAGAAAAGTCTTTGAATGCTAGAATGAAATATGACCCTGCCTTTTCTACTTCACCTATCTATATTTCCGATAAGGATTGTGATTTCTTTGTCGATCCTGAGTTAATTACTTTGGTTGAATCTGATCCTTTTTATGGCTATGAATCTGAAACTGTTGTGGCACGTCTTACTAAATTAAATGATGTAGCCACCCTGTTCACTGATGATGAGAAAACTCGCTATTACTTTATCCTTAAGTTGTTTCCATTCTCATTAAAGGGTGATGCTAAAACATGGTTTAATTCTCTTGATCCTGGTTGTGTGCGTAGTCCCCAGGATGTGATTTATTACTTCTCTGCTAAATATTTCCCCACTCATAAGAAACAATCTGCCTTAAGGGAAATATATAATTTTGTGCAAATTGAAGAAGAGAGTCTCCCACAAGCTTGGGGGAGGCTTCTCCGATTACTTAATGCTTTGTCTGATCATCCTCTCAAGAAAAATGAAATACTTGATATCTTTTATAATGGACTAACCGATGCTTCTAGAGACCACCTAGATAGTTGTGCTGGTTGTGTTTTCAGGGAAAGAACTATTGATCAAGCTGAATTGCTATTGAATAATATGTTGAGTAATGAAAATGATTGGGCACTTCCTGAACCAACTCCTAAGCCAAATCCAAAGAAAAGGGGTATTCTATTTCTCAGTCCTGAAGATATGCAAGAGGCAAAGAAATCTATGAAAGAAAAGGGTATTAAAGCTGAAGATGTTAAGAATTTACCATCTATTGAAGAAATACATGGCCTTGATAACCCGACATAGGTAGTAAAGGTAAATTCTCTCTATAGATTTGATGAAGGTGATATTCCTCGTTATAAGTCTGCTAGCCAATGCTTAGATGAGTTTGATAATTTTATTGTTAAACAGGAAAACTTCAATGCTTATGTTGGTAGACAATTGAAACGTAATGCTTATATGATTGAACACTTGAATGATTATATGTCTAGAGTTAAAGGCGAACTTAAACTTATTAGTAAACATGCTTCTATGGTTACCACTCAAGTAGAACAAGTACTTAAGGCTCAGAATGATTTGCTCAATGAATTAAATAATAAGAAAAATGATAATGCTGTTAGAGTTATGACTAGAGGGGGTAAATGACTTAGGAACCTTTGCACCCTGAGGGCCACTGTGGGAGTCCTGGATTAGGGGGTCTCCGGACTGCCGGACTATCTCCATTGGCCGGACTGTTAGACTATGAAGATACAAGATTGAAGACTTCGTCTCGTGTCCGGATGGGACTCTACTTGGCGTGGAAGGCAAGCTAGGCAATACGGATATGTGTATCTCCTCCTTTGTAACCGACCTTGTGTAACCCTAACCTCTCTGGTGTCTATATAAACCGGAGGGTTTTAGTCCGTAGGACAACAGACAATCATACCATAGGCTAGCTTCTAGGGTTTAGCCTCTCCGATCTCGTGGTAGATCTACTCTTGTACTACCCATATCATCAATATTAATCAAGCAGGACGCAGGGTTTTACCTCCATCAAGAGGGCCCGAACCTGGGTAAAACATTGTGTCCCCTACCTCCTATTACCATCCGCCTTAGACGCACAGTTCAGGACCCCCTACCCGAGATCCGCCGGTTTTGACACCGACATTGGTGCTTTCATTGAGAGTTCCTCTGTGTCGTCGCCATTAGGCTTGATGGCTCCTACTATCATCGATAGCGATGCAGTCCAGGGTGAGACTTTTCTCCCCGAACAGATCTTCGTGTTCGGCGGTTTTGCACTGCGGGCCAATTTGCTTGGGAATCCAGAGCAGATTGAAAGTTATGCCCCTGGCCACCAGGTCAGGTTTGGAAGCTTAAACCACACGGCCGATATCCGTGGAGACTTGATCTTCGACGGATTCGAGCCTCTGCCTTGTGCGCCACGCGGTCACGATGAGTACGATTTAGCTCTACCATCAGACAGTGTCCAGGAGATCGCACAGGCAGCCGCTCCGACCCTCAATTCGGAGCCAGTTGCACCTTCCATGGACGGGTGGATGGACCCTGCCATGGAGGCCTTACCCTCAGCAGCGATCGAGCCAAACATCGACCTTACCTTGCACGAGAGCCGTGTTGTTAAACTGCCGGATCCTTCTCCGGCCACGAACTCCGAACCGCCTGCGCCCGTTCCTATCGAATCCGATTGGGCGCCGATCATGGAGTTTACCTCCGCGGATATTTTTTAGCACTCGCCCTTTGGCGACATACTGAACTCATTAAGGTCTCTTTCCTTGTTCAGTATGTGGACAACGAAGAAATTCGCGGCCCACCTGCCACCCACTTAGTAGCCACTGTCGATGACTTAACCGACATGCTCGACTTCGACTCTGAAGACATCGACAGTATGGACGATGATGTGGGAGACGAAGAGGAACCACTACCCACAGGGCACTGGACAGCCACCTCATCATACGATATATACATGGTGGATACACCCAAAGAAGGCAATGGCGAAGAGATAGCGGAGGATGACCCCTCCAAGAAGCAACCCAAGCGCCGACGTCAGCGGCGCCGCTCTAAGCCCCGCCAAAGCAAAAGTGGTGATACCGGCACAGGAGATAATAACACTCCGGATAGTGCCGAAGACAACAACAATCCCCTCCAGCAAGATTTAGAGCAGGCGGATGGAGGAGCCAGCCCTCCTGGGAGAGCGGCAGATGGAGAGGCGGAGGATGATAATTACATGCCCCCCTCCGAAGAGAGGCAAGCCTCGGCGACGACGAATTCGCCGTGCCAGAGGATCCCGTCGAACAAGAGCGCTTCAAACGCCGGCTTATAGCCACGACAAATAGCCTTAAGAAAAAGCAGCAGCAGCTTCAAGCTGATTAAGATCTGCTAGCTGACAGATGGACTGAAGTCCTCGCGGCCGAGGAATATAAACTCGAGCGCCCCTCCAAGAGTTACCCAAAGTGCAGGTTGGTACCCCGACTGGAGGAAGAAGCGTATGACACGGCTGATCAGCCACCTCGTGACCGCGATAGACAAGCATTCCGGCCAAAAACTCAGCCTGCACCCTGACGCCACTCAAATAAAAAGGCACAGGGAGATACGCCAGACCTGCGAGACATATTGGAGGACAAAGCAAAGCATGCAAGATCGATCTAGGATCACGAGGGCGTGCCACTATGTGAGACAATAAACGTCACGCAGGATACAGTAAAAGCAAATCCGGCCGGGCCGAACACAGCGGGCAAGACCCATTCGAGTTGCGTCGCGATATAGCCCAATACAGAGGCGCCGCACACCCCTTATGCTTCACAGACGAAGTAATGGATCATCAAATCCCAGAAGGTTTCAAACCTGTAAATATTGAATCATACGACGGCACAACAGATCCCGCGGTATGGATAGAGGATTTCCTCCTCCACATCCACATGGCCCGCGGTGATGACTTACGCGCCATCAAATACCTCCCACTAAAGCTCAAGGGACCAGCGCGACATTGGCTTAACAGCTTGCCAGCAGAGTCCATTAGCTGTTGGGAAGATCTGGAAGCCGCATTCCTCGACAACTTTCAGGGCACTTATGTGCGGCCACCAGATGCTGATGACTTGAGCCACATAATTCAGCAGCCAGAAGAATCGGCCAGGCAATTCTGGACTCGGTTCCTAACTAAGAAAATCAAATCATCGATTGTCCGGATGCAGAGGCCCTAGCGGCTTTCAAACACAACATCCGCGACGAATGGTAGCCCGACACCTTGGTCAGGAAAAGCCGAAATCTATGGCAGCCCTCATGACACTCATGACCTGCTTTTGTGCGGGAGAAGACAGCTGGCTGACTCGCAATAATAACATATCAAAGAACCATGGTACTTCGGATACCAAGGACGGCAATAGCAGGTCACGTTGCAACAAACATAAGCTCCGCATTAACAGCGATAATACCGAGGATACGACAGTCAATGCCGGATTCAAAGGCTCTAAACCCGGTCCGCGGAAAAAGCCATTCAAACAAAGTATGTCGGGTCCGTCCAGCTTGGACCGTATACTCGATCGCTCGTGTCAAATACACGGCACCCCAGACAAGCCAGCCAATCACACCAACAGGGATTGTTGGGTGTTCAAGCAGGCCGGCAAGGTAATTGCCGAAAACAAGGACAAGGGGCCACATAACGATGACGAGGAGGAGCCCCGGCAGCCACACACCATAGGACAGAAGAGGTTTCCCCCGCAAGTGCGGACGGTGAACATGATATACGCAACCCACATCCCCAAGAGGGAGCGGAAGCGTGCGCTCAGGGACGTATATGCATTGGAGCCGGTCACCCCAAAGTTCAACCCATGGTCCTCCTATCCGATCACTTTCGATCGCAAGGACCATCCCACTAGTATCCGTCATGGCAGATTCGCCGCACAGGTTCTGGACCCAATCATTGATGGATTTCACCTCACTCGAGTCCTTATGGATGGCGACAGCAGCCTGAACCTGCTTTATCAGGACACAGTGCGCAAAATGGGTATAAACCCCTTAAGGATCAAGCCCACAAAAACGACCTTCAAAAGCGTCATTCCAGGCGTAGAGGCCCATTGCACAGGCTCAATTACGCTGGAAGTGGTCTTCGGATCCCCGGATAACTTCCGAAGCGAAGAGTTAATCTTCGATATAGTCCCGTTCCGCAGTGGTTATCATGCACTACTCGGGCGAACCGCATTTGCGAGATTCAATGTGATAAAACATTATGCATACCTCAAGCTCAAGATGCCAGGACCTCGCGGGGTTATTGCAGTCAATGGAAACACAGAGCGCTCTCTCCGAATGGAGGAGCACACCGCGGCCCTCACAGCAGAAGCGCAAAGCAGCCTCTCAAGGCAATCCACTGGTTCGGCGTTTCAAGACCCGGACACCTTCAAGGGCGCTCGGAGCAATCGGCAACTAGACCGCCTGGCGCGATCTGAGCTCGCGTAGCAATGCGGCCCCCACCCCAGTCCTAGCCAAATGGCAAAACTCGTGCCACGCATACATAATTACGCATTAAAAATACCATGGGCACAGGTGGGGAGGGGGGCACAACTGCGGCACGCCCCAAGACGCGGCTAAAACCGCACTAGGGGCTTCCCGTTTGGTTATTTTTCTCTTTTTCAGGACCATAATCTCTGGAAACCCTGTCCGGCAGCACTATTGCCGAACACATGATGCAGCAACCATGGAGGCAGAAAGCTACGTCACACCACGGCATTCCCAGGTGGATTACAATAACGAGCGAAATATTTGATTTAATACTATTCCTCAGCTTGCCCTTGGAAGGGAAATAGCCCTACTCTTTGCTTATCGCACCATCTGTATAATTCTGCTTTAACGCACCTTTTTGAATAAACAATGCATAACATTACGACTATTATTGCATTCTTGTTATATATATATATATATATGTTCAATAATGACGCCTTGCAACCGTACACTTTGGTACGGCCAATACACCAGGGGCTTACGTACCCCACAATATGGTGTGAAAAGTCCGAACACTTTCACAACTGCGGCACCCCGAACTTATAGCATTATATGCATCAGCTCTGAATCATGTCTTTGGTCAAATGTTGGGTTTGCCCGGCTCATATGTTTTGGTACCTTACGTTCCGCTCTATCGGCTAAGGTAGCGCTAGGAGAACTACTACGATTGTGCCCCGGTTCTGCTGGGCTTAGCACCTCAGTAGAGAAAGCTAAAACTGACTGTCATGATAAGGCGAGAGACTGGTCGCTGTTCGGTGAGGTTTTCGAGTCCCTAAAGACTTATACCGCTTAGAGTGAGGGGCCGGCCCTGTCCGGCTTAAAGGCGTGTATTGCGCCCTGAATTCGGCCTTCTGAATACCAGGGGCTTCGCCAAAATTTAAAATTATAGAATTCTATGGCTAAGTGAGAGTGATAAAGCATTATTAGTCCGGTTGCCTTGTTCGTTGTGCTGAGCACCTGCCTCGAAGGACCCAAACATGGGAACAAGAGTGCTCAGGTTTATCCCGAACACCCCAGCACTCGTGGCATGGGGGCAGAAGCCAAGGACTAGCCATCTCTCAGATTGGATAAACAGCCAAACAAAAGGTAATATTTTAAATTCAGACAAGCGTTGCATAGCACATATGAAACAAGTTTTCATCATACAGGATCACACGAGCAAGTTTACTCAAATATTACATCCTTTGAACATTCATCCACTACAAGACGGGCACCCTTCAGGACACCCTCATAATAAATTTCGGGGGTGCGATGCTCCTTGCCCTGCGGCGGCCCTTCCTTGATCAGCTTCACAGCGTCTAGCTTGGCCCACTGCACCTTCACATGGGAGAAAGCCCGGCATGCACCTTCAATGCAGACGGACCGCTTGACGACCTCCAGCCGTGGGCAGGCATCCACAAGCCGCCTTGTCACATCCCTAGTTCTGGTATGACCTAGACCAGCTAGCCATTTGTGCATCATGTTTAAATTCCATTTAAATTTGAAATGGGGATTTGTGAAACCCTCAGAATCATTTCTGGAAATAATCCAGATAAATATTTCTCCAAAAAGGTCCAAGAAAATGTTCATGTTACTCTCTGAAAATATTGGCCAGAGGTAAAAAAATCAAACCAATATTTGAAGGAACTCATAAATATTTATTTTGGACTTTTGGAGTTAATCCAGTAATTATTTGCGTTGGATAAATATTTATATATATATATATGAAATATTGTCCAATAATTCTGAATTTTGGTGAGGGGCTTTGGAATAATCCCTTAGGCCCCTGCAAAAATTGTCAGAATTAAATAAAATGATTTGGTATTTTTATCAAATCAAAACATATGTCAGAAAATAGAAAAGAGAAATAAGAGAAATAAGAGATAAGGAGAGAAGTACCTGGGCCTTACCTGGCAGCCCATCTGGCCGGCCCAGTCCACCAGGGGCAGGGAGGTCTTCTTCCTCCCGCCAGTCGGATGCACAGCGCGTGCCCGACGCGCGCACGGCCACCGCCGCCACCTCCTACTTCCCCGCTCGCTGCTGGAGGCCCCCGACGTGCATCCCCTCGGCCTCTCTCACTCCCTCTCCCTCTCTTGACTGGCCTCCCCTCTCTCTCGCCTTCCCCGCGAATGCCCGAGCGCTGTCATCGCCGCCGCTCGCCATAGCCGTGCCCATGGTGCTCCCCTAACATCGCTGCTGTGTCCTAGAGCTCCGCCCTATCGCCTTCTTTGTCTTTGTCATGCCACGCAGCTGGGGACGCCCTACCTCGACCTCGTTACCGCCGTTTTCCACCGCGAGCGCCCGAGATCGCCGGCGCCCGTACGACGTCGTCTGGCCTTCCCCGAGCCCGCTTCGACGCCCTCTGCGACCGCTGTGAGCTCCATCGTCGTTTGCCCCTCTTCCCCTTGCCTCTCGATCACCGCAGCCGCCGTTTCGACCGAAGCCGTAGCACCTCGCTGCCGGCCATGGCGCCACCGTGGCCAGGAGCCGAGCCAGCCGCACCCGCGTGCGTCACCGTGCTCCTGGTGACGCCAGGAGGCCGTAGAGCCTCTCCGCTCGCCTCCCCATGCACCGCAGCCCTCGCCCGCATTTGGCCGTGCTCCGGCCGTCGCCGCGAGCCTCGCTCCGGCGAGCTCCAGCCACCCCTCCTCCTCCTATCTACCCCACTAGATGCGGGAGAGCACGGGCTACGCCCCGGTGCTCTCTGCCGTCCTTTTGGTCACCGGAACGGTGATCCCGAGCCCCTCCGCCGCGTTCGGCCTCGCCGGCGGCTAAACGCCGATGGGGTTGACCGGTCTAACCCCCCCAGTTGACCTGGTGTTTGACCACCCAGGGTCAATGACATGTGGGCCCGACTCTGCTAAATTTAGTTTAGGATTAGTTTAAAAATTAATTAACTTTGTTAATTAACTATGGCACTGACGTGTGCCCCCCACACGTCAGATTTGACCTGGACAGCCACGTTGACTCGCTGACGTAGTGATGACGTCATGCTGACGTAGTTATTCTTTTCTGGAATTATTTTAAATAGGAAATTCCAGAAAATATTCAAAACTTCAAAAATTCATAGAAATTCAACCGTAGCTCAGATTGAAATAATTTATATATGAAAAATTATCAGAAAAATTCAATCTATCCATCTGTACCATTTTCATGCATGACAAACCATCTATACATGCTGTATATATGAAAACACACTTATGGCATATTTAAGAGCTTAATTTGGAGTTGTATTTGAACCCTTGGTTCAAATGGACTTCAACCAAATAAATGCTAGATGCATTAACTCAAACAACATCACATACTCATGCCATGTTCATGCATCATAATGTCGCATATGCTTGTGTTTGATTTCCGACACCGTTCCTTCTCGATAGGTCCTGCTCCGGGAGGTGTTCGAGAGTACCTATCAGTGGAGCAGTTCCCCCTCTGTTGATCTACCAGGCAAGCAACCCCCCTTGTTCATTCCGATAAAATCCCACTCTCTCGCTCCTTCTCTCATTTATTGCATTAGGACAACAACGATTCAACTACTACTTTATGCCGCAGTAGTTGAACCCATTCCTCTGCATGACCTGTCATTGCCATAGTAAATAGTTAAAACCACCTAGCATGTGTAGGAGTTGTTTGAGCCATGTTGTGTTCCTACCATGCCATGCCTGTTATTGCTTAGAGTTGTGTCAGGTCTGATTCATCGGGAATGAATTGGAGTGTTATGATATGTTCTAGTGCTGAGAGTTAAGCGTGTGAACACGATTTGGTAAAGGTAGCGGTGAGAGGCCATGTAGGAGTACATGGTGGGTTGTCTCATTGGGACCGTCCTTAAGAACTGAGTTCTGTGTAAGTTGTCCAATGACTAGCTACTACCACACATTGGGCTCCGGGCGCTCCAAGCTCTCTCGACTTATTAACTGCCTTGATCTTGTCCAGGAGTTGCAAATAGTTTCTGGTGTTTGTAGGTAGTGCTATTTTTCTACCGAGTGGCACCCGGCAGGGTGGGCTCGGGACAGACTAGGCACAGGTGGCACGGTGTACCAAGTGGCACCCGGATGGTGGGCTTGGGAACCCTGCTCACATCGTTTGGGGCCGTGAGCGACACCTCGGCCGTATCTCCTTGCAGATGGAACCCAAATAGGTGATAAACCTGGACTAGAGTCTTGCGTGGTTAGTCAGGTCGTGGCCGACACCCTCGCCAGGCTTCCGCTTGAAGGTTGCCAAGATACATGACGTGTACATGGTGATAAGTGGTGAGAGCGTGTGTGAAGAAGTACACCCCTGCAGGGTTATCATGATCTATTCGAATAGCCGTGTCCTCGGTTATGGACTTCTTGGATGCTTACGTGGTACGTAGACAACTTAAAGTGGATACTCTAAAATGCTCAAGACAAGTGTGAGTGCTATGGATGGCCTTCTCGTAGGAGAGACTGGGATGAATCCATAGTAGTGTATTGATGTGGTGATTAGTGGACTCGTGTGCGCTGCCTCATCTCAAAGAAGTTTCTCATTGTCATAGAACAGGATAGCCACTAAGTCAAAGCTGGCTTGCTGCAACTAAACCCCACATTACCTTCTTGATACAAATGCATGTATGATAGGATTTGATGTGAGTCTTGCTGAGTACCTTTGTACTCACGTTTGCTTTATTTATGTTTTGCAGATGAGACTTCTGTCTCACTAGTAATACCGCTTGGACTTCGACGAGTAGCTTGTTACCTCAGCTACAATCTTGTACCTTGGAGGGACTTGTAGATAGTCAGGCTTCTCGGCCTTTTTCTTTTGTAGTTGTCTGTACTCAGACATGTAATGCTTCCGTTGCTTGTATGCTCTGAATGATGGGTCATGTGACCCCTGTTTGTATTTATGCTATGTGGCTCTTCTGAGCCTTTATCTATATGAGTTGCGTTACGTTGTGATGCCATGTTGTACATCACATACTTGCATGTTATGCGTACGTGTGACGTGTATTGCTATGTGTGGGATCCGACAATCTAGTTGTTTGTCCTTGGCAGCCTCTCTTATGGGGAAATGTAGTCTAGTGCTTCCTTGAGCCATAGTAGTCCGCTACAGCCTGGTTCACTGGAGTCCTGCTAGCCTAGCACTACTGCTCAGAACACTTGACTGGCTGGCATGTGTTCCACTTCGTTCCTATGTCTGTCCCTTCGAGAAATGTCACGCGGTGACTTCCGGAGTCCTGTTAGCCTAGTGCTACAGCCCGGATTCATACACTGTTGACCGACATGCTCGATGTGATTCATGTATACCTGTCTCCATAGGTCTGTGCCGCTTTGGGTTCATGACTAGCCATGTCGGCCCGGGTTCTCTGTCATATGGATGCTAGCGACACTATCATATACGTGAGCTAAAAGGCGCAAACGGTCCCGGGCCATGGTAAGGCGACACCCGTGGGGATACCATGCGTGAGGCCGCAAAGTGATATGAGGTGTTACATGCTAGATCGGTGTGACTTAGAATCGGTGTCCCGACAGCTTTGGTATCAGAGCCTGACTGCCTGTAGGATTACCAAGCCAACCTGGTCGAAGTTGGGTCTAGAAATTCTTTAGCTATATAGGGGAATTGATTGTGGAAGGGAACGTAAGGCTCTTTTTACTCCTTATACCTCATGTCCTTCTGATCTGAGTCATCCTATCTTTCCTACGGGGTTAAGGAACTAGGCTTTCTCTTCCGTCTATCAGGATCACGTGTTACTACTCCATAGTCTCTTAGGATTAGTTGATCAGAGTCATATCCCAGTTCGAGTACCTCCGGTGTAGTCTGTTTAGTAATATCTCAGAACCTTGGGTGATGATGTTGAGTTTAATGCTACCCCATCATTTGCAGGATGTCTCATTTTGAGCATTTTACTGCCGTTATGCTGCCGGAATTGTCCTAGGAGTTTGAGAGATACTAAATTCTTGTGCTACCTTCTGCATCCTATAGTTGATGCTGAATCCATCCTTGTTTTCCTTGGTTTCATTCTTCAGGATGTTGCCGGTTAACCAGAGTTCTGTTGCTCGTATCCGGAACCACGGAGATGGTAGGGATGAGGATCCTCCCGACTAGTCTTCGTTGGCAGAGTTCATGTTAGAGGTTGAGAAGAACAAGCGAGAGTCTAACCGCTTGTTAGCACGTATTGAGGAGAACACCTCCCATCAGCACAAAGAGTCAGCGTCCATCTATGATTTCATTGGTCTGAAACCACCTACCTTCCATCATTCCATTGAACCACTCGATGCAGATGGCTGGCTCCGTAGTATCACACACAAGCTGCGTTTGGTGAACGTAGCTGAAAGTAACAAGGTCACCTACGCTGCTTATCATCTGGAAGGTCCTTCTAGCATTTGGTGACAGAACTATGAGGCTATGCTTCCAGCTGGCCAGAAAACCACCTGGAGAGATTTCACTGAGGCTTTTCGCGAGCATCACATTCCTCAGGATCTCATTGATCGCAAGAGAGAAGAGTTTTGTAGTTTCACCCAGAGTAAGATGGTTGTTGATGTTTACAGCAGAGAGTTTGAGAACCTTGCTCGCTATGCTACAGAAGAAGTGTCCACAGACGCCAAGAAGCAGGCTAGGTTCCGGAAGGGTCTCAACCCCAAGTTGCGTCGTGATCTCCACTTGCAGCATTGCAATACATTCCAGGCTCTTGTGAACAAGGCCATTAATGCAGAGACAACTCAGCTAACTTACGAGGAGTCTCGTAAGCACACCCGTGATTTGGTTTCTTTCTCCGGTTCTAGTTCGCAGAAGCGCCGGATTTGGGTTCCGAACTCCGCTCTTCCACCCGGATATTCACCGAGGCCATCTTACGTGGCGCCTCACCCAGTTCAGTTACATACTCCACTCAGGACTGCTAGTAGACCGCTTGTCAAAGCGGGTCCACGTCCTACTTCAGGGACTTGTTTCACATGCAGAGAGCCAGGACACTATGCACATGACTGCTCTCAAGCCAACTATGCTCCACCCCAGCCCGAGAAGTCTATTGTCCGTGGTAAGCCATCATGCAAGATGATTAGTGTCAAGTCAGCTCCCACTGAACGTGGATGTGTGCATCACGTCTCAGCTAAAGACACTCATGATGATCCGGATGTCGTTCTTGGTACACTCCTTGTCAACTGTCATCCAGCTTCGGTTCTGTTTGATACCGGAGCATCTCATTCCTTCATTTTCGAAAGTTATGCCAGCTTGCATAACATATCCTTTTGTGATATGCCCTCTCCACTAGTAATTCAAACTCCTGGATCCAAATGGCAAACCTCTAGTGTAAGCCATGGTAATGAAATCCTTGTCGACAGACTTGTATTCCTTGCGTCACTTATAGCCCTCAAGTCTACAGATATTAACATCATCCTGGGTATGGACTGGATGAAAGCTCATCATGCCAAGATTGATTGTTACACAAGGTCTGTTCAGCTTACACACCCATCTGGCAAGATAGTCACCGTCTCCACCAGAGTTGCAAAGCGTCAGCTCTATTCTCTTAATGCCAACCCTCTTCCAGACCTTGAAGATATCCCGGTAGTCCATGACTTTCCGGATGTCTTTCCAGAGAACTGCCAGGTATTCCACCTGACAGAGATGTAGAATTTGTCATAGATCTTATCCCAGGAACCGCTCCAATCTCTAGGAGACCTTACAAGATGGCACCCTTAGAACTAGCTGAGCTTAAGAAACAACTCGATGAATCCTTGCAAAAGGGTTTCATCCGTCCTAGTTCTTCTCCCTGGGCTTGCCCCGTCCTCTTCGTCAAGAAGAAGGATGGTACGGACCGGATGGCTGTAGATTATCGTCCCGTTAATTTGGTCACGATAAAGAACAAGTATCCGCTCCCCAGGATCAACGATTTGTATGATCAGCTTGCTGGATCCTCAGTCTTTTCCAAGATGGATTTGAGGTTAGGCTACCACCAAATCAAGATCAGAAATGGGGACATTCCTAAAACGGCTTTTGTCACTCGTTATGGTTAGTACGAGTACACTGTCATGTCCTTTGGTCTAACTAACGCTCCAGCTACTTTCTCTCGCTTGATGAACTCGATCTTCATGGAGTACTTAGATAAGTTCGTCGTGGTTTACCTCGATGATATTCTTATTTACTCGAAGAACGAGGAAGATCATGCTGAACATCTTAGACTTGTGCTAGAAAAACTCAGAGAGCACCGCCTTTATGCCAAGTTCTCCAAGTGCGAATTTTGGTTGCCAGAAGTGACCTATCTCAGCCACGTAATCTCTGGTAAGGCCATTGCCATCAATCCCGAAAGAGTTCAGGCCATTCTTGATTGGACTCCGCCTGAAACAGTTAAGCAAGTTAGGAGTTTCCTTGGCCTAGCCAGTTATTGTCGCCGCTTCGTTGAGAACTTCTCCAAAGTGGCCAAACCTCTCACGGAACTTCTCAAGAAAGATAAAAAGTTTGAGCGGTCCCCACAGTGTGAGCACAGTTTTCAGGAACTGAAAAGACGCCTGACTTCTGCTCCCATACTTGTGCCACCGGATTTCACTAAGGACTTTGTTATCTATTGTGATGCCTCACGACAGGGACTAGGTTGCATTCTTATGCAAGATCGCCATGTGATTGCCTATGCATCTCGACAGTTGCATCCACATGAGGAGAATTATCCTACACATAATCTAGAGCTTGCAGGCGTAGTCTATGCACTTAAGACATGGCGACATTACCTTCTCGGTAAACGTTGCGAGATTTACACCGACCACCAGAGTCTCAAGTATATCTTCACCCAACCAGATTTGAACCTTAGGCAAAGACGTTGGCTGGAGTTGATCTCAGATTACGACTTAGGGACTACCTACACCCCAGGCAAGGGGAATGTCATGGCTGATGCGCTAAGTCGTAAGTCCTATTGCAACAATCTCATGTTGCAGCAGGGCCAGCCACTTCTCCATGAGGAATTATGTAAGCTTAACCTCCACATTGCTCCTCATGGATTCCTGTCTACCTTGGTGGCGAAACCTACTCTTGTGGATCAGATCATCTCTGCTCAGAAGCAAGATACAGGAATTTCCCGGATCAAGAGAAACATTAACAAGGGAGTTGGTGGTAGTTTCTCTATAGATGATCGTGGTGTTGTTTTCTTTGAAAGTCGCTTGGTGGTTCCCAAGAATCAACATCTTCGACAATTAATCCTTAAGGAGGCGCATGAATCTCCTCTCACGATTCATCCCGGTAGTACTAAGATGTATCAGGACCTACGCCAGAGGTTCTGGTGGACTAGGATGAAGAGAGAAATTGCTCAATTTATTGCTAACTGTGACGTTTGTCGTCACGTGAAGGCAGAGCATCAGAGACCTGCTGGCACCCTTCAACCTTTAGCTATTCCAGAGTGGAAATGGGATAAAGTTGGTATGGACTTCATCACCGGCTTTCCCAGGACCAAGAGAGGGAATAATGCTATTTTCGTAGTCATTGATCGTCTTTCCAAAGTGGCTCACTTCCTACCTGTTCGAGAGAGTATCACTGCTAGTCAGCTCGCTGACTTATATATTTCTCGAATAGTGTCACTTCATGCTGTTCCACTAGAGATCAATTCAGACCGTGGTAGTCTTTTCACTTCTCATTTCTGGGAGAGTTTCCAAACTGCCATGGGCACCCGTCTTTCCTTCAGTACCGCTTTCCACCCTCAATCAAGTGGTCAGGTGGAAAGGGTCAACCAGATTCTTGAAGACATGCTTAGAGCTTGTGTTATCTCATTCGGTATGGATTGGGAGAAGTGCCTTCCCTTCGCCGAGTTTGCTTATAACAACAGCTACCAATCCAACCTCAAGAAAGCTCCTTTTGAGGTTCTGTATGGACGAAGATGTCGAACACCTTTGAACTGGCCAGAAACCGGTGAAAGACAATTCTTTGGACCGGATATGATCCAGGAGGTAGAAGAACAAGTTCGCATCATTCGTGAGAATTTGAAAACATCCCAATCTCGTCAAAAGAGCCAGTATGACCGTAGTCATAAGGAAGTGGCTTATGAAATTGGCGACAAAGCTTACCTTCGGGTTACCCCTTTGAAGGGTACCCATCGATTCGGTATCAAGGGCAAGTTGGCTCCTCGTTACATTGGTCCCTTTCTCATTCTCGCTAAACGAGGAGAGGTTGCCTACAAGTTGGAACTACCCCCACATCTTTCTCGAGTTCATGATATCTTCCACGTCTCTCAACTCAGGCGTTGCTTCTCGGATCCCATCCGCGCAGTGGACCACGAAACGCTTGATCTCCAAGATAACCTCGCTTATCGAGAGTACCCTGTCTGCATCCTTGATCAAGCGGAGTGTGTCACTCGACGTCATAACATCAAGTTCCTCAAGGTTCAATGGTCTCATCATTCCGAGAGATAAGCTACCTGGGAGCATGAAGATCGTCTTCGACTTGAGTACCCCGCTTTCTTTCCGCCAACCCCTGAATCTCGGGACGAGATTTCTTCGAGTGGGGACGAGTTGTCACATCCCTAGTTCTGGTATGACCTATACCAGCTAGCCATTTGTGCATCATGTTTAAATTCCATTTAAATTTGAAATGGGGATTTGTGAAACCCTCAGAATCATTTCTGGAAATAATCTAGATAAAAATTTCTCCAAAAAGGTCCAAAAAAATGTTCATGTTACTCTCTGAAAATATTGGCCAGAGGTAAAAAAATCAAACCAATATTTTAAGGAACTCATAAATATTTATTTTGGACTTTTGGAGTTAATCCAGTAATTATTTGCGTTGGATAAATATTTATATATATATATATATGAAATATTGTCCAATAATTCTGAATTTTGGTGAGGGGCTTTGGAATAATCCCTTAGGCCCCTGCAAAAATTGTCAGAATTAAATAAAATGATTTGGTATTTTTATCAAATCAAAACAAATGTCAGAAAATAGAAAAGAGAAATAAGAGAAATAAGAGATAAGGAGAGAAGTACCTGGGCCTTACCTGGCAGCCCATCTGGCCGGCCCAGTCCACCAGGGGCAGGGAGGTCTTCTTCCTCCCGCCAGTCGGATGCACAGCGCGTGCCCGACGCGTGCACGGCCACCGCCGCCACCTCCTACTTCCCCGCTCGCTGCTGGAGGCCCCCGACGACGCCACGCACTCCCCTCGGCCTCTCTCACTCCCTCTCCCTCTCTCGAGTGGCCTCCCCTCCCCTCTCTCGCCTTCCCCGCGAACGCCCGAGCGCTGTCATCGCCGCCGCTCGCCATAGCCGTGCCCACTGTGCTCCCCTAACATCGCTGCTGTGTCCTAGAGCCTCGCCATGTCGCCTTCTTCGTCTTCGTCAAGCCACGCAGCTGGGGACGCCCTACCTCGACCTCGTTGCCGCCGTTTTCCACCGCGAGCGCCCGAGATCGCCGGCACCCGTACGTCGCCGTCTGGCCTTCCCCGAGCCCGCTTCGACGCCCTCTGCGACCGCTGTGAGCCCCATCGTCGTTTGCCCCTCTTCCCCTTGCCTCTCGATCACCGCAACCGCCATTTCGACCGAAGCCGTAGCACCTCGCCGCCGGCCATGGCGCCACCGTGGCCAGGGGCCGAGCCAGCCGCACCCGCGCGCGTCACCGTGCTCCTGGTGACGCCAGGAGGCCGTAGAGCCTCTCCGCTCGCCTCCCCATGCACCGCAGCCCTCGCCCGCACTTGGCCGTGCTCCGGCCGCCGCCGCGAGCCTCGCTCCGGTGAGCTTCGGCCACCCCTCCTCCTCCTATCTACCCCACTAGATGCGGGAGAGCACGGGCTACGCCCCGGTGCTCTCCGCCGTCCTTTTGGTCACCGGAACGGTGATCCCGAGCCCCTCCGCCGCGTTCGGCCTCGCCGGCGGCTAAACGCCGGTGGGGTTGACCGGTCTAACCCCCCAGTTGACCTGGTGTGTGACCACGCAGGGTCAATGACATGTGGGCCCGACTCTGCTAAATTTAGTTTAGGATTAGTTTAAAAATTAATTAACTTTGTTAATTAACTATGGCACTGACGTGTGGCCCCCACACGTCAGATTTGACCTGGACAGCCACGTTGACTCGCTGACGTAGTGATGACGTCATGCTAACGCAGTTATTCTTTTCTGGAATTATTTTAAACAGGAAATTCCAGAAAATATTCAAAACTTCAAAAATTCATAGAAATTCAACCGTAGCTCAGATTGAAATAATTTATATATGAAAAATTATCATAAAAATTCAATCTATCCATCTGTACCATTTTCATGCATGACAAACCATCTATACATGTTGTATATATGAAAACACACTTATGGCATATTTAAGAGCTTAATTTGGAGTTGTATTTGAACCCTTGGTTCAAATGGACTTCAACCAAATAAATGCTAGATGCATTAACTCAAACAACATCACATGCTCATGCCATGTTCATGCCTCATAATGTCGCATATGCTTGTGTTTGATTTCCGACACCGTTCCTTCTTGATAGGTCCTGCTTCGGGAGGTGTTCAAGAGTACCTATCAGTGGAGCAGTGCCCCCTCCGTTGATCTACCAGGCAAGCAACCCCCCTTGTTCATTCCAATAAAATCCCACTCTCTCGCTCCTGCTCTCATTTATTGCATTAGGACAACAACGATTCAACTGCTACTTTATGCTGCGGTAGTTGAACCCATTCCTCTGCATGACCTGTCATTGCCACAGTAAATAGTTAAAACCCACTAGCATGTGTAGGAGTTGTTTGAGCCATGTTGTGTTCCTACCATGCCATGCCTGCTATTGCTTAGAGTTGTGTCAGGTCTGATTCATCGGGAATGAATTGGAGTGTTATGATATGTTCCGGTGCTCAGAGTTAAGCGTGTGAACACGATTTGGTAAAGGTAGCGGTGAGAGGCCATGTAGGAGTACATGGTGGGTTGTCTCATTGGGACCGTCCTTAAGAAATGAGTTCTGTGTAAGTTGTCCAATGACTAGCTACTACCACACATTGGGCTCCGGGCGCTCCAAGATCTCTCGACTTATTAACCGCCTTGATCTTGTCCAGGAGTTGCAAATAGTTTCTGGTGTTTGTAGGTAGTGCTATTTTTCTACCGAGTGGCACCCGGCAGGGTGGGCTCGGGACAGACTAGGCACAGGTGGCACGGTGTACCAAGTGGCACCCGGATGGTGGGCTTGGGAACCCTGCTCACATCGTTTGGGGCCGTGAGCGACACCCCGGCCGTATCTCCTTGCGGATGGAACCCAAATAGGTGATAAACCTGGACTAGAGTCTTGCGTGGTTAGTCAGGTCGTGGCCGACACCCTCGCCAGGCTTCCGCTTGAAGGTTGCTGAGATACATGACGTGTACATGGTGATAAGTGGTGAGAGCGTGTGTGAAGAAGTACACCCCTGCAGGGTTATCATGATCTATTTGAATAGCCGTGTCCTCGGTTATGGACTTCTTGGATGCTTACGTGGTACATAGACAACTTAAAGTGGATACTCTAAAATGCTCAAGACAAGTGTGCGTGCTATGGATGGCCTTATCGTAGGAGAGACGGGGATGAATCCATAGTAGTGTATTGATGTGGTGATTAGTGGACTCGTGTGCGCTGCCTCATCTCAAAGAAGTTTCTCATTGTCGTAGAACAGGATAGCCACTGAGTCAAAGCTGGCTTGCTGCAACTAAACCCCACATTACCTTCTTGATACAAATGCATGTATGATAGGATTTGATGTGAGTCTTGCTGAGTACCTTTGTACTCACGTTTGCTTTATTTATGTTTTGCAGATGAGACTTCTGTCTCACTAGTAATACCGCTTGGACTTCGACAAGTAGCTTGTTACCTCAGCTACGATCTTGTACCTTGGAGGGACTTGTAGATAGTCAGGCTTCTCGGCCTTTTTCTTTTGTAGTTGTCTGTACTCAGACATGTAATGCTTCCGTTGCTTGTATGCTCTGAATGATGGGTCATGTGACCCCTGTTTGTATTTATGCTATGTGGCTCTTCTGAGCCTTTATCTATATGAGTTGCGTTATGTTGTGATGCCATGTTGTACATCACATACTTGCATGTTATGCGTACGTGTGACGTGTATTGCTATGTGTGGGATCCGACAATCTAGTTGTTTGTCCTTGGCAACCACTCTTATGGGGAAATGTAGTCTAGTGCTTCCTTGAGCCATAGTAGTCTGCTACAGCCCGGTTCACCGGAGTCCTGCTAGCCCAGCACTACTGCTCAGAACACTTGACTGGCCGGCATGTGTTCCACTTTGTTCCTATGTCTGTCCCTTCGGGAAATGTCATGCGGTGACTTCCGGAGTCCTGTTAGCCCAGTGCTACAGCCCAGATTCATACGCTGTTGACCGACATGCTCGATGTGATTCATGTATGCCTGTCTCCATAGGTCTGTGCCGCTTTGGATTCACGACTAGCCATGTCGGCCCGGGTTCTTTGTCATATGGATGCTAGCGACACTATCATATACGTGAGCCAAAAGGCGAAAACGGTTCCGGGCCATGGTAAGGCGACACCCGTGGGGATACCGTGCGTGAGGCCGCAAAGTGATATGAGGTGTTACATGCTAGATCGGTGTGACTTAGAATGGGGGTCCCGACACGCCTCACCAGGCCGAAGTAGCTGTTTGGAAGGGCGTCGCCAGGCCACAGCCGGACTATAAGGCCCTTCATGGCCTGTTCGGCCACCTTGTGCAGCTCGACCAGCTGCTTTAGCTGGTCGCTCATAGGCATCAGGTGTTCGGTCCCAGTATACTGAGACCAGAACAGCTTCTCCGTTGAGCTTCCCTCCTTGGCCTGGTAAAACTGCGCGGCGTCCGACACGCTGCGGGGCAAATCTGCGAATGCTCCTGGAGAGCTCCGAATTCGGGTTAGTAATCGGTAATTTACTTTTACATGCTTGCTCTGTATATAGAATGCCTTACCCGCCACTATCTTCTTCACTGCGTCGATCTCCTAGAGGGCCTTTTGGGCTTCGGCCTTGGCACTTTTTGCACTCTCGAGGGCCGCGGCAAGCTCAGACTCGCGTGTCTTCGAGTCAAGCTCCAACGCCTCGTGCTTCGTCACGAGAGCCTGGAGCTCTTGCTGCACCTCGCCCACCCGAGCCTCTTGCTTTTCTCGCTCGATGCGCTCGTTGGCCGCTTTATCTTCGGCCTCGGACAGCACTTGCTTTAGGGTCGCCACTTCGGTCGTGGCCCCTGACAAATTCATGATGATCCTGTCATTTTGCAATCGCACTCTTTTTATACATATCTACAGACTAGGTACTACTTACCTTTGTTCTCCTCGAGCTACCTCTTGGCAAGGCCGAGCTCGTCCTGGGATCCTTTAAGGTCCTGCTTCAGTACGGCGACCTTCGCAGTCAGTGCGGCGTACGCCAGCAGCGAAGCCTGCATATGCATATTGACATACTCATATTAGACTCCTGCGATATTGTTTGATCCTCCGTTCGGCTTTTCTTTGTGAACACCGAACAGAGCATCAGGGGCTACTGTCTATGCGGTAATATTTTCCTATATTTTAAACACTTACCTCAAAGCCTGTTAGAAGGCTGGCACAGGCTTCAGTCAATCCGCTCTTGGCGGACTGAACCTTCTGGATCACCGCACTCATGATAGTGCGGTGCTCCTCGTCGATGGAAGCGCTGCGAAGCGCTTCCAACAGATTGTCCGGCGCCTTTGGATGGACAGAGGTCACCGGTACAGGCGTCTCGCCCCTCTTAGAAGGAGGCCACCTGCCCGAGTCCGGAACCATTGGAGGTTCCGGCGTGATGTTCGGCTGAGGGCCGAACTCGGAGCTCTCAGGGGCCTTGTCCCCTCGGCTCCCGAAGTCCGGGAGGCCGCCTTGAGGCGCCTCCGGGACTGTCTCCCCTCGACCCAGTGCCTCGTGAGACAGCACCTCGGCGTCGTCCGCAGGATGAGGCGAGGTGGCGGTCGGGACTGGATCGCTATCCATATCCGACGAGCCCAGGGAGCCATCCGATGACACATCGATACGAGCTCAGGGCGGCCTACATAATCATATTTCAGCGTTAGGTGAAGTAGTGCAACAAAGGAATACTATGGGTTACTCTGGTATCCGAATGCTTACGACTTCCCCAAGGGCTTGGCCCTGGGCAGCCACTCGTCTTCGCCTTCGGCGGCGGTGGTGGAACTGTCCGGAAGGAGAGTCCTTCCCTTCTTGGACCCTTCGGCCCCCCCAGTTGGGGCGGCCTTCCTTTTCTTGTCTCCCATGACTGGAGGGGGAGCGTCTTCATCTTCCTCCTCGTCTTCGTGGGAGGAGTGCGCCGAGGAATCCTCGGACGATGAGTCCGATATCACCTGGCACGGGGAACTCTTTCGGGTTCCCTTGGCCTTCTTGGTATTCTCCAGCACCTTGTAAGGAGCCGGAGTCAGCATCTCCGTCAGGAGAGCGTCCGCAGTGTCTTCGGGGAGAGGGGCCGGACAGTTAATCTGCCCCGACCTCTCCACCCAGTCCTGACAAAGGCATGGAGCTCAGACCCCGCACATGATTAAGCTAGGGGAAATAAAATATCCTACTGGATGTATAGAACTCACCGAACGCGCTAGGCGCTTTGCGCTTAGCCCGCGGTCCTCGGCGAGAGAGGGAGGGACCTCGGTGCCCTTGAACAGCATCCTCCAGACGTCCTTGTGCGTCGTATCGAAGAGCTCGCTTAAAGTCTGGTGCTGGGCCAGGTTGAACTCCCACAAGTTAAAATCCCGTTGTTGACACGGGAGGATCCGGCGGATGAGCATAACCTGGACTATGTTAACAAGCTGGAGCTTCTTGCTTGCCATACTCTGGATACATTTCTGGAGTCCCTCTAGCTCCACCAATGAACCCCATGACAAGCCCTTCTCTTTCCAGGAAGTGATCCGTGTAGGGAATCCGGATCGAAACTCGGTGATGTAGAACCACGCCGATTGCCACTCCTTTATGATCTCCACAAAGGAGCCTTCAAGCCATATAACGTTGGGCATCTTGCCCACCATAGCTCCGCCGGATTCTGCTTGTTGGCCTCCCACCACCTTCGGCTTGATATTGAAGGTCTTTAACCACATGCCGAAGTGGGGCCGGATGCGGAGGAAAGCCTCACACACGACGATGAACGCCGAAATGTTGAGGACGAAGTTCGGGGCCAGATCATGAAAGTCCAGCCCGTAGTAGAACATGAGACCATGGACGAATGGATGGAGGGGAAACCCCAGTCCGCGGAGGAAGTGGTGGAGGAAAACTACCCTCTCATGAGGTTCCGGGGTAGGGACGATCTGCCCCGCAGCGGGCAGCCGATGCGCGATATGCGCGGCTAAGTATCCGGCTCCGCGCAGCTTCTTGATATATCCCTCCGTAACGGAGGAAGCCATCCATTTGCCTCCCGCACCGGACATGTTTGGAGAAGGTTGAGGGAAGGGATGTGGACTTGGGTGTTGGAGCTTGAGTGTGCGAAGGTGGATGAGCAAAGGAGGAAGAAGGCGTGGATGAAAAGTTAAATCCTTATCCCTTTATATGGGCGGACGAAACTATGTGTCCCCACTAGCCTGGTAAAAATCGCTTGTCCCCCAAGCGCCATGATCGATGGCGCGGTTGGGTTACCCACACCCGTATTGATGAGAATCCCATGATAAGGGGACACGATCTCTGCTTTGACAAGACGTGTCAAAAAACTGCCTCGCGTTATGTGCGGGGCTAGTTAAAGGAAACTGTTCGAATAATCTCCGGGCCGTGACATAATGTCGTGTTGCCAAAACAGGTCAGCAAATTAGATTTGTGGAAATATTATTCTCTCTACGGTGGTATGTGGAACTTATTTTGCAGGGTCGGACACTATCCTTATATTCAAATTCTTCCGTGGTATATTTGGAGGAGGAACCCGCCTTGCAATACCGAAGACAATACTGCGCGCCGGACTCATCGTCATTGAAAGCCTGGTTCAGGGGCTACTGTGGGAGTCCTGGATTAGGGGGTCTCCGGACAGCCGGACTATCTCCATTGGTCGGACTGTTATACTATGAAGATACAAGATTGAACACTTCATCTCGTGTCCGGATGGTACTCTACTTGGCGTGGAAGGCAAGCTAGGCAATACAGATATGTGTATCTCCTCCTTTGTAACCGACCTTGTGTAACCCTAACCTCTCTGGTGTCTATATAAACCGGAGGGTTTTAGTCCGTAGGACAATAGACAATCATACCATAGGCTAGCTTCTAGGGTTTAGCCTCTCCGATCTCGTGGTAGATCTACTCTTGTACTACCCATATCATCAATATTAATCAAGCAGGACGTAGGGTTTTACCTCCATCAAGAGGGCCCGAACCTGGG
The DNA here is from genome assembly GCF_056163025.1 of Triticum urartu. Classification (NCBI taxonomy): domain Eukaryota; kingdom Viridiplantae; phylum Streptophyta; class Magnoliopsida; order Poales; family Poaceae; genus Triticum; species Triticum urartu. Next base: position 42,264,121 of record NC_141874.1, on the reverse strand, counting down.
TAAAACATTGTGTCCCCTGCCTCCTGTTACCATCCACCTTAGACGCACAGTTCGGGACCCCCTACCCGAGATCCTCCGGTTTTGACACCGACAGCCACCCTAAGAGAATTGAGCAAGATTCTCAAAGAACTAATGTTGATGCACCTAGTTCTTCTAAGAAGAAGAAAAATAAAAATGATAGGACTTTGCATGCTTCTAGTGAACCTGTTGTTGACACACCTGAGAATCCCAATGATATTTCTATTTCTGATGATGAAACACAATCTGGTAATGAACATGAACCTAGTGATAATGTTAATGATGATGTTCATGTTGATGCTCAACCTAGCAATAACAATGATGTAGAGATTGAACCTGCTGTTGATCTTGATAACCCATAATCAAAGAATCAACGGTATGATAAGAGAGACTTTGTTGCTAGGAAGCACGATAAAGAAAGAGTACCATGGGTTCAGAAACCCATGCCTTTTCCTCCTAAACCATCCAAGAAAAAGGATGATGAGGATTTTGAGCACTTTGTTGAAATGATTAGACCTATCTTTTTGCGTATGCATTTGACTGATATGCTTAAAATGAACCCTTATGCTAAATACATGAAGGATATTGTTACTAATAAAAGAAAGATACCAGAAGCTGAAATTTCCACCATACTTGCTAATTATACTTTTAAAGGTGGAATACCAAAGAAACTAGGAGATCCCGGAGTACCAACTATACCATGCTCCATTAAAATAAATTATGTTAAAACTGATGTCGGTGTCAAAACCGGCGGATCTCGGGTAGGGGGTCCCGAACTATGCGTCTAAGGCGGATGGTAACAGGAGGCAGGGGGCACGATGTTTTACCCAGGTTCGGGCCCTCTTGACGGAGGTAAAACCCTACGTCCTGCTTGATTATTCTTGATAATATGAGTAGTACAAGAGTAGATCTACCACAAGATCAGAGAGGCTAAACCCTAGAAGCTAGCCTATGGTATGATTGTATGTTGTCCTACAGACTAAAACCCTCCTGTTTATATAGACACCGGAGGGGGCTAGGGTTAGACAGAGTTAGTTACAAGGAAGGAGATCTACATATCCGTATTGCCAAGCTTGCCTTTCATGCCAAGGAGAGTCCCATCCGGACACGAGACGAAGTATTCAATCTTGTATCTTCATAGGCCAACAGTCCGGCTAAAGGATATAATCCGGCTGTCCGGATACCCCCTAATCCAGGACTCCCTAGGTAGCCCCTGAACCAGGCTTCAATGACGATAAGTCCGGCACGCAGATTGTCTTCGGCATTGCAAGGCGGGTTCCTCCTCCGAATACTTCATAGAAGATCTTGAACACGAGGATCGTGTCCAGCTCTGCAAAATAAGTTCCACATACCACCATAGAGGGAATAATATCTACACAAATCTAATCTGCTGACGTACCCCATAGTGCGACATCACACCACAGCCAGGTCTTTATTCGAATAGTTTTTCATAACCTATCTCAGCGTGTTTCGTGAGGCGGTTTCCCTGGCACGTCTTGTCGAAGCAGAGATCGTGTCCCCTTATTACGGGATTCCCATCAATACGGACGTGGGTAACCCAACCGCGCCATCAATTACGACGCTTGGGGGACAAGCGAGTTTTACCAGGCTGGTGGGGGCGCATAGTTTCGTCCGCCCTTATAAAGGGATAAGGTTTCACCTTTTTCTACCCACGCCTTCTTCCTCCTTGCTCATCCATTCTCGCGCACTCGAGCTCCAGCGCCCAAGTCCACATCCTTCTCCTCAACTCCCTCCAAACATGTCCGGAGCGGCAGGCAAGTGGATGGTCTCCTCCGTCACGGAGGGACACATCAAAAAACTACGCGGGGCCGGATACTTAGCCGCGGATATCGTGCACCGGCTGCAAGCCGCTGGGCAGATCGTTCCTCCCCCACTTCGTCCACTGACTGGGGTTTCCCCTCCATCCATTCGTCCGCGGCCTTATGTTCTATTATGGGCTAGACTTTCATGATCTAGCCCCGAATTTCATCCTCAACATCTCGGCGTTCATCGTCGTGTGCGAGGCCTTTCTCCGTATCTGGCCCCACTTCGGCCTATGGCTGAAGACCTTCAATATCAAGCCGAAGGTAGTAGGCGGCCAACAAGCGGAATGCGGCGGAGCCATGGTGGGCAAAATGCCCAATGTTACATGGTTCGAGGGCTCCTTCGTGGAGACCATAAAGGGGTGGCAGTCGGGGTGGTTCTACATCACCGAGCCGCGCGACACCAACTGGGTGGCGGCCCCCGAGTTTCGATCCGGAATCCCCACGCGACTCACTTCCTGGAAGGAGAAGGGCCTATCCTGGGGCTCATCGGTGGAACTAGACGGACTCCAGAAGTGTATCTGGAACATGACAAGCAAGAAACTTAAGCTTGTCAACATAGTCCAGGTCATGCTCTTCTGCCGGATCCTCCCGTGTCAACAATGGGCTTTCAACTTATGGGAGTTCGACCCGGCCCAGCACCAGACTCTAAACGAGCTCTTCGACACGACACATAAGGACGTTGTCGGTGTCAAAACCGGCGGATCTCGGGTAGGGGATCCGGAACTGTGCGTCTAGGTCGGATGGTAACAGGAGGCAGGGGACATGATGTTTTACCCAGGTTCGGGCCCTCTTGATGGAGGTAAAACCCTACGTCCTGCTTGATTAATATTGATGATATGGGTAGTACAAGAGTAGATCTACCACGAGATCAGAGAGGCTAAACCCTAAAAGCTAGCCTATGGTATGATTGTTGTTCGTCCTACGGACTAAAACTCTCCGGTTTATACAGACACCGGAGAGGGCTAGGGTTACACAGAGTCGGTTACAATGGTAGGAGATCTACATATCCGGATCGCCAAGCTTGCCTTCCACGCCAAGGAAAGTCCCTTCCGGACACGGGACGAAGTCTTCGATGTTGTATATTCATAGTTCAGGAGTCCGGTCGAAGGTACAGTCCGGCCATCCGGACACCCCCTAATCTAGGACTCCCACAGTAGCCCCTGAACCAGGCTTCAATGACGACGAGTCCGGCGCGCAGATTGTCTTCGGCATTGCAAGGCGGGTTCCTCCTCCAAGTACTTCATAGAAGATTTTGAACACAAAGGTAGTGTCCGGCTCTGCAAAATAAGTTTCCACATATTGCCATCGAGAGAATAATATTTACACAAATCTAATCTGCTGACATATTCCGTGGCGTGACATCACACCACGGCCAAGTCTTTATTCGAATCATTTTATTGTTCTACCTCAGCGCGTTTAGCGAGGCGGTTTCCTTGGCACGTCTTGTTAAAGCAGAGATCGTGTCCCCTTATTCCGGGATTCTCATCAATGCGGGCGTGGGTAACCCAACCGCGCCATTGACTACGGCGCTTGGGAGACAAGCGAGTTTTACCAGGATGGTGGGGGCGCATGGTCGCGTCCGCCCATATAAGGGGATAAGGATCCACCTTTTCATCCACGCCTTCTTCCTCCTTTTCCTATCCATTTCCGCGCACTCAAGCTCCAGCGCCCAAGTCCGCACACCCCACCTCAACCTTCTCCAGCCATGTCCGGAGCGGGAGGCAAGTGGATGGTCTCCTCCGTCACGGAGGGACACATCAAAAGACTGAGGAAGGCCGGATACTTGTCTAACGACATTGTGCACCGGCTTCCCGAAGAGGGGCAGCTCATCCCCACCCCTAGGCCCCATGAGAGGGTGGTGTTCCTCCCCCATTTCCTCCGCAGACTGGGCTTCCCTCTCCACCCATTTGTCCGGGGGCTCATGTTCTACTATGGCCTGGATTTCCATGATCTGGCCCCGAATTTTGTCCTCAACATCTCGGCGTTTATCATCGTGTGCGAGGCTTTCTTCCGCATCCGCCCCCATTTCGGCCTATGGCTCAAGACTTTCAATGTCAAGCCGAAGGTGGTGCGCGGCATCCAAGCGGAGTGCGGAGGCGCCATGGTGGGCAAGATGCCCAACGTCCTATGGTTCGCGGGCTCCTTCATGGAGTCCCTAAAGGGGTGGCAGTCGGGGTGGTTTTACATCGCCGAGCCGCGCGACCCTGAATGGGTCGCAGCCCCCGAGTTCCGATCCGGACCCCCTACGCGGCTCGCCTCCTGGAAAGAGACAGGCACTAGTAGAAAAAGGGTCAAACGTGAAGCACATTAGTGCCGGTTTGAATTTGAGCCGGCACTAATGGTACCATTAGTGTCGGTTCGAACGGCTATGCATTAATGCTGGTTCGTGTTGAACCTTTAGTACGGGTTCATGCCACGAACCGGTACTAAAGGGGTGATGGCAGGCTGGCGTCAGGCTGGGGCCCCACGATCACCTTTAGTACCGGTTCGTGTCACAAACCGGTACCGGTTCGTGTCACAAACCGGTACTAAAGGGCTAACCTTTAGTACCGGTTTGTGCCACGAACCGGTACTAAAGGGGTCTGACCTATAGTACCGGTTTGTGACACAAACCGGCACTATAGGGCAATTTTCAAACTCTACCTCCCCCCCCCCGTGTGTCGCCTTTTCAGTTCTGAAAAAATCAAAAGAAAATGATAAAAACTTCAAAAAATAAAATCCTTCGAGAGGTAGTTATATTACTACATCTACTAGTTAGGAAAATTTGAAAACTTAAATTTGGGCATGTTTTGCAAAAAGGGTAGGGAAAATGTAAAATGGCTATAACTTTTGCATAAGATGTCAGAAATAAACGTATAATATATCAAAAAATTCAACACGAAAATCCGCATCCGATGGAGACCGCCTACGGCATGTTTGCAATTTTATAGAATCCTCAAATTCCAAAACGAAAAACAACATATGGTTAAATTTCAGATTTTTATTTTTTTTGTTAAATCTAGTCAAACTACTTATTCAAGACGTATTAATGTTACTACATAATTATTCAAGAATATTAGTGTTATTAAATAATTATTTCAATTTTTTGAATTTTGGTCAAATCTGGTCAAACTATGGTCAAACTGTGGTCAAACTATGGTCAAACTGTGGTCAAACTACTTATTCAAGAAGTATTAATGTTACTACATAATTACTGTTTTTTAGAATAATAGTTTCAAACTCAAACAGTGAAACGTGTGACTTCATGCTCAAGCTCAACTCCTGAGGGTTAATAGGATTGACATCTTACTATTGTCAGGAAAACAACAAGTGCAGACTTGGAAACGATGGAGAATAGAACCCGAAAGTTAAGCGTGCTCGGGCTGGAGTAGTGAGAGGGATGGGTGACCGGTCGGGAAGTTAGATGATTTGGAATGAGTGATTAGAGACTAAATCACCAAATAATTCAGAAAAATTAAAAATCGAAAAAACAAAAAAAATTCCAAAATTAAAAAAAAATCAAAAAAACCTTTAGTACCGGTTGGTAACACCAACCGGTACTAAAGGTCCCCCATACCAGGGCGCGAGCTCACGCCACGTGGTGGCACTTTAGCGCCGGTTCATGGCAAACCGGTACTAAAAGGGGGGGGGGCTTTAGTGCCCACCAATTAGTGCCGGTTATGGAACCGGCACTAAAGGCCCTTAAGAACCGGTTTTAAAGCTCCGTTTTCTACTAGTGGGGCCTGTCGTGGGGTAAAAAAAGGAGAGCTGACCGGACTCCAAACATGCGTCCAAACCCTGGTGGATAGGAATCTCAAACTTGTCAACGTAGTCCAGGTTATGCTCATCCGTCGGATCCTCCCGTGTCAACAACGGGCTTTCAACCCGTGGGAGTTCGACCCGGCGCGGCACCAAACTCTGAGCAGGCTCTTCGACACGACGTACGAAGATGCCTGGAAGGTGCTTTTCAAGGGCGCCGAGGCCCCCGCATCCGCTACCGAGGATCGTGGATTCAGCATGCAGCGTCACGCTCGTGCGGTAAGCTGTTTTCACCTTTTATAGGGTATTAGTTTTCCATAGTTTGACTCCATGCGGGATCTAAGTTCCCTTACCTTTGACAGGATTGGCAGGAGACGTCCGGACAGATCAACTGTTCGGCTCCTTTGCCCGAAGGCCTAGCGGACGCTCGCTTGGCGAAGCTGCTGGTTCCGACACCTTACGTGGTGCCGGAGAAGAAGGCCAAGAAGAAGGCCACGAGGACTCGAAAGAGTGCCCGGCGCCAGGAGGTGTCAGATTCACCATCCGACGACTCCAAGGCACGCTCCTCCCATGAAGACGAGGAGGAGGAAGAAGAGACCTCTCCCCCCCCCAACGGGGGGAGGGAAGAAAAGGAAGGCTGCCCCAACCGGGGAGGCCGAAGGGTCCAAGAGGGGGAAGACCCCTCCTCCGGACTACTCCACCAACGCCGACGACAGCAAAGAGTAGTGGCCGTACAGGGCCAAGCCCCTGGCGAAATCGTAAGTATCCGAATATCGGAGTGATTCATAGTATTCCCCCATTGCACAGCTTTTCCTCACGTCGAACATGATTGTGTAGTCCGCCCAAGGCCAGGCTCGACGAGTCATCGAGCGGCTCCCTGGACTCGTTGGATGTGAATTCGCTTCCGATGGCTTCCTCCCCAACCCTACGGACGGCGCCGAGGTGGCGTCCCAACAGGTTCCAAGCCAGGAGGAGGTGGTCCTGGAGGCACCGCAAGGCAACCTCCCGAACTCCAGGCATAAAGGGGATAGAACCCCCAAGGGCTCCAAGTCCGGCCTTGAGCCAGACACCGCGCCGGAACCTTCAACGGTTCCGGACTCCGGTAGGCGGCCTCCTTCCAAGAGGAGCAAGCCTACCGAGCCGGTGACCTCCGTCCAACCGGAGGCACCGGACAATTTGCTGGAGACGCTTAACGGTGCCTCCATCGACAAGGGGCACCGCACTGTTATGAGTGTGGTGATCCAAAAGGTTCGGTCCACCAAGAGCGGACTAACTGAAGCCTGTGCCAGCCTTCTAACAGGCTTTGAGGTAAGTAAAGAATATGTAAAAATATTATCGCATAGACAGTAGCCCCTGATGCTCTGTTCGGCGTTCGGAAAGAAAAGCCGAATAGAGGATCTAATAATCGCAGGAGTCTAACATAATCAAGTCAATATGCGTATGCAGGCTTCGCTGCTGGCCTCTGCCGCACTGACTACGGAGGTGGATACGCTGAAGCAGAACCTCGAGTGGTCCGAGCAAGAGCTCGGCCTAGCCAAGCAGTAGCTCAAGGAGAAGGAATGTAAGAAATACCTTATTGAAATATGTGAAAGGTGCAATTGCAAAAGGTGACAGGATTAACGCGGCTATTGTAGGGGCCACAACTGAGGTGGCGACCCTTAAGCAAGCGTTGTCCGAGGCCGAAAAGAGGGCGGCCACGGAGCGCACCGAGCGGGAGAAACATGAGACGCAGGTTGGCGAGGTGCGGCAAGAGCTCCAGGCTCTCACGAAAAAACATGAGAGTTTGGAGCTTGACTCGAAGACGCGAGAGTCTGAGCTCGTGGCGGCCATTGAAGATGCCAAGTCTGCCAAGGCCGAAACCCAGAAGGCCCTCCAGGAAGTTGAGGCAATAAAAAAGATAGTGGCGGGTAAGGCATTCTTTATGCAAAGCAAGCACGTAAAAGTGAATTACTTGTCACTTACCCGAATCCGGAGCTCTCCAGGAGCATTCGCAGACTTGCCCCGTAGCGTATCGAATGCCGCCGCCTTCTACCGCGCCGAGGAGGGAAGCTCGACGAAGAAGGTGTTCTGGTCTCAGTATGCTGAGGCCGAACACCCGGTGCCCTTAAGCGACCAGCTGAAACAGCTAGTCGAGCTCCATAAGGTGGCCGAACAGGCCATGAAGGGCCTCATAGTCCGGCTGTGGCCTGGAGAGGCCATGCCTGGGAGCTACTTCGGGCTGGTGAGGCGGCTGGTGGAGGCATGTCCAAGGCTCGAAGTCATCAAGCGCTTCGTATGCATCGAGGGTGCCCGTAGGGCGCTTGCCCGTGCGAAGGTGCACTGGGGCAAGCTGGATGCTGAGAAGCTTGTGAAGGATGGGCCACCATCGGGCAAGGAGCATCGCAAGCCCAAGATGTATTATGAGGGCGTTTTGAAGGGTGCCCGCCTTGTGGCGGATGAATGTTCCATGAATGTAATTTTTCAGTGAACTCGCTCGTTTTGTCCTGTGCGCTGAAAACTAGTTCATGTGCGCTAAGCAATGCTTTTTCAATTTAAAATATTACCTTCTGTGCGGCCATTTATCAAATTTGAGAGATGGAGAGTCGTCGGCTTCTGCCCCCATGGCATGAGTTCTGGGTTGTTCGGGATAAACATGAGCGCTCTTTTTCCCATTCTTGGGTCCTTCGAGGGAGGCGCTCAACACAACGAACAAGGCAATCGGACTATAGTGCTTGAACACTCTCACTTAGCCATAGAATTCTATAATTTTAAATTTCGGCAAAGCCCCTAGTGTTCGGAAGACCGAGTTCGTGGCGCTATCCACGCCTAGGCCGGACAAAGCCGACTCCTCGCTCTAAGCGGCATAAGTCTTTAGGGACTCGAAAACCTCTCGAACAGCGACCAGCTCTCGCCTCATCATGACGGTCAGTTTAGCTTTCTCTACTGAGGTGCTTAGCCCAGCTCAACTGGGGCACAATCGCAGTAGTTCTCCTAGTGCTACCTTAGCTGATATGACGGAACGTAAGGTACCAAAACATAGGAGCCGGGCAAACCCAACTATTGACCCAAGACATGATTCAGAGCCGATGCATATAATGCTATAAGTTCGGGGTGCCGCACTTGTGAAAGTGTTCGGACTTCTCACACCATGTTGTGGGGTACTGAAGCCCCTGGCGTATTGGCCGTACCAAAGTGTATGGGTGCAACATGTCATTAATGAACATATATTCGTAAAAAAAGGTAATGCAATAATAGACAGAAGCTATGCATTGTTTATTTAAAAAAGCTGCAATCAAAGCAGAACGATACAAATAGTGCGATAAGCAAAAGATGGGACTATCAAATATGTCCTTTCCAGGGGCGAGCTGCGGAATGTTATGCGAAACAGGTATACTGCTCGTTATAGAGACCACCTTAGAGTTCCGTAGTGTGGCGTAGCTTTCTGCTTCCCTGGTTGTATCGTTTGTGCGGCAATTGTACTGCCGGACAACCCTTCCGAAGAATGGAGTCCTGAAAATAAGAGAAAATTAAGAAATCGGCAGCCCCTAGTGCGGTTTAAGCCGTGTTTCGGGCGTGCCGTGATGGTGCCCCTCCCCCTGTGCCCATGGTATTTCTAGAGTGTAGTTATGTACGCGCAACACTGGTTTTGCAAGTTCGCGAGGGCTGGGGTTGGGGCCGCATTGCTACGCTTGCTCGGAACGTGCCAGGCGGTCTTGTTGTAGGTTACTTCGGGCACGCTTGACGGTGTTCGGACATTTAATGGCCGGACTGGAGAATTCCCTTGAGAGTCTGCTTTGTACTTCCACTGCGATAGCCGCCGTATGCTCCTCCGTTCGGAGAGAGCGTTCGGTGTTTCCATTGACCGTGATGATGCCTCGAGGGCCTGGCATCTTGAGCTTGAGGTATGCGTAGTGCGGCACCGCATTGAACTTGGCAAATGTGGTTCGCCCGAGCAGTGCGTGATAGCCACTGCGGAACGGGACTATGTCGAAGATTAACTCCTCGCTTTGGAAATTACCCGGAGATCCGAAGACCACTTCAAGTGTAACTGAGCCTGTACAGTTGGCTTCTACACCTGGTATGACGCCTTTAAAGGTCGTTCTGGTGGGTTTAATCCTCGAGGGATCGATGCCCATTTTCCGCACTGTATCCTGATAAAGCAGGTTCAGGCTGCTGCTGCCGTCCATAAGGACTCTAGTGAGGTGAAATCCGTCAATAATTGGGTCTAAAACCAATGCGGCGAATCCGCCATGACGGATGCTAGTGGGGTGGTCCCTTCAATCAAAAGTGATCGGGCAGGAAGACCATGGATTGAACTTTGGGGCGACTGGCTCCATCGTGTATACGTCCCTTAGCACACGCTTCCGCTCCCTCTTGGGGACGTGGGTTGCGTATATCATGTTCACCGTCCGCACTTGTGGGGGAAAACCTTTCTGTCCGCTGTTGTTCGGCGGCCGGGGCTCCTCCTCGTCATCGCTATGCAGCCCCTTGTCTCTGCTTTTGGCATTTTACTTGCCTGCCTGCTTGAACACCCAACAATCCCTGTTGGTGTGATTGGCTGGTTTTTCGGGGGTGCCATGTATCTGGCATGAGCGGTCGAGTATTCGGTCCAAACTGGACAGGCTCGGAGTATTTCTTTTGAATGGCCTTTTCCGCTGACCAAGTTTAGAGCCTTTGAATCCGGCATTATCTGCCGTATCCTCAGCATTGTCGCCGTTAATGTGGCGCTTTTGCTTGTTGAGACGCGACCTGCCACTGCTATCCTTGGTATCCGAATTACCAGGGCTCTTGGTCATGTTATTGCTGTGAGCTAGCCAGCTGTCTTCTACCGTGCAAAAGCGGGTCATAAGTGTCGTGAGGGCTGCCATAGATTTCGGCTTTTTCTGTCCTAGGTGCCGTGCAAGCCACTCGTCACGGATGTTATGCTTGAAGGCTGCTAGGGCCTCTACGTTCAGACAGTCGTCGATTTGATTTTTCTTGGTTAGGAACCATGTCTAGAATTGTCTGGCCGATTCCTCTGGCTGCTGAATTATGTGGCTTAGGTCATCGGCGTCTGGTGGTCGCACATAAGTGCCCTAGAAATTGTCGAGGAATGCAGCTTCCAGGTCCTCCCAACAACCAATTGATTCTGCTGGCAAGCTGTTAAGCCAATGCCGGGCTGGTCCTTTAAGCTTGAGTGGGAGGTATTTGATGGCGTGTAGGTCATCACCGCGGGCCATGTGGATATGAAGGAGATTGTCCTTGATCCATACCGCAGGATCTGTTGTGCCCTCATATGATTCGATGTTCACGGGTTTGAAACCCTCGGGGATTTGATGATCCATTACTTCATCTGTGAAGCATAGTGGGTGTGTGGCACCTCTGTATTGGGCTACATCACGACGCAGCTCAAACGAGCTTTGTCTACTTTGTTCGGCCCGGCCGGATTTACTGTATCCGGCGTGACGAGTACCGTCTCGTGCCGTGGGGCTCCCATGTGATCCGTAGATCGATCTTGTTTGCCTTGCCTTGTCCTCCAATATATCTCGCAGGTCTGGCGCATTTTCCCATGCCTTGGTAGTTTTTGAGCGGCGTCGGGGTGCAGCTTGAGTGGAGGGCCGAGAGGCCTCTCTGTCGCGGCCACGGGGTGGCCGGTCGGCCACATCATGCGCTGGTGATGTAGGTTTAGGTGCTTCCTCCTCTAATTGGGGTAGCAACCTGCGCTTTGGGTAGCTCTTGGAGGGGCGTTCGAGTTCATACTCTTCGGCCACAAGGACTTCAGTCCATCTGTCAGCTAGCAAATCTTGATCAGCTCTAAGCTGTTGCTGTTTTTTCTTGAGGCTGCTCGCCATGGCCATAAGCCTGCGTTTGAAACACTCTTGTTCGACGGGATCCTCCGGCATGACAAATTCGTTGTTGTCGAGGCTTGCCTCGTCTTCGGAGGGAGGCATATAATTATCGTCCTCGACCTCTCTGTCCACCGCTCTCTCATGAGGGCTGGCTTCTCTATCCTCCTGTGCTGAACCTTGCTAGAGGTGGTTGTCTTCGACACTGTCCGGGGTGTTATTATCCCCCATGCTAGAGTCACCGTTTTTGTTTTGGCGGGATTTAGAGCGGCGCCGCTGACGCCGGCGCTTAGGCTGCTTCTTGGAGGGGTCATCCTCCGCTGTTCCATCGCCATTGCCTTCTTTTGGGGTGTCCACCATGTATATATCATACGACGAGGTGGCTTTCCAATGGCCTATAGGCGCTGGTTCTTGATCGTCTCCTGCATCGGCGTCCATACCGTCGATGTCTTCGGAGTCGAAGTCGAGCATGTCGGTTAAATCATCGACAGTGGCTACGAAGTTGGGTAGTGGGTGGGCTTTGAATTTCTTCATCATCCGCATCCCAATCTTGCCGACCATAGTCCGTCCAGGGCTCTCCTGACGAAGAGAGAGACTTTAGTGACATCAGAATATCACCGAAGGGCGAGTGCTGAAAGATATCCACGGCGGTGAACTCCATGATCGGCACCCAATCGGGTTCGATCGGTCGGGGCGCAGAGGGCTCGGAGTCCGGAGAGGAGTCCGGCTCCTTGGAGTCACGGGCTTCGCAAAGAATAGGGCTGGTGTTCGGCTCGATCGCCGTAGAGATTGCAGCCCCCGAGGCGGTGTCTAACCACCCATCCTCGGTTGGTGTGATCGGCTCCGAGCTAGGGGTCGGAGCGGACACGGGTGCGGCCTCCAGGGCACTGTTCAGCGGCAGAGCTAAATCATGCCCATCGTGATAGTGTGGTGCGCTCGGCTGTGGCTCGAATCCGTCGAAGATCAAGTCTCCGCGGATGTCGGACGTGTAGTTCAAACTTTCAAATCTTACCTGATGGCCAGGGGCGTAGCTTTCGATCTGCTCCAGATGACCAAGCGAATTGGCCCGCAGTGCAAAGCCGCTGAATACGAAGATCTGTCCGGGGAGAAAAGTCTCACCCTGGATCGCATCGCCGTAGACGATCGGAGAAGCCATCGGGCATAAATGTGACGACACAGAGGAACTCTCAATGAAAGCACCAATGTCGGTGTCAAAACTGGCGGATCTCGGGTAGGGGGTCCCGAACTGTGCGTCTAGGTCGGATGGTAACAGGAGGCAGGGGACACGATGTTTTACCCAGGTTCGGGCCCTCTTGATGGAGGTAAAACCCTACGTCCTGCTTGATTAATATTGATGATATGGGTAGTACAAGAGTAGATCTACCACGAGATCAGAGAGGCTAAACCCTAAAAGCTAGCCTATGGTATGATTGTTGTTCGGCCTACGGACTAAAACTCTCCAGTTTATATAGACACCAGAGAGGGCTAGGGTTACACAGAGTCGGTTACAATGGTAGGAGATCTACATATCCGTATCGCCAAGCTTGCCTTCCACGCCAAGGAAAGTCCCTTCCGGACATGGGACGAAGTCTTCAATCTTGTATCTTCCTAGTCCAGGAGTCCGGTCGAAGGTATAGTCCGGCCATCCAGACACCCCCTAATCCAGGACTCCCTCAGACGTCTGGAAGGTGCTATTCAAGGGTGCCGAGGTCCCCCCTTCTCTTACCGAGGACCGCGGGCTAAGCGCGAAGCGCCCTACAAATCCGGTAAGCTCTGTGCATAGGGTATTTATTTCCCATAGCTTAACCATGTGCGGGGTCAGAGCTCCCATACCTTTGACAGGACTGGGTGGAGACATTGGAGCAGATTAACTGTCCGGCCCCTCTGCCCGAAGACCCCGCAGACGCTCTCCTGACAGAGATGCGGACTCCGGCTCCTTATGAGGTGCTAGAGAAGACCAAGAAGAAGGCCACGGGAACCCGAAAGAGTTCCCGGCGCCAGGTGGTGTCGGACACATCGTCTGATAACTCCGAGGTGCACTCCTCCCGTGAAAACGAGGAGAAGGAAGACGAAGATTCTCCCCCTCCAGCCGGGGGAGACAAGAAAAGGAAGGCCACCCCAACCGGGGAGGCCGAAGGTTCCAAGAAGGGAAGGACCCTCCTTCCGGACTGTTCCACCACCGCTGCCGACGGCGAAGACAAGTGGCTACTCAAGGCCAAGCCCCTGGCGAAGTCGTAAGTATTCGGATACCAGAGTAACTCATAGCATACTTTTGTTGCACTGCTTCTCCTAATGTCAAATATGATTATGCAGTCCGCCCCAAGCCCGTATCGACGTATCATCATCGGACGGTTCCTTCGACTCGTCGGACATGAATAGTGATACACTTCCAACCGCCTCCTCTCCTTTCCCTACGGACAATGTCGAGGTATTGTTTCAAGGGGCACCGAGCCAGGGGGAGACAGTCCCGGAGGCGCCTCAAGGCGACCTTCCGGACTCCAGGAGCAAAGGGAGCAAGGCTCCCAGGGGCTCCAAGTTCGGCCCTCAGCCGGACACCGCGCCGGAACCTCCAGTGGTTCCGGACTCGGGAAGGCGGCCCTCTTCCAAGAGGGGCAAGACGTCCATGCCGGTGACCTCTGTCCATCTAGAGGCACCGGACGGACTGCTGGGAGCGCTTTGCGGCGCTTCCATCGACGAAGAGCACCACACTATTATGAGTGCGGTGATCAAGAAGGTTCAGTCCGCCAAGAGCGGACTGACTGAAGCCTGTGCCAGCCTTCTAACAGGCTTTCAGGTAAGTATTTAAAATATAGGAAAAATATTACCGCATAGACAGTAGCCCCTGATGCTCTGTTTGGTGTTCACAAAGAAAAGTCGAATACAGGATCAAAAAATATCTGCAGGAGTCTAATATAAGTATGTCTGTATGCGTATGTAGGCTTCGCTGTTGACCTCGGCCACACTGACTGCGGAGGTCGCCGCACTGAAGCAAAACCTCGAGCGGTCCGATAAAGAGCTCGACCTTGCCAAGAGGCAGCTCGAGGAGAACAAAGGTAAGTAATACCTTGTCTATATAAAAAAGAAAATGTGGTTGCGAAATGACAGGATCATCATGAATGTGCCAGGGGCCACGACCGAAGTGGCGACCCTAAAGCAAGCGTTGTCCGAGGCCGAACACAAAGTGGCCAAGGAGCGCACCGAGCGGGAGAAACAAGAGGCACGGGTGGGCGAGGTGCAGCAACAGCTCCAGGCTCTCGTGAAGAAACAGGAGACTTTGGAGCTTGACTCGAAGATGCGAGAGTCCGAGCTTGCCGCGGCCCTCGAGAGCACAAAGCATGCCAATGCTGAGGCCCAAAAGGCCCTCTAGGAGATTGAGGCGATGAGGAAGATAGCGGCTGCTAAGGCATTCAATATGCAAAGGAAGCATGTGAAAGTAAATTACTTGTTACTTACCCGAGTCCGGAGCTCTCCAGGAGCATTCACAGATTTGCCCCGCAGCGTGTCGGATGCCGCGAAGTATTACCAGGCCGAGGAGGGAAGCTCGATGGAGAAGTTGTTCTGGTCTCGGTATACTGGGACCGAACACCCGATGCCTATGAGCGACCAGCTGAAGCAACTGGTCGAGCTGCACAAGGCGGCCGAACAGGCCATGAAGGGCCTTATAGTCCGGATGTGGCCTGGTGAATCCCTTCCCAACAGCTACTTCGGCCTGGTGAGGCGGCTTGTGGATGCCTTCCCATGGCTGGAAGTCATCAAGCGGTCCGTCTGTATCGAAGGTGCCCGCCGGGCTTTTGCCCGTGCAAAGGTGCACTGGGCCAAGATGGACGCCAAGAAGCTGGTGAAGGAGGGGCCGCCGCAGGGCAAGGAGCATCGCCACCCCGAAATTTATTATGAGGGTGTCCTGAAGGGTGCCCGTATTGTGGCGGACGAGTGTGCGAAGGATGTAATATTTGAATGGACTCGCTCGTGTGATCCTGTATTATGAAAACTTGTTCATATGCGCTATGCAACACTTGTTTGAATTTAAAATATTACCTTCTGTGCGGCTATTTATCAAATCTGAGAGATGGCCAGTCGTCGGCTTCTGCCCCCATGCCACGAGTGCTGGGGTTTTCGGGATAAATCTGAGCACTCTTTTTCCCATTGTTGGGTCCTTCGAGGGAGGTGCTCAGCTCAACGAACAAGGCAATCGGACTATAATGCTTTATCACTCTCACTTAGCCATAGAAGTCTACAATTTTAAATTTGGTGAAGCCCCTAGTATTTGGAAGGCCGAATTCGGGGCGCTATACACGCCTAAGCCGGACAAAGCCGAATCCTCGCCCTAAGCGGCATAAGTCTTTAGGGACTCGAGACCTCTCGAACAGCGACCGGCTCTCGCCTTATCATGACAGTCAGTTTTAGCTTTATCTACTGAGGCGCTTAGCCCAGATGAACCGGGGCACAATCACAGTAGTTCTCCCAGTGCTACCATAGCCGATAGAGCGGAACGTAAGGTACCAAAACATGGGAGCCAGGCAAACCCAACTATTGACCCAAGACATGATTCGGAGTTTATGCATATAATGCTATAAGTTCGGGGTGCCGCACTGTCGAAAGTGTTTGGACTTCTCACGCCGTACTATGGGGTATGCTTAAGCCCCTGGCGTATTGGCCATACCAGAGTGTACGGGTGTTGAATGTTGTGAATGAATATATATATATATATATAAAGGGAATAGAGAATGTTGTAATAGTCTAGTGATATGCATTGTTTATTCAAAAAGGTGCGTCGAAGTAGAATGATACAAGTAGTGCGATAAGCAAAAAGTAGGACTATTTGACATGTCCCCTCCAAGGGCAACCTGAGGAATGGTATTTAAAGCATGTATTTCACTCGTTATCAGAGACCACCTGGGAGTTCCGTGGTGCGACGTAGCTTTTTGCCTCCTTGGTTGTTGCATCGTGTGTCCGGCAATCGTACTGCCAGACGGGGTTTCCAGAGATTAAAGTCCTGAAAAAGAGAAAAATAAAAAAGCGGGAAGCCCCTAGTGCGGTTGAGCCGCGTCTTGGGGCGTGCCGTAGTCGTGCCCCCTCCCCACCTGTGACCATGGTATTTTCAATGCGTAATTATGTACGCGTGGCACGGATTTCGCCGTTTGGCTAGTACTGGGGTGGGGGCTGCATTGCTATGCAAGCTCGGAATGTGCCAGGAAGTCTTGTTGCCGATTACTCCGGGCGCGCTTGAAGGTGTCCGGGTCTTGAATCGCTGAACTGGTGGATTGCCTTAAGAGGCTGCTTTGCGCTTCTGCTGCGAGGGCCGCGGTGTGCTCCTCCGTGCGGACAGAGCTCTCTGTGTTTCCATTGACTGTGATGACCCCCCGAGGTCCTGGCATCTTGAGCTTGAGATATGCATAGTGTGGTACCACGTTGAATGTCGCATATGCGGTTCGCCCGAGCAGTGCATGATAGCCGCTGCGGAACGGGACTATATCGAAGATTAACTCCTCGATTCGGAAGTTATCCGGGGATCCAAAGACCACTTCCAGTGTGACTGAGCCTGTGCAATGGGCCTCTACACCTGGTATGACGCCTTTGAAGGTCGTTTTTGTGGGTTTGATCCTTCAGGGGTCTATACCCATTTTGCGCACTGTGTCCTCATAAAGCAGGTTCAGGCTGCTGCCGCCATCCATAAGGACTCGAGTGAGGTGAAATCCGTCGATGATTGGGTCTAGGAACAGTGCGGCGAATCCGCCAGGACGGATACTAGTGGGATGGTCCCTGCGATCGAAGGTGATCGGACAGGAGGACCATGGGTTGAACTTTGGGGCGACTGGCTCCAACGCATATACATCCCTTAACGCACGCTTCCGCTCCCTCTTGGGGATGTGGGTTGCGTATATCATGTTCACCGTCCTCACTTGTGGGGGGAACCTCTTCTGCCCTCCGGTGTTTGGCTGCTGGGGCTCCTCCTCGTCATCTCTATGTAGCCCCTTATCTTTGTTTTCGGCGTTTAACTTGCCGGCCTGCTTGAACGCCCAACATTCCCTGTTGGCGTGGTTGGCTGGCTTGTCGGGGGTGCCATGTATTTGGCACGAGCGATTGAGTATACGGTCCAAACTGGACGGGCCCGGAGTGCTTCTTTTGAATGGCTTTTTCCGTTGACCGGGTTTAGAGCCTCTGAATCCGGCATTGACTGTCGTATCCTCGGTATTGTCGCTATTGACGCGGCGCTTATATTTGTTGCGACGTGACCTGCCATTGCTATCCTTGGTATCCGAAGTACCGCGGTTCTTTGATATGTTATTGCTGCGAGCCAGCCAGCTGTCTTCTCCCACGCAAAAGCGGGTCATGAGTAACGTGACGGCTACCATGGATTTCGGCTTTTCCTGGCCAAGGTGCCGGCGAGCCACTCGTCGCGGATGTTGTGCTTAAAAGCTCCTAGGGCCTCTGCATCCGGACAGTCGACGATTTGATTTTTCTTTGTCAGGAATCATGTCCAGAATTGCCTGGCCGATTCCCCTGGCTGCTAAATTATGTGGCCCAAGTCATCGGCATCTGGTGGTCGCACATAAGTGCCCTGGAAGTTGTCGAGGAATGCGGCTTCCAGATCTTCCCAACAGCCAATGGACTCTGCTGGCAGGCTATTGAGCCAATGCCGAGCTGGTCCTTTGAGCTTGAGTGGGAGGTATTTGATGGCGTGTAGATCGTCACCGCGGGCCATGTGGATGTGCAGGAGGAAGTCCTCGATCCATACCGCAGGATCTGTTGTGATGTCGTATGATTTGATATTTCCGGGTTTGAAACCCTCTGGGATTTGGTGATCCATTACTTCGTCTGTGAAGCATATGGGGTGTGCGGCGCCTCTGTAGTGGGCTATGTCGCGATGCATCTCGAATGGGTCTTGTCCGCTGTATTCAGCCCGGCCGGATTTACTATTACTGTATCCGGCGTGACGGTTATCGTCTCACGTAGTGGCGCGCCCTCGTGATCCGTAGATCGATCTTGCGTGTTTTGCTTTGTCCTCCAATACGTCTCACAGGTCTAGCGTGTTTCCCCGTGCCTTGTCATTTATATTTGAGTGGCGTCGGGGTGCAGGCTGAGTTTTTGGCTGATATGCCTCTCTGTCGCGGCCACGAGGTGGCCGATCAGCCGCGTCATATGCTGGAGATGTAGATTTTAATGCTTCCTCCTCCAGTCGGGGTAGCAACCTGCGCTTTGGGTAACTCTTGAAGGGGCGTTCGAGTTCATTTTCCTTGGCCGCAAGGTCTTCAATCCATCTGTCAGCTAGCAAATCTTGATCAGCTTGAAGCTGCTGCTTCTTTTTCTTAAGGCTATTTGCCGTGGCTATAAGCCGGTGCTTGAAGCACTCTTGCTTGACGGGGTCCTCCGGCACGACAAAATCGTCATCGTCGAGGCTTGCCTCGTCTTCGGAGGGAGGCATGTAATTGTCATCCTCCGCCTCTCCATCTGCCGCTCTCTCGCAAGGGCTGGCTTCTCCATCCTCCTGCTCTAAATCTTGCTGGAGGGGATTGTTGTCGTCTTCGGCACTGTCCGGAGTGCTATTATCTCCTGTGCCGGTGTCACCGCTTTTGCTTTGGCGAGACTTAGAGTGGCGCCGCTGACGTCGGCGCTTGGGTTGCTTCTTTTAGGGGTCATCCTCCACTGTCCCGTCGCCATTGCCTTCTTTGGGTGTGTCCACCATGTATATATCATATGATGAGGTGGCTGTCCAATGCCCTGTGGGCAGTGGTTCCTCTTCGTCTCCCGCATCGTCGTCCATACCGTCGATGTCTTCAGAGTCGAAGTCGAGCATGTCGGTCAAATTGTCGATAGTGGCTACTAAGTGGGTGGTGGGTGGGCGGCGAATTTCTCCGTCGTCCGCATCCCAATCCTGCCAAACATAGTTCGGTCAGGACTCTCCTGACAGGGAGAGAGACCTTAATGAGTTCAGCATATCGTCGAAGGGCGAGTGCCGAAAGATATCCGCAGAGGTGAACTCCATGATCGGCGCCCAGTCGGATTCGATAGGCACGGGTGCAGGCGGTTCGGAGTCCGTGGCCGGGGAAGAATCCGGCAATTTGGCGTCATGGCTCTCGTGAAGGGTAAGGTCGATACTCGGCTCGATCGCCGCTGAGAATGTGGCCTCCGTGGCGAGGTCTATCCCCTCGTCCGTGGATGGCGCAATCGGCCCCGAATTGAGGGTCGGAGCGGTTGCCGGTGCGATCTCCTGCACACTGTCCGATGGTAGAGCTAAATCATGCTCATCGTGACTGTGCGGCATACTCGGCAGGGGCTCGAATCCGTCAAAGATCAAGTCTCCGAGGATGTCGGCCGTGTAATTTAAGCTTCCTAACTTGACCTGGTGGCCAGGGGCATAACTCTCGATCTGCTCCAGATGGCCAAGCGAGTTGGCCCACAGTGCGAAGCCGCCGAATACAAAGATCTGTCTGGGGAGAAAAGTCTCACCCTGGACTGCATCGCTATCGATGATCGAAGGAGCCATCAAGCCTAATGATGAAGACACAGAGGAAAACTCAATGAAAGCACCAATGTCGGTGTCAAAACCGGCGGATATTGGGTAGGGGGTCCCGAACTGTGCATCTAAGGAGGATGGTAACAGGAGGCAGGGGACACGATGTTTTACCCAGGTTCGGGCCCTCTTGATGGAGGTAAAACCCTACGTCCTGCTTGATTATTCTTGATAATATGAGTAGTACAAGAGTAGATCTACCACGAGATCAGAGAGGCTAAACCCTCGAAGCTAGCCTATGGTATGATTGTATGTTGTCCTACGGACTAAAACCCTCCGGTTTATATAGACACCGGAGAGGGCTAGGGTTACACAGAGTCGGTTACAAGGAAGAAGATCTACATATCTGTATTGCCAAACTTGCCTTCCACGCCAAGGAGAGTCCCATCCGGACACGGGACGAAGTCTTCAATCTTGTATCTTCATAGTCCAACAATCCGGCCAAAGGATATAATCCGGCTGTCCGGATACCCCCTAATCCAGGACTCCCTCAACTACTTTATGTGATCTTGGAGCCGGTGTTAGTGTTATGCCTCTCTCTTTATATCGTAGACTTGATTTGAATAAGTTGACACCTACTGAAGTATCTTTGCAAATGGCTGGTAAATCAATTGCTATACCTGTTGGTATTTGTGAGGATGTGCCTGTTGTGGTTGCAAACGTTACTATTTTAACGGACTTTGTTATTCTTGATATCCCCGAGGACGATAGTATGTCTATTATTCTTGGTAGACCCTTTCTGAATACTGGAGGGGCTGTTATTGATTGCAACAAAGGCAATGTCACTTTTCATGTTAATGGTAATGAGCATACGGTACACTTTCCGAGGAAACAACCTCAAGTCCACAGTATCAATTCTATTGGAAAAAATCCAACGATTACTATTGGAGGTTTTGAATTTCCTCTTCCTACTGTCAAGAAGAAATATGGTATTCTTATTGTTGGGGATGTGCATATCCCACTTGAGGTAACCTAGTGTTATTTGAAATTTCTCCGGTTTCATGCAATTCGGAATGAGTTTGTTAATAAGACTTGATCAACCTTGTTAGTGGATTCCTTTTGATGGGCATGAGATGGATGAAGTTAGAAAGCACAACTTTCTGTACCCTCTTTTTACTTTCTGTTATTTAGATTAAATAAATAAAAAATAGTATCTTCTGTCTGTTTTCTGAATTATCCTTGCAATAAGAAAATACCCCGAAAATAAAAGTTCTCCAAATGTCCTGAAAATGAAATATGATTTTTTCTAGAATATTTAAGAATTATTGGCACTGAGAACACACCAGGGGGACCCACCATGTGCCCACGAGGGTGGAGGGCGCGCCCTACCCCCTGGGTGCACCCCTGCCTCATGGACCCCACATGGGTCCCCTCCACTTATTCCTGCACCCACACACTTCGTCTTCCTCTAGAAAAAAATCATCCACCAGCTCAAACCCGTGTTCTAGCTCATCTTGCTGCCATTTTCAATCTCCTTGCTCAAAGCTCCATTCACAAAACTGCTTTGGGGGATTGTTCTTTGGTATGTGACTCCTCCAATGGTCCAATTAGTTTTTGTTTCAGTGCTTTATTTATTGCAAATTTTTGCTGCTTAGGTGACCATGTTCTTGAGCTTGCATGTCAAATTTATGTGGTCAAAAGTAGTTTTAATGCATGATATGGCCTCTAGGCACTTGTAGGAGTAGTAGCTTTCAATCTTGTTGAGTTTGGTTCACTTTTATTTTAAGTTACTAAAATTTTCAGAAATTGATGAAGAGATTTTTGAGGGGCTCTTCGAGACGAAGCTCGAAGGATAAGCAAAGTGAAGAGAATAAGAAGCCCAAATATAATCTCCCTCGCACTGTGGAGGTTCGGCCGTGCGAATGGCCTTGTGATGAGTTCTTGAGAGCATCCGGGATTCATGATGACTTCTATTATTTGGCTGAGAATGCGGGCCTCATCGACTTCCTCCGCGACTAGCGAACAATATCTCCTACACACTAATATCTTTGTGCAAAATTTTCATTTCCATGCTAGGAGGTCGCCACCTTCTGTGGATTTTTATTTGTATGATGAGTATAAGAAGATGTCACTTTATGATTTTTGTGCAGTTTGCAAGTTTCCCTTTGAGGGCAGCATAGAGGAACCACATCGTAATATGTGGAGGGGTTTATTGATACGATTGCTGTAGGAGAAATAAAGAAGGTTTCCAATGCAAGAATTACTAGCATACATTTTCCTGTTCTACGTTACTTTGCAATATTTGCTAGTAGATGCTTAATTGGTCGCGGGAACAGTGGAAATCTTAGTGCCCCTGATATTGTTATTTTGTGCCATGCTTTGTTACGTGATGCTACTTTCAGTTTAGGCGTTATTGTTGCTAAACGGTTAAATATGAACCGTACGAAGGGTCCCATCTTTGGAGGCATCTTTGCTTCGCGCCTTGCTGCACACTTTAACATAACTATTAGGCATTATGAGAAACAGGAAAAGTTGTTGCCTCCTATTTTTCTAGATTATAAGAGTGGTAGCACATGATTTTATTAAGAAGAAGAAGAAGATGCTTAAATATAGATTGATATTTGATAAAGATTACTTTGAGACTATTACCTTGCCTGCTCCTTCTTTGTTCAACATATTTTTAGGCATGTACCTTGTTCTGCCGGAGGCCATTCATGCCTACCGGAGCCTGACATTAGCTCCAGAGCCCGAGCCCGAGCCACCCCTTGATCCTTATCGGCATTCAGTTTATCAGTGGGATCCGGAGGAGATTGCCAAGCAGTGGCACCCAGAGGACACTCCTCCGTACACCGGAGAGGGCGACTTTGAGCCATGGCCATAGACCAACTTATGCCAAAAGCCTAAGCTTGGGGGAGTACGTATTTCTCACCGACATTACATTCATGTTCACACACTCATGCCAGTTGTCGATGCTCATACTTTTTCATTGTATTATCCATGCTAGTTTATTTTCTCTTTAAGCATTCTTCTTGTGTGTTTGAAAAACCTTAAGAAAAACAAAAAAAATAGTTGTAGCTTTTAGCTAGTTTATTTTCATTACTTGTAGTGGTAGTAATTAAAAATAAAACCCAAAAATATTTCTCGTTCTTCTTTTACTTGTTGGGAGCTTTCCCATGTAAATAGTTTTGTTTCTTTTCTTTTCTTTGGGGGTCGAGAGGAGAAGACCATGATGAAAATGTTGAGTGGCTCTCATATGTATTATTGTTGATATAACAAAGAGCCCATACTACCTTGTCTTCTCCCTCGAATTGAATGCTTGCAGATTCCAGCTTAGTCCAATGCACGCGCACTATTATTAGTATCCACACTATTCGGTTGTGCAAGTGAAAGGCAATGACGATATATGATGGACTGATTGAGATGAGAAAAGCTGGTATGAACTCGACCTATCTTGTTTTTCTAAATATGATTAGTTCATCGTTCCTGATTCAGCCTATTATGAACGAAACATGTTTGCAATGACAATTAGAGATTATAGTTGCTCATGCCATGCTTAATTTGCTAGGAGTTTATAATGGTTCACCTTGCTTGCCAACATGCTATTAAAATGGTTGTGATGTGGTATGATAGGGTGGTATCCTCCTTTGAACGACTCGAGTGGCTTGACTTGGCACATGTTCACGCATGTAGTTGAAACAAAATCAACATAGCCTCCATGATATTTATGTTCATAGTGAATTATATCCTACTCATGCTTGCATTCAGTGTTGATTAATTTTAATGCATGTTCATGACTGTTGTTGCTCTCTAGATGGTCGCTTCCCAATCTCTTTCTAGCCTTCACTTGTACTAAGCGGGAATACTGCTTGTGTATCCAATTCCATAAACCCCAAAAGTGAGTCCAAAATACCTTCCTATATGCGGTATCTACCTGCCGTTCCAAGTAAATTTGTATGTGCCAAACTCTAAACCTTCAAATGAAATTCTGTTTTGTATGCTCGAATAGCTCATGTATCAACTAGGGCTATCTATATCTTCCATGCTAGGAGGGTTATTGTCAAGAGGAGTGGACTCCGCTCCTCATTCACGAGAAAATGGCTGGTAACCGGTATGCCCAGTCTCATGCTCAAATCAAATCAAAATAATTGCAAACAAAACTTCCCCAGGATTGTTGTTAGTTGGAGGCACCTGTTGTTATGGACAAGCCATAGATTGATGTTTGTCGGTGGTAGGGGGAGTATAAACTTTACCATTCTGCTTGGGAACCGCCTATAATGTGTGTAGCATGGAAGATATCGAGATCTCTCAGTTGTTATGTTAACAATGAAAGTATACCACTCAAAATCTTATTCATCTATATTTCAAAATCGAGCTCTGACACCTCTACAAATCCCTACTTCCCTCTGCGAAGGGCCTATCTATTTACTTTTATATTGAGTCATCATCCTTGTCGGTGTCAAAACCGGCGGATCTCGGGTAGGGGGCCCCGAACTGTGCGTCTAGGCCGGATGGTAACAGGAGGTAGGGGACACAATGTTTTACCCAGGTTCGGGCCCTCTTGATGGAGGTAAAACCCTACGCGTGATGATATGGGTAGTACAAGAGTAGATCTACCACGAGATCGGAGAGGCTAAACCCTAGAAGCTAGCCTATGGTATGATTATATGTTGTGGTTGTTGTCCTACGGACTAAAACCCTTCGGTTTATATAGACACCGGAGAGGGTTAGGGTTACACAAGGTCGGTTACAAAGGAGGAGATATCCATATCCGTATTGCCTAGCTTGCCTTCCACGCCAATTAGAGTCCCATCCGGACACGAGACGAAGTCTTCAATCTTGTATCTTCATAATCCAACAGTCCGGCCAAAGGATATAGTCCGGCTGTCCGGAGACCCCCTAATCCAGGACTCCCTCAGTAGCCCCTGAACCAGGCTTCAATGACGATGAGTCCGGCGCGCAGTATTGTCTTCGGCATTGCAAGGCGGGTTCCTTCTCCGAATACAGAAAAATTTGAATACGAGGATAGTTTCCGACCCTGCAAAATAAGTTCCACATTCCACCATAGAGAGAATAATATTTTCGCAGATCTAGTTTGCTGGCTTGTTTTGGCAGCATGACGTTATGTCATGGCCCGGTGATTATTCGAACTGTTTCCTTCAACCAGCCCCGCACATAACGCGAGGCAGTTTTTCGACACGTCTTGTCAAAGCAGAGATCGTGTCCCCTTATTACGGTATTCTCATCAATACGGGCGTGGGTAACCCAACCGCGCCATCAACTATGGCGTTTGGTGGATAAGCGAGTTTTACCAGGCAAGTGGGAACGCTTAGTTTCGTCCGCCCATATAAAGGGACAAGGATTCACCTTCCTATCCACGCCTTCTTCCTCTTTTGCTCATCCGTTTTCACACACTCGAGCTCTAGCGCCCAAGTCCACACTTCCCACCTTAATCTTCTCCAACCATGTCCGGAGCAGAAGGCAGGTGGATGGTCTCCTCCGTCACGGTGGGAGACATCAAGAAACTGAGGAGAGCCGGATACCTGCGCGATGACATCGCGCACCGGCTCCCAGATGAGGGGCAGCTCATCCCCATCCTCAGGCCCCATGAGAGGGTAGTATTCCTCACCCATTTCCTCCGCGGACTGGGATTCCCTCTCCATCCATTCGTCCGGGGGCTCATGTTCTATTACGGCCTGGATGTCCACGATCTGGCCCCAAACTTCATCCTCAACATCTCGGCGTTTATCGTCGTGTGCGAGGCCTTCCTCCGCATCAAGCCCCACTTCGGCTTATGGTTGAAGACCTTCAATGTCAAGCCGAAGGTGGTGGGCGGCCGCCAGGCGGAGTGCGGAGGCGCCATGGTGGGCAAGATGCCCAACGTAACATGGCTCGAGGGCTCCTTTGTGGAAACCATAAAGGGGTGGCAATCGGGGTGGTTCTACATCACCGAGCCGCGCGACCCTGTATGGGCAGCGCCCCCCCGAGTTCCGATCTGGCATCCCCACACGGCTCACCTCCTGGAAAGAGAAGGGCCTGTCCTGGGGTAGTTCGGAAGAGTTGACCGGACTCCAAACATGTATTCAGAACATGGTGAACAAGAAGCTCAAACTTGTCAATGTGGTCCAGGTCATGCTCTACCGCCGGATTCTCCCGTGCCAACAACGGGAGTTCAACTTGTGGGAGTTCGACCTGGCGCGGCACCGAACTCTGAACAGGATTTTCTACACAACTCACGAAGATGCCTGGAGGGTGCTGTTCAAAAGCGCCGAGGTCCCCCCTCCCATTACTGAGGATCGTGGATTCAGCGCGAAGCGCCAATCCAAAGCGGTAAGCTGCTTTACCTCTCGCAGGATACTTATTTTTATAGCTTGACTCCATGCGGGATCTAAACTCCCATGCCTTTGACAGGACTGGCAGGAGACGGCCGGACAGATCGATTGTCCGGCTCCTTTTCCCGAAGGCCCAGCAGACGCTCTTCTGGTGAAGATGCTGACTCCGGCTCCTTATACGGTGCCGGAGAAGACCAAGAAGGCCAAGGGAACCCGAAAGAGTTCCCGACGCCAGGCGTCGACGGACTCACCGTCCGATGACTCTGCGGTGCACTCCTCCCCCGAAGATGAGGAAGAAGAAGATGCTCCCCCTCCTGCAGGGGGAGATAAGAAAAGGAAGGCCGCCCTAACTGGGGGGGCGAAGGGTCCAAGAAGGGAAGGACTCTCCTTCCGGACAGATCCACCGCCGCCGACGAAGACGAAGATGAGTGGTTGCCCAGGGCCAAGCCCCTGGGGAGATCGTAAGTATTCGGATACCATAGTAAATCGTAGCATTCCTTTGTCGCACTGCTTTCCCTAACGCCGAACATGATTATGCAGGCCGCCGCGAACCAACATCGATGTATCATCGGACGGCTCCCTGGGCTCGTCGGACATGGATAGCGATCCAATCCCGACCGCCACCTCCCCTCATCCTGCTAACGACGCCGAGGTGCTGTCTCAAGAGGCATCGGGTCGAGAGGAGACAGTCCTGGAGGCGCCTCAAGGCGACCTTCCGGACTCCGGGAGCCAAGGGGACGGGGCCCCTGAGAGCTCCGAGTTCGGCCCTCGGCCAAACACCGCGCCGGACCCTCCAGCGGTTCCAGGCTCGGGCAAGCGGCCTCCTTCTAAGAGGGGCAAGACGCCTATGAAGATGACCTCTGTCCATCCAGAGGCGTCGAACAATCTTCTGGAAGCGCTTCGCAGCGCTTCCATCGACGAGGAGCACCGCACTATCATGAGTGCGGTGATCCAGAAGGTTCAGTCCGCCAAGAGCAGATTGACTGAAGCCTGTGCCAGCCTTCTAACAGGCTTTGAGGTAAGTGTTTTAAAATGTAGTAGAGATATTACTGCATAGACAGTAGCCCCTGATGCTTTGTTCGGTGTTCACAAAGAAAAGCCGAACAGAGGATCAAATAATATCGCAGGAGTCTAATATAAGTATGTCAATATGCATATGCAGGCTTCGCTGCTGGCGTCCGCCGCACTGACTGCGGAGGTCGCCGTACTGAAGCAGGACCTCGAGGGGTCCAGGAAAGAGCTC
The DNA here is from genome assembly GCF_056163025.1 of Triticum urartu. Lineage (NCBI taxonomy): Eukaryota > Viridiplantae > Streptophyta > Magnoliopsida > Poales > Poaceae > Triticum > Triticum urartu. The sequence goes on along the minus strand of NC_141874.1, from coordinate 42,236,711 downwards.
GGCCTTGCCAAGAGGCAGCTCGAGGAGAACAAGGGTAAGTAATACCCTGTCTATAGATATTTATATAAAAAAGAAGACGCGATTGTAAAATGACAGGATCAACGTATATTTGCCAGGGTCCACGATCGAGGTGGCGACCCTGAAGCAAGCGCTAACCAAGGCCGAGGATATAGCGGCCAAGGAGCGCACTGAGCGAGAGAAGCACGAGGCTCGGGTGGGCGAGGTGCAGGAAGAGCTCCAGGCTCTCGTGGCGAAGCACGAGGCATTGGAGCTTGACTCAAAGACGCGGGAGTCTGAGCTTGCCGCGGCCCTCGAGAGTGCAAGAAGTGCCAAGGCCGAAGCCCAAAAAGCCCTCCAGGAGATCGACGCAATGAAGAAGATAGCGGCGGGTAAGGCTTTCTATATGCAAAGCAATCATGTAAAAGTAAATTACCGATTACTTACCCGAATCCGGAGCTCTCCAGGAGCATTCGCAGATTTGCCCCGCAGCGTGTCCGATGCCGCACAATTTTACCAGGCCGAGGATGGAAGCTCAACGGAGATGCTGTTCTGGTCTCAGTATACTGAGGCCGAACACCCGGTGCCAATGAGCGACCAGCTGAAGCAGATGGTCGAGCTACATAAGGCGGCCGATCGGGCCATGAGGAGCTTTATAGTCCGGCTCTGGCCTGGCGACGCCCTTCCAAATAGCTTCTTCCGCCTGGTGAGGCGGCTTGTCGAAGCCTGCCCGCGGCTGGAGGTCGTCAAGCGATCTGTCTGCATTGAAGGTGCACGCCGGGCTTCTGCCCGTGTGAAATTGCAGTGGGTCAAGCTAGACGCCATGAAGCTGATCAAGGAGGGGCCGCCGGAGGGCAAGGAGCACCGCCACCCCGAGATGTACTATGAGGGTGTTCTGCCGGGTGCCCGTCTCATAGCGAATGAGTGTTCAAAAGATGTAATATTTGAGTGAGACTTGCTCGTTTTATCCTGTATTTATGAAAACTTGTTTCATATGCGCTATGCAACGCTTGTTTGAATTTAAAATATTACCTTCTGTTTGGCTGTTTATCCAATCTGAGAGATGGCTAGTCCTCGGCTTCTGCCCCCATGCCACGAGTGCTGGGGTGTTCGGGATAAACCTGAGCAATCTTGTTCCCATGTTTGGGTCCTTCGAGGGAGGTGCTCACCACAGCGAACAAGGCAACCGGACTAATAATGCTTTATCACTCTCACTTAGCCATAGAATTCTATAATTTTAAATTTCGGCGAAGCCCCTGGTATTCGGATGGCCGAATTTGGGGCGCGATACACGCCTTTAAGCCAGACAGGGCCGGCCCCTCGCTCTAAGCGGCATAAGTCTTTAGGGACTCGAAAACCTCACCGAACAGCGACCAGTCTCTCGCCTTATCATGACAGTCAGTTTTAGCTTTCTCTACTGAGGTGCTGAACCCAGCAGAACCGGGGCACAATCGCAGTAGTTCTCCTAGCGCTACCTTAGCCGATAGAGAGGAACGTAAGGTACCAAAACATAGGAGCCAGGCAAACCCAACATTTGACTAAAGACATGATTCGGAGCTGATGCATATAATGCTATAAGTACGGGGTGCCGCACTTGTGAAAGTGTTCGAACTTTTCACACCGTATTGTGAGGTACGTAAGCCCCTGGTTAGCCGTACCAAGGTGTACGGTTTAAAGGCGTCATTAATGAACACACACACACACACAGAGATATATATATATAACAAGAATGCAATAATAGTCGTAATGTCATGCATTGTTTATTAAAAAATTGCGTTAAAGCAGAGTGATACAGATAGTGCGATAAGCAAAGAGTAGGACTATGTCCCTTCCAAGGGAAAGCTGAGGAATGATATTAAATCGAATATTTCGCTCGTTACTGTAATCAACCTGGGAATTCCGTGGTATGACGTAGATGTCTGCCTCCTTGGTTGCTGCATCATGTGTTCGGCAACAATGCTGCCGGACAGTGTTTCTAGAGATTAAGGTCCTGAAAAAAAAAGAAAATTAACCAAACGGGAAGCCCCTGGTGCGGTTTAAGCCACGTCTTGGGGCGTGCCGCAGTTGTGCCCCCCTCCCCACCTGTGCCCATGGTATTTTTAATGCGTAATTATGTATGCGCGGCACGAGTTTCGCCGTTGGCCAGGGATTGGGGTGGCCGCCGTATTGCTACGCGAGCTCAGATCGCGCCAGGCGGTCTATTTGCCGATTGCCCCGAGCGCGCTTGAAGGTGTCCGGGCTTTGAAGCACCGAACTGGTTGATTGCCTTGAGAGGCTGGTTTGCGCTTCTACTACGAGGGCCGCGGCGTGCTCCTCTGTTCGGAGAGAGCGTTCTGTGTTTCCATTGACTGTAATAACTCCGTGAGGTCCTGGCATCTTGAGCTTGAGGTATGCATAATGCGGTACCGCATTGAATCTAGCAAATGCGGTTCGCCCGAGCAGCGCGTGATAACCACTGCAGAACAGGACTATATCGAAGATTAACTCTTCGCTTCGGAAGTTATCCGTGGATCCGAAGACCACTTCCAGTGTAATTGAGCCTGTGCAATGGGCCTCCACTCCTGGAATGACGCCTTTAAAGGTCGTTTTTGTGGGTTTGATCCTTGAGGGGTCTATACCCATTTTGCGCACTGTGTCCTGATAAAGCAGGTTCAAGCTGCTGCCGCCATCCATATGGACTCGAGTGAGGTGGAATCCGTCAATGATTGGGTCTAGGACCAGTGCGGCAAATCTGCCATGATGGATACTAGTGGGGTGGTCCCTGCGATCGAAGGTGATCGTACAGGAGGACCAAGGGTTGAACTTTGGGGCGACTGGCTCCAATGCATATATGTCCCTAAGCGCACGCTTCCGCTCCCTCATGGGGATGTGGGTCGCGTATATCATGTTCACCGTCCGCACTTGCGGGGGAAACCTCTTCTGCCCTCTCGTGTGCGGCTGCCGGGGCTCCTCCTCGTCATCTCTATGCGGCCCCTTGTCCTTGTTTTTGGTAATTAACTTGCCGGCCTGCTTGAACACCCAACAATCCCTGTTGGTGTGATTGGCTGGCTTGTTTGGGGTTCCATGTATTTGACACGAGCGATCGAGTATACGGTCCAAGCTAGATGGACCCGGCGTACTTTGTTTGAATGGCTTTTTCCGCTGACCGAGTTTAGAGCCTTTGAATCCGGCATTGGCTGTCGTATCCTCGGTGTTTTCGCTATTAATACGGCGCTTATGTTTCTTGCAACGTGACCTGCTATTGCCGTCCTTGGTATCCGGGGTACCATGGTTGTTTGATATGTTATTACTGCAAGCCAGCCAGTTGTCTTCTCCCGCGCAAAAGCGGGTCATGAGCATCATGAGAGCTGCCATAGATTTTGGCTTTTCCTGACAAGGTGCCGGGCTAGCCACTCGTCTCGGATGTTGTGTTTGAAAGCCACTAAGGCCTCTGCATCCGGACAGTCGACGATCTGATTTTTCTTTGTAAGGAACCGAGTCCAGAATTGCCTGGCCGACTCTTCTGGCTCCTGAATTATGTGGCTCAAGTCATCGGCGTCTGGTGGTCGCACATAAGTGCCCTGAAAGTTGTCGAGGAATGCGGCTTCCAGATCTTCCCAGTAGCTAATGGAGTCCGCTGGCAAGCTGTTAAGCCAATGCCGCGCTGGTCCTTTGAGCTTTAGTGGGAGGTATTTGATGGCATGTAAGTCATCACCGCGGGTCATGTGGATGTGGAGGAGGAAATGTTGGGGAACGCAGTAATTTCAAAAAAATTCCTACGCACACGCAAGATCATGGTGATGCATAGCAACGAGAGGGGAGAGTGTTGTCTACGTACCTACGCAGACCGACTGCGGAAGCGTTGATGCAACGTAGAGGAAGTAGTCGTACGTCTTCCCGATCTAACCGATCCAAGCACCATTACTCCGGTGCCTCCGAGTTCTTAGCACACGTACAGCTCGATGACGATCCCCGGGCTTCGATCCAGCAAAGCGTCGGGGAGGAGTTCCGTCAGCATGACGGCGTGGTGACGATCTTGATGTTCTACTGTCGCAGGGCTTCGCCTAAGCACCGCTACAATATGATCGAGGTGGAATATGGTGGTAGGGGGCACCGCACACGGCTAAGGAACGATCTCAAGGATCAACTTGTGTCTCTAGGGGTGTCCCCTGCCTCCGTATATAAAGGATCCAAGGGGAGGGGCTGGCCGGCCAAGGGGGGCGCGCCAGGAGAGTCCTACTCCCTCTGGGAGTAGGATTCCCCCCCAATCCTAGTTGGAATAGGACTCCTTGAGGGGGGGAAGAGAGAGAGGGGGGCCGGCCACCTCTCCTAGTCCTAATAGGACTAGGGGAGGGGGGGAGGCACGCGGCCACCTTGGGCTGCCCCTTTCTCCTTTCCACTAAAGCCCACTAAGGCCCATATAGCTCCCGGGGGGTTCCGGTAACCTCCCGGTACTCCGGTAAAATACCGATTTCACCTGGAACACTTCCGATATCCAAACATAGGCTTCCAATATATCAATCTTTATGTCTCAACCATTTAGAGACTTCTCATCATGTCCGTGATCACATCCGGGACTCCGAACTAACTTCGGTACATCAAAATGCATAAACTCATAATAACTGTCATCATAACGTTAAGCGTGCGGACCCTACGGTTCGAGAATAATGCAGACATGACTCAGACACATCTCCGGTCAATAACCAATAGCGGGACCTGGATGCCCATATTGGCTCCTACATATTGTACGAAGATCTTTATCGGTCAGACCGCATAACAACATACGTTGTTCCCTTTGTCATCGGTATGTTACTTGCCCGAGATTCGATCGTCTTTATCCAATACCTAGTTCAATCTCGTTACCGGCAAGTCTCTTTACTCGTTCTGTAATACATCATCTCACAACTAACATATTAGTTGTAATGCTTGCAAGGCTTATGTGATGTGCATTACCGAGAGGGCCCAGAGATACCTCTCCGACAATCGGAGTGACAAATCCTAATCTCAAAATACGCCAACCCAACATGTACCTTTGGAGACACCTGTAGAGCTCCTTTATAATCACCCAGTTACGTTGTGACGTTTGGTAGCACACAAAGTGTTCCTCCGGCAAACGGGAGTTGCATAATCTCATAGTCATAGGAACATGTATAAGTCATGAAGAAAGCAATAGCAACATAGTAAACGATCGGGTGCTAAGCTAATGGAATGGGTCATGTCAATCAGATCATTCACCTAATGATGTGATCCCGTTAATCAAATAACAACTCTTTGTTCATGGTTAGGAAACATAACCATCTTTGATTAACGAGCTCGTCAAGTAGAGGCATACTAGTGACACTCTGTTTGTCTATGTATTTACACATGTATTATGTTTCCAGTTAATACAATTCTAGCATGAATAATAAACATTTATCATGAAATAAAGAAATAAATAATAACTTTATTATTTCCTCTAGGGCATATTTCCTTCAGGAAATCCTCGATCCATACTGCGGGATCTGTTGTGCCATTGTATGATTCAATATTTACAGGTTTGAAACCTTCTGGGAATTGATGTTCCATTACTTCGTCTGTGAAGCATAAGGGGTGTGCGGCACCTCTGTATTGGGCTATATCACGACGCAGCTCGAATGGGTCTCGCCCGCTGTGTTCGGCCCGGTCGAATTTGCTTTTACCGTATCCGGCGTGATGTTTATCGTCTCGCAGAGTGGTGCACCCTCGTGATCCATAGATCGATCTTGCATGCTTTGCTTTGTCCTCCAATATGTCTCGCAGGTCTGGGGTATCTCCCCATGTCTTTTTATTTGAATGGCGTCGGGGTGGAGGCTGAGCTTTTGGCTGGAATGCCTCTCTATCGCGGCCACGAGGTGGCCGATCAGCCGTATCATACGCTTCCTCCTCCAGTCGGGGTAGTAACCTACACTTTGTGTAATTCTTGGAGGGGCGCTCGAGTTTATATTCCTCGGCCGCAAGGACTTCAGTCCATCTGTCAGCTAGCAGATCTTGATCAGTTTGAAGCTGCTGCTGCTTTTTCTTCAGGCTATTTGCCATGGCCATAAGCCGGCGATTGAAGCGCTCTTGTTCGACGGGATCCTCTGGTACGGCAAATTCATCGTCGCCGAGGCTTGCCTCGTCTTCGGAGGGGGGCATGTAATTGTCATCCTCCTCCTCTCCATCTGCCGCTCTCTCAGGAGAGCTGGCTCCTCCATCCTCCTGCTCTGAATCTTGGTGGAGGGGAATGTTGTTGTCTTTGGCACTATCTGGAGTGTTATTATCTCCTGTGCTGGTATCACCACTTTTGCTTTGGCGGGACCTAGAGCGGTGCCGCTGACGTCGGCGCTTGGGTTGCTTCTTGGAGGGGTCATCCTCCGCTATCTCATCGCCATTGCCTTCTTTGGGTGTATCCACCATGTATATGTCATATGACAAGGTGGCTTTCCAGTGCCCTATAGGCGCTGGTTCATGTTCGTCTCCTACATCGTCATCCATACCGTCGATGTCTTCGGAGTCGAAGTCGAGCATGTCGGTTAAATCATCGATAGTGGCTACGAAGTGGGTGGTGGGTGGGCGTCGAATTTCTTCGTCGTCCGCATCCCAATCCTGTTGGCCATAGTCCGGCAAGGGCTCTCCTGACAAAGAGAGAGACCTTAGTGAATTCAGAATGTCACCGAAGGGCGAGTGCTGAAAGATATCTGTGGCGGTGAATTCCATGATCGGCGCCCAATCAGATTTGATTGGCAGGGGCGCGGGCGGTTCGGAGTCCGGAAAAGAGTCCGGTACCTTGGAGTCACGGGTTTCGCAGAGGATTAGGCTGGTGTTCGGCTCGATCGCCATTGAGACTGCAGCCCCTGAGGCGGTGTCTAGCCACCCTCCCTCGATTGGCGCAGTTGGCTCCGAGCTAAGGATCGGAGCTGATGCGGGCGCGGCCTCTGGGGTACTGTTCGGCGGCAGAGCTAGGTCATACCCGTTGTGACAGTGCAGCGTGCCCGACTGTAGCTCGCATCCGTCGAAGATCAAGTCTCCACGGATGTCAGCCGTGTAGTTCAAACTTCCAAATCTGACCTGACGGCCAGGGCGTAGATTTCAATCTGCTCCAGATGGCCAAGCGAATTAGCCTGCAGTGCAAAGCCGCCGAATACGAAGATCTGTTCGGGGAGAAAAGTCTCGCCCTGTACCACATAGCTATCGATGATAGTAGGAGCCATCAAGCCTAAGGGCGACGACACAGAGGAACTCTCAATGAAAGCACCAATGTCGGTGTCAAAACCAGCAGATCTCGGGTAGGGGGTCCCGAACTATGCGTCTAGGCCGGATGGTAACATGAGGCAGGGGACACAATGTTTTACCCAGGTTCGGGCCCTCTTGATGGAGGTAAAACCCTACGTCCTGCTTGATTGATATTGATGATATGGGTAGTACAAGATTAGATCTACCACGAGATCGGAGAGGCTAAACCCTAGAAGCTAGCCTATGGTATGATTATATGTTGTGGTTGTTGTCCTACGGACTAAAACCCTTCGGTTTATATAGACACCGGAGAGGGTTAGGGTTACACAAGGTCGGTTACAAAGGAGGAGATATCCATATCCGTATTGCCTAGCTTGCCTTCCACGCCAAGTAGAGTCCCATCCGGACACGAGACGAAGTCTTCAATCTTGTATCTTCATAATCCAACAGTCCGGCCAAAGGATATAGTCCAGCTGTCCAGAGACCCCCTAATCCAGGACTCCCTCAATCCTCTTATTAAAAAGCACCAGTTGGAGAGCACCCCTGCCATTTGCATGCATTACTATTAGTTTACATTGAGTATGACTGTGACTGGATCTCCTTTACCATGAATTACAATTTCCAGTCAGCCCTTGATCTTCAGAGGTGCTCTGCATTTATGTTTTGTGGTCTGAGAAAGGGCTAGCGAGATACCATCTTGTTATATCATATTATGATTGTTTTTAGAAAGTGTTGTCATCCGAGATTTATTATTATTGCTCGCTGGTTGATTATGCCATTGATATGAGTAAACATGAGACCTAATTGTTATTGTGAATATGGTTAGTTCCTAATCTTTGCTGAAAACTTGAATGTTGGCTTTACATATTTACAACAACAAGAGCAAACAGAGTTTGTAAAAGTTTTTCTTTATCACTTTCAGTTTGTCAACTGAATTGCTTGAGGACAAGCAAAGGTTTAAGCTTGGGGGAGTAGATACGTCTCCATTGTATCTACTTTTCCAAACACTTTTGCCTTTGTTTTAGACTCTAACTTGCATGATTTGAATGGAACTAACCCGGACTGACGTTGTTTTCAGTAGAATTGCCATGGTGTTACTTTTGTGCAGAAATAAAAGTTCTCGGAATGACCAGAAAATCAACGGAGAATATTTTTGGAATATAGAAAAAATACTGGCGAAAGAATCAAGGCCAAGGGGCCCACACCCTGTCCACGAGGGTGGGGGCACGCCTACCCCCTGGGCGCGCCCCCTACCTTGTGGGCCCCCTGGTGCTCTACCGACCTCAACTCCAACTCTATATATTCATGTTCGAGGAGAAAAAATCGAAGAGAAGGATTCATCGCATTTTATAATACAGAGCCGCCGCCAAGCCCTAATTAATCTCTCTTGGGAGGGCTGATCTGGAGTCCGTTCGAGGCTCCAGAGAGGGGAATCCGTCGCCATCGTCATTATCAACCTTCCTCCATCACCAATTTCATGATGCTCACCGCCGTACGTGAGTAATTCCATCGTAGGCTTGCTGGACGGTGATGGGTTGGATGAGATTTATCATGTAATCGAGTTATTTTTGTTAGGATTTGATCCCCAATATCCATTATGTTCTGAGATTAATGTTGCTATGATTTTGCTATGCTTAATGCTTGTCACTAGGGCCCGAGTGCCATGATTTCCGATCTGAACCTATTATGTTTTCATGAATATATATGAGTTCTTGATCCTATCTTGCAAGTCAATAGTCACCTATTATGTGTTATGATCCGTTAACCCCGAAGTGACAATAATCGGGATACTTACCGGTGATGACTGTAGTTTTAGGAGTTCATGTATTCACTAAGTGTTAATGCTTTGGTCCGGTACTCTATTAAAAGGAGGCCTTAATATCCCTTAGTTTCCAATAGGACCCCGCTGCCACGGGAGGGTAGGACAAAAGATGTCATGCTAGTTCTTTTCCATAAGCACATATGACTATATTCAGAATATATGCCTACATTACATTGATGAACTGGAGCTAGTTCTGTGTCACCCTATGTTGTAACTGTTACATGAGGAATCACATCTGACATAATTATCCATCACTGATCCATTGCCTACGAGCTTTTCACATATTGATCTTTGCTTATTTACTTTTCCGTTGCCACTGTTACAATCACTACAAAACTGCTACCGTTACTTTTGCCATTGTTACCGTTACTTCCATACTACTTTGCTACTAAGCACTTTGCTGCAGATATTAAGTTTTCCAGGTGTGGTTGAATTGACAACTCAGCTGCTAATACTTGAGAATATTCTTTGGCTCCCCTTGTGTCGAATCAATAAATTTGGGTTGAATACTCTACCCTCGAAAACGGTTGTGATCCCCTATACTTGTGGGTTATCAACACTTTGTTCTCATACATGGATCCCATCTCAGATTTCATGGCCTCAATCCTTTTTGCGGAATCTGGGCTCATCATCGTTTCCTCATAGCTCATAGGTTCGCCATGGTCAAGTAACATGACCTCCAGAATAGGATTACCGTACCACTCTCGTGCGGATCTTACTCTGGTTGACCTACGAGGTTTGGTAGTATCTTGATCAGAAGTTTCATGATCATCATCATTAGCTTCCTCACTTACTGGTGTAGGAATCACTGGAACTGATTTCTGTGATGAACTACTTTCCAATAAGGGAGCAGGTACAATTACCTCATCAAATTCTACTTTCCTCTCACTCACTTCTTTCGAGAGAAACTCCTCTAGAAAGGATCCATTCTTAGCAACGAATATCTTGCCTTAGGATCTGTGATAGAAGGTGTACCCAACATTCTCCTTTGGGTATCCTATGAAGACACATTTCTCCGATTTGGGTTCGAGCTTATCAGGTTGAAGCTTTTTCACATAAGCATCGCAGCCCCAAACTTTAAGAAACGACAACTTGGGTTTCTTGCCAAACCATAGTTCATAAGGTGTCGTCGCAACGGATTTCGATGGTGCCATATTTAATGTGAATGCAGCCATCTCTAAAGCATAACCCTGAAATGATAGCGGTAAATCAGTAAGAGACATCATAGATCGCACCATATCTAATAAAGTGCGGTTACGATGTCCGGACACACCATTACGCTGTGGTGTTCCAGGTGGTGTGAGTTGCGAAACTATTCCGCATTGTTTGAAATGAAGACCAAACTCGTAACTCAAATATTCTCCTCCATGATCTGATCGTTGAAACTTTATTTTTCTTGTTACGATTATTTTCCACTTCACTCTGAAATTCTTTGATTTTTTTCAAATGTTTCAGACTTATGTTTCATCAAGTAGATATACCCATATCTGCTCAAATCATTTGTGAAGGTCAGAAAATAACGATACCCGCCACAAGCATCAACACTCATCGGACCGCATACATCAGTATGTATTATTTCCAATAAGTCTGTTGCTCGTTCCATTGTTCCGAAGAACGGAGTCTTAGTCATCTTGCCCATGAGGCATGGTTCGCAAGCATCAAGTGATTCATAATCAAGTGATTCCAAAATCCCATCAGCATGGAGTTTCTTCATGCGCTTTACACCAATATGACCTAAACGGCAGTGCCACAAATAAGTTGCACTATCATTATTAAACTTATATCTTTTGGCTTCAATACTATGAACATGTGTATCACCACCATCAAGATTTAGTAAAAATAGACCACTCATCAAGGGTGCGTGACCATAAAAGATATTATTCATATAAATAGAACAACCATTATTCTCTGATTTAAATGAATAACCATCTCGCATCAAACAAGATCCAGATATAATGTTCATGCTTAACGCTGGCACCAAATAACAATTATTCAGGTCTAAAACTAATCCCAAAGGTAGATGTAGAGGTAGCATGCTGACGGCGATCACATCGACTTTGGAACCATTTCCCACGCGCATCGTCACCTCGTCCTTAGCCAATCTTCACTTAATCTGTAGCCCATGTTTCGAGTTACAAATATTAGCAACAGAACTAGTATCAAATACCCAGGCGTTACAGCGAGCATTAGTAAGGTACACATCAATACCATGTATATCAAATATACCTTTCACTTTGTCATCCTTCTTCTCCGCCAAATACTTGGGGCAGTTCTGCTTCCAGTGACCAGTCCCTTTGCAGTAGAAGCACTCAGTCTCAGGCTTAGATCCAGACTTGGGTTTTGCTACCTCTTGAGCACTGCGTTGGTTTTTCCCCGAAGAGAAAGGGATGATGCAGCAAAGTAGCGTAAGTATCTCCCTCAGTTTTTGAGAACCAAGTTATCAATCCAGTAGGAGGCTATGCGCGAGTCCCTCGTACCTGCACAAAACAAATAAATCCTCGCAACCAACGTGATAAGGGGTTGTCAATCCCTACACGGCCACTTACGAGAGTGAGATCTGATAGATATGATAAGATAATATTTTTGGTATTTTTATGATAAAGATTCAAAGTAAAATAAAAGCAAATTAAAAAGCAAAGGAAATAACTAAGTATTGGAAGGAGTACGTCGGTGGAGCAACAGGGGGCACGAGGGTGGAGGGCGCGTCTTGGGGGGGTAGGCGCGTCCCCCTACCTCGTGGCCTCCTCCTTTGTGTCTTGACGTAGGGTCCAAGTCCCCCGGATCATGTTCGGTGAGAAAATCACGTTCGCGAAGGTTTCATTTCATTTGGACTCCGTTTGATATTCCTTTTCTTCGAAACCCTGAAATAGGCAAAAAACAGCAATTCTGGGCCGGGCCTCCGGTTAATAGGTTAGTCCCAAAAATAATATAAAAGTGGATAATAAAGCCCAATAATGTCCAAAACAGTAGATAATATAGCATGGAGCAATCAAAAATTATAGATACGTTGGAGACGTATCAAGCATCCCCAAGCTTAATTCCTGCTCGTCCTCGAGTAGGTAAATGATAAAAACAGAATTTTGATGCAGAGTGCTACTTGGCATAATTTTAATGTAATTCTTCTTAATTGTGGTATGAATATTCAGATCCGAAAGATTCAAGATAAAAGTTCATATTGACATAAAAATAATAATACTTCAAGCATACTAACTAAGCAATTATGTCCTCTCAAAATAACATGGCCAAAGAAAGTGCATCCCTACAAAATCATATAGTTTAGTCATGCTCCATTTTCGTCACACAAGAATGCTCTCATCATGCACAACCCCGATGACAAGCCAAGCAATTGTTTCATACTTTAGTAATCTCAAACCTATAAACTTTCATGCAATACATGAGCGTGAGCCATGGATATAGCACTATGGGTGGAATAGAATATGATGATGGGGGTTATGTGGAGAAGACAAAAAAGGAGAAAGTCTCACATCAACGAGGCTAATCAATGAGCTATGGAGATGCCCATCAATTGATGTTAATGCAAGGAGTATGGATTGCCATGCAACAGATGCACTAGAGCTATAAATGTATGAAAGCTCAACAGAAGAAACTAAGTGGGTGTGCATCCAACTTGCTTGCTCACGAAGACCTAGGGCACTTGAGGAGGCCCATTGTTGGAATATACAAGCCAAGTTCTATAATGAAAAATTCCCACTAGTATATGAAGGGACAAAACAAAAGACTCTCTATCATGAAGATTATGGTGCTACTTTGAAGCACAAGTGTGGAAAAAGGATAGTAGCATTGTCCCTTTTTATTTTCTTTCTTTTTTTTATTTGGCCTTTCCTTTTTTTTATTTGGCCTTTATTTTTTTAGGACAATGCTATATGAATGATGGTCATCACACTTCTATTTATTTACAACTCAATGATTACAACTCGATACTAGAACAAAAAGATGACTCTATATGAATGCCTCTGGCGGTGTACCGGGATATGCAATGAACCAAGAGTGACATATATGAAAGAATTATGAACGGTGGCTTTGCCACAAATACTATGTCAACTACATGATCATGCTAAGCAATATGACAATGATGAATGTGTCATGATAAACGGAATGGTGGAAAGTTGCATGGCAATATATCTCGGAATGGCTATGGAAATGCCATAATAGGTAGGTATGGTGGCTGTTTTGAGGAAGATATAAGGAGGTTTATGTGTGAAAGAGCGTATCATATCACGGGGTTTGGATGCACCGGTGAAGTTTGCACCAACTCTCAATGTGAGAAAGGGCAATGCACGGTACCGAAGAGGCTAGCAATGATGGAAGGGTGAGAGTGTGTATAATCCATGGACTCAACATTAGTCATAAAGAACTCACATACTTATTGCAAAAATCTACAAGTCATCAAAAACCAAAGCACTACGCGCATGCTCCTAGGGGGATAGATTGGTAGGAAAAGACCATCGCTCGTCCCCGACCGCCACTCATAAGGAAGACAATCAAATAACACCTCATGTTTCAAATTTGTTACATAACGTTTACCATACGTGCATGCTACGGGACTTGCAAACTTCAACACAAGCATTTCTCAAATTCACAACTACTCAACTAACACGACTTTTATATTATTACCTCCATATCTCAAAACAATCATCAAGCATCAAACTTCTCTTAGTATTCAAAACACTCATAAGAAAAAAATATTCATCTTGAACACCTAGCATATTAGGATTATTTAAGCAATTTACCATGATATTTAAGACTCTCAAAATAATCTAAGTGAATCATGAGAGATCAATAGTTTCTATAAAACAAATCCACCACCGTGCTCTAAAATATATAAGTGAAGTACTAGAGCAAAACTATATCACTCAAATGATATAAGCGAAGCACATAGAGTATTCTAACAAATTTCAAATCATATATGGCTCTCTCAAAAGGTGTGTACAGCAAGGATGATTGTGGTAAACTAAAAATCAAAGACTCAAATCATACAAGACGCTCCAAGCAAAACACATATCATGTGGTGAATAAAAATATAGCTCCAAGTAAAGTTACCGATAGAAGTAGACGAAAAGAGGGGATGCCTTCCGGGGCATCCCCAAGATTTGGCTTTTATGTGTCCTTAGATTATCTTGGGGGTGCCATGGGCATCCCCAAGCTTAGGCTCTTGTCACTCCTTGTTCATAATCCATCAAATATTTACCCAAAACTTGAAAACTTCACAACACAAAACTCAAAGTAGAAAATCTCGTGAGCTCCGTTAGCGAAAGAAAACAAAAGACCACTTCAAGGTACTGTAATGAACTCATTCTTTATTTATATTGGTGTTAAACCTACTGTATTACAACTTCTCTATGGTTTATAAACTATTTTACTAGCCATAGATTCATCAAAATAAGCAAACAACACACGAAAAACAGAATCTGTCAAAAACAGAACAGTCTGTAGTAATCTGTATCTAGCGCAAGATATGGAACTCCAAAAATTCTAAAATAAATTTCTGGACGTGAGGAATTTATCCATTAATCATCTGCAAAAATAATTAACTAAATATCATCTTACAAATAAAAATGGCAGCAGTTCTCGTGAGTGCTAAAGTTTCTGTTTTTTTTACAACAAGATATCAAGACTTTCCCCAAGTCTTCCCAACGGTTCTACTTGGCACAAACACTAATTAAACACAAATACACAACCTAAACAGAGGCTAGATAAATTATTTATTACTAAACAGGAGCAAAAAGCGAGAAATAAAAATAAAATTGGGTTGCCTCCCAAGAAGCGCTATCGTTTAACGCCCCTAGCTAGGTATAAAAAGGCAAGGATAGATCTAGGTATTGCCATCTTTGGTAGGCAATCCATAAGTGGCTCTCATAATAGATTCATAAGGTAATTTAATTCTCTTTATAGGAAAGTGTTCCATGCCTTTCCTTAACGGAAATTGGAATCTAATATTTCCTTCCTTCATATCAATAATTGCACCAATCGTTCTAAGGAAAGGTCTACCAAGAATAATAGGACATGAAGGATTGCAATCTATGTCAAGAACAATAAAATATACGGGTACATAATTCCTATTTGCAACAATAAGAACATCATTAATTCTTCCCATAGGTTTCTTAATAGTGGAATTCGCAAGATACAAGTTTAGAGAGCAATCATCAAAATCACGGAAACCTAACAAATCGCACAAAGTCTTTGGAATCGTGGAAACACTAGCGCTCAAATAACATAAAGCATAGAACTCATGATCTTTAATCTTAATTTTAATAGTTGGTTCCCACTCATAATAAAGTTTTCTAGGGATAGAAACTTCCAATTCAAATTTTTCTTCATAAGATTGCATCAAGGCATCAACGATATGTTTAGTGAACGCTCTATTTTAACTATAAGCATGAGGAGAATTTAGCACGGATTGCAACAAGGAAATACAATCAATCAAAGAGCAATTTTCATAATTAAATTCCTTGAAATCCAAAATAGTGGGTTTAGCAACATCTAGGGTTTTAATTTCTTCGGTCCCACTTTCATCAATTTTAGCATCAAGATCTAAAAACTCTGAATTCTTGGAACGTCTTCTAGGTAAGGGTGAATCATATTCAGTCCCATCATTATTAAGATTCATATTGCAAAACAAGGATTTAATAGGGGACACATCGATAACTTTTAGATCTTCATCTTTATTTTCATAGGAACTAGAAGAACGCGCTCTTATAAAGGCATTTTTCTTAGCACTCAACCTAGCGGTTCTTTCTTTGCACTCATCAATAGAAATTATCATGGCTTTGAGAGACTCATTGATATCATGCTTAGGTGGAATAGATCTATGTTTCAAAGAATCAACATCAAGAGAAATTCTATCAACGTTCCTAGCCAACTCATCAATCTTAAGCAATTTTTCTTCAATCAAAGCATTGAAATTCTTTTGTGAAGCAATAAATTCTTTAATATTAGATTCAAAATCAGAGGGCATCTTATTATAATTTCCATAAGAATTGTTGTAGGAATTACCATAACTATTAGAGGGATTACTAGGATAAGGCCTGGGATTAAAATTTCCTCTATACGCGTTGTTACCAAAATTGTTCCTACCAACAAAATTCACACCCATAGATTCATTATTATTCTCAATCAAAGTAGACAAGGGCATATCATTAGGATCAGAAGAAACACTTTTACTAGCAAATAATTTCATAAGTTCATCCATCTTTCCACTCAAAACATTAATTTCTTCTATCGCATGCACCTTTTTATTAGTAGATCTTTCAGTATGCCATTGAGAATAATTAACCATAATATTATCTAGGAGTTTAGTAGCTTCTCCTAAAGTGATTTCCATAAAAGTGCCTCCCCCGGCCGAATCTAAAAAATTTCTAGAAGCAAAATTCAATCCGGCATAAAATTTTTGTATAATCATCCACAAATTCAAAACATGAGTAGGGCAATTACGTATCATTAATTTCATTCTCTCCCAAGCTTGTGCAACATGTTCATGATCAAGTTGCTTAAAATTCATAATATCGTTTCTAAGGGAGATGATCTTAGTAGGAGGAAAATACTTAGAGATAAAAGCATCTTTGCACTTATTCCATGAATCAATACTATTTTTAGGCAAATACGAGAACCAAGCTTTAGCACGATCTCTAAGCGAAAAAGGAAATAGCTTCAATTTAACAATATCGTTATCCACATCTTTATTCTTTTGCATATCACACAAATCAACGAAGCTATTTAGATGGGTAGCGGCATCTTCACTAGGAAGGCCGGAAAATGGATCTTTCATGACAAGATTCAGCAAGGCAGCATTAATTTCACAAGATTCAGCATCGGTAAGAGGAGCAATCGGAGTGCTAATAAAATCATTGTTGTTGGTATTGGTAAAGTCACACAATTTAGTGTTATATTGAGCCATCGTGACAACCAAGCAATCCAACACACAAGCAAACAAAAAGCAAGCGGGCAAAAAGAGGCAAACGGGAAAAGAGAGGGAGGATAGAGGGAGAGGGCGAATAATACGGCAAGGGTGAAGTGGGGGAGAGGAAAACAAGAGGCAAATGGAAAATAATGTAATGCGGGAGATAGGGATTGTGATGGGTACTTGGTATATTCACTTTTTCGTAGACTCCCCGGCAACGGCGCCACAAATCCTTCTTGCTACCTCTTGAGCACTATGTTGGTTTTTCCCCGAAGAGGAAGGGATGATGCAGCAAAGTAGCGTAAGTATTTCCATCAGTTTTTGAGAACCAAGGTATCAATCCAGTAGGAGGCTACGCGCGAGTCCCTCGTACCTGCACAAAACAAATAAATCCTCGCAACCAACGCGATAAGGGGTTGTCAATCCCTACATGGCCACTTACGAGAGTGAGATCTAATAGATATGCTAAGATAATATTTTTGGTATTTTTATGATAAAGATGCAAAGTAAAATAAAAGAAAAGTAGAAAAGCAAAGGAAATAACTAGGTATTAGAAGATTAATATGATGAAGATAGACCCGGGGGCCATAGGTTTCACTAGTGGCTTCTCTCAAGAGCATAAGTATTCTACGGTGGGTGAACGAACTACTGTTAAGCAATTGACAGAATTGAGCATAGTTATGAGAATATCTAGGTATGATCATGTATATAGGCATCACGTCCGAGACAAGTAGACCGACTCCTGCCTGCATCTACTACTATTACTCCACTCATCGACCGCTATCCAGCATGCATCTAGAGTATTAAGTTCATGAAAACAGAGTAACGCCTTAAGCAAGATGACATGATGTAGAGGGATAAACTCATGCAATATGATGAAAACCCCATCTTGTTATCCTCAATGGCAACAATACAATACGTGCCTTGACGCCCCTACTGTCACTGGGAAAGGACACGGCAAGATTGAACCCAAAGCTAAGCACTTCTCCCATTGCAAGAAAGATCAATCTAGTAGGCCAAACCAAACTGATAATTCGAAGAGACTTGCAAAGATAACCAATCATACATAAAAGAATTCAGAGAAGATTCAAATATTGTTCATAGATAGACTTGATCATAAACCCACAATTCATCTCTCAACAAACACACCGCAAAAAGAAGATTACATCGAATAGATCTCCACAAGAGAGGGGGAGAACATTGTATTGAGATCCAAAAAGAGAGAAGAAGCCATCTAGCTAATAACTATGGACCCGTAGGTCTGAGGTGAACTACTCACACTTCATCAGAGGGGCTATAGTGATGATGTAGAGGCCCTCCGTGATGGATACCCCCTCCGGCGGAGCTCCGAAACAGGCCCCAAGATGGGGTCTCGTGGATACAGAAAGTTGCGGCGGTGGAATTAGGGTTTTGGCTCCGTATCTGGTAGTTTGGGGGTACGTAGGTATATATAGGAGGAAGGAGTACGTCGGTGGAGCAGAAGGGGGGCCCACGAGGGTGGAGGGCGCGCCTGGGGGGTAGGCGCGCCCCCTACCTCGTGGCCTCCTCCTTTGTGTCTTGACGTAGGGTCCAAGTCCCCCGGATCATGTTCGGTGAGAAAATCACGTTCCCGAAGGTTTCATTCCGTTTGGACTCCGTTTGATATTCCTTTTCTTTGAAACCCTGAAATAGGCAAAAAAACAGCAATTCTGGGCTGGGCCTCCGGTTAATAGGTTAGTCCCAAAAATAATATAAAAGTGGATAATAAATCCCAATAATGTCCAAAACAGTAGATAATATAGCATGGAGCAATAAAAAATTATAGATACGTTGGAGACGTATCAGGCTTCTTCACTTGAGCAGCAACTTGCTTGCCGTTCTTCTTGAAGTTCCCCTTCTTCCCTTTACCCTTTTTCTTGAAATTGGTGGTCTTGTTGACCATCAACACTTGATTCTCCTTCTTGATTTCTACCTCCACAGCCTTTAGCATTGTGAAGAGCTCGGGAATAGTCTTATCCATCCCTTGCATATTATAGTTCATCACAAAGCTCTTGTAGCTTCGTGGCAGTGATTGAAGAGCTATGTCAATGACACTATCAATTGGAAGATTAACTCCCAGCTGAGTCAAGTGATTGTGGTATCCAGACATTCTGAGTATATGTTCACTAACAGAACTATTCTCCTCCATTTTGCAGTTGTAGAACTTATTGGAGACTTCATATCTCTCAATCCGGGCATTTGCTTGAAATATTAACTTCGACTCTTGGAACATCTCATATGCTCCATGACGTTTGAAACATCGTTGAAGTCCCGGTTCTAAGCCATAAAGCATGGCACACTGAACTATCGAGTAGTCATCAGCTTTGCTCTGCCAGGTGTTCACAACATCTGGCGTTGCTCCTGCAACGGGTTTGGCACCTGTGGGAGTCCTGGATTAGGGGGTCTCCGGACAGCCGGACTATATCCTTTGGCAGGACTGTTAGACTATGAAGATACAAGATTGAAGACTTCGTCTCGTGTCCGGATGGGACTCTACTTGGCGTGGAAGGCAAGCTAGGCAATACGGATATGTATATCTCCTCCTTTGTAACCGACCTTGTGTAACCCTAACCTCTCCGGTGCCTATATAAACCGGAGGGTTTTAGTCCGTAGGATAACATACAATCATACCATAGGCTAGCTTCTAGGGTTTAGCCTCTCCGATCTCATGGTAGATCTACTCTTGTACAACCCATATCATCAATATTAATCAAGCAGGACATAGGGTTTTACCTCCATCAAGAGGGCCCGAACCTGGGTAAAACATTGTGTCCCCTGCCTCCTGTTACCATCCGCCTTAGACACACAGTTCGGGACCCCCTACCCGAGATCCGCCGGTTTTGACATCAACATTGGTGCTTTCATTGAGAGTTCCTCTGTGTCGTCGCCGTTAGGCTTGATGGCTCCTACTATCATCAATAGCGATGCAGTCCAGGGTGAGACTTTTCTCCCCAGACAGATCTTCGTGTTCGGCGGCTTTGCACTGCGGGCCAATTCGCTTGGCTATCTGGAGTAGATTGAAAGTTACGCCCCTGGCCACCAGGTCAGGTTTGGAAGCTTAAACTACACGACCGATATCCGTGGAGTCTTGATCTTTGACGGATTCGAGCCTCTGCCTTGTGCGTCACGCGGTCACGATGAGTACGATTTAGCTCTACCATTGGACAGTGTTTAGGAGATCGCACATGCAGCCGCTCTGACCCTCAATTCAGAGCCAGTTGCGCCGTCCATGGACGGGTGGATGGACCCCGCCACGGAGGCCTTACCCTCAGCGGCGATCGAGCCAAACATCGACCTTACCTTGCACGAGAGCTGTGTTGTTAAACTGCCGGATCCTTCTCCGGCCACGGACTCCGAACCGCATGTGCCCGTTCCTATCGAATCCGATTGGGCATCGATCATGGAGTTTACCTCCACGGATATTTTTCAGCACTCGCCCTTTGGCGACATACTGAACTCATTAAGGTCTCTCTCCTTGTCAGGAGGATCCTAGCCGAACTATGTCCGACAGGACTGGGATGCGGACGACGAAGAAATTCACGGCCCACCCACCACCCACTTAGTAGCCACTATCGATGACTTAACCGACATGCTCGACTTTGACTTCGAAGACATCGACGGTATGGACGATGATGCGGGAGACGAAGAGGAACCACTGCCCACAGGGCACTGGACAGCCACCTCATCATACGATATATACATGGTGGATACACCCAAAGAAGGCAATGGTGACAAGATAGCGGAGGATGACCCCTCCAAGAAGCAACCCAAGCGCCGACGTCAGCGGCGCCGCTCTAAGTCCCGCCAAAGAAAAAGTGGTGATACTGGCACAGGAGGTAATAACACTCCGGATAGTGCCGAAGACAACAACAATCCCCTCCAGCAAGATTTAGAGCAGGAGGATGGAGGAGCCAGCCCTCCTGGGAGAGCGGCAGATGGAGAGGCGGAGGATGATAATTACACGCCCCCCTCCAAAGACGAGGCAAGCCTCGGCAATGATGAATTCGCCGTGCCAGAGGATCCCGTCGAACAAGAGCGCTTCAAACGCCGGCTTATAGCCACGACAAATAGCCTTAAGAAAAAGCACTAGCAGCTTCAAGCTGATCAAGATCTGCTAGCTGACAGATGGACTGAAGTCCTCGCGGCCGAGGAATATAAACTCGAGCGCCCCTCCAAGAGTTACCCAAAATGCAGGTTGCTACCCCGACTGGAGGAAGAAGCATATGACACGGCTGATCGACCACCTCGTGGCCGCGATAGAGATGCATTCCAACCAAAAACTCAGCCTGCACCCCGACGCCATTCAAATAAAAAGGCATGGGGAGATACGCCAGACTTGCGAGACATATTGGAGGACAAAGCAAAGCATGAAAGATCGATCTACGGATCACAAGGGCGCGCCACTATGCGAGACGATAAACGTCACGCCGGATACAGTAAAAGGAAATCCGGCCGGGCCGAACACAGCGGGCAAGACCCATTCGAGCTGCGTCGTGATATAGCCCAGTACAGAGGCGCCGCACACCCCTTATGCTTCACAGACAAAGTAATGGATCATCAAATCCCAGAAGGTTTCAAACCTGTAAATATTGAATCATACGACGGCACAACAGATCCCACGGTATGGATCGAGGATTTCCTCCGCCACATCCACATGGCCCGCGGTGATGACTTACACGCCATCAAATACCTCCCACTAAAGCTCAAGGGACCAGCGCGGCATTGGCTTAACAGCTTGCCAGCAGAGTCCATTAGCTGTTGGGAAGATCTGGAAGCCGCATTCCTCAACAACTTTCAGGGCACTTATGTGCGGCCACCAGATGCCGATGACTTGAGCCACATAATTCAGCAGCCAGAAGAATCGGCTAGGCAATTCTGGACTCAGTTCCTAACAAAGAAAAATCAAATCGTCGACTGTCTGTATGCAGAGGCCCTAGCAGCTTTCAAACACAACATCCGCGACGAATGGCTAGCCCGGCACCTTGGTCAGGAAAAGCCGAAATCTATGGCAGCCCTCACGACACTCATGACCCGCTTTTGTGTGGGAGAAGACAGCTGGCTGGCTCACAGTAATAACATATCAAAGAACCATGGTACTTTGGATACCAAGGACGGCAATAGCAGGTCACGTCACAACAAACATAAGCGCCGCATTAACAGCGATAATACCGTGGATACGGCAGTCAATGCCGGATTCAAAGGCTCTAAACCCGGTCAGCGGAAAAAGCCATTCAAACAAAGTACGCCGAGTCCGTCCAGCTTGGACCGTATACTCGATCGCTCGTGTCAAATACACGGCACCCCAGAAAAGCCAGCCAATCACACCAACAGGGATTGTTGGGTGTTCAAGCAGGCCGGCAAGTTAATTGCCGAAAACAAGGACAAGGGGCCACATTGCGATCATGAGGAGGAGCCCCGGCAGCCACACACCGGAGGACAGAAGAGGTTTCCCCCACAAGTGTGGACGGTGAACATGATATACGCAACCCACATCGCCAAGAGGGAGCGGAAGTGTGCGCTTAGGGACGTATATGCGTTGGAGCCAGTCGCCCCAAAGTTCAACCCATGGTCCTCCTATTCGATCACTTTCGATCGCAGGGACCATCCCACTAGTATCCGTCATGGCGGATTCGCCGCACTGGTTCTGGACCCAATCATTGACGGATTTCACCTCACTCGAGTCCTTATGGATGGCGGCAGCAGCCTGAACCTGCTTTATCAGGACACAATGCGCAAAATGGGTATAGACCCCTCAAGGATCAATCCCACAAAAACAACCTTTAAAGGCGTCATTCCAGGCGTAGAGGCCCATTGCATAGGCTCAATTACAATAGAAGTGGTCTTCGGATCCCCGGATAACTTCCGAAGCAAAGAGTTAATCTTCGATATAGTCCCGTTCCACAGTGGTTATCATGCACTGCTCGGGCGAACCGCATTTGTGAGATTCAATGCGGTACCGCATTATGCATACCTCAAGCTCAAGATGCCAGGACCTCGCGGGGTTATTACAGTCAATGGAAACACAGAGCGCTCTCTCCGAACGGATGAGCACACCGCGGCCCTCGCAGCAGAAACGCAAAGCAGCCTCTCAAGGCAATCCACCAGTTCGGCGTTTCAAGACCCGGGCACCTTCAAGCGCGCTCGGAGCAATCGGCAACTAGACCGCCTGGCGCCCACCCCGGTTCCAGCCAAACGGCGAAACTCATGCCACACGTACATAATTACACATTTAAAATGCCATGGGCACAGGCGGGGAGGGGCACAACTGCGGCACGCCCCAAGACGCGGCTTAAACCGCACTAGGGGCTTCCCGTTTGGTTATTTTTCTCTTTTTCAGGACCTTAATCTCTGGAAACCATGTCCGGTAGCACTATTGCCGAACACATGATGCAGCAACCAAGGAGGCAGAAAGCTACGTCACACCATGGAATTCCCAGGTGGATTACAATAACGAGCGAAATATTTGATTTAATACTCTTCCTCAGCTTGCCCTTGGAAGGGACATAGTCCTACTCTTTGCTTATCGCACCATCTGTATCATTCTGCTTTAACGCACCTTTTTGAATAAACAACGCATAACATTCCGACTATTATTGCATTCTTGTTATATATATGTGTGTTCATTAATGACGCCTTGCAACCGTACACTTTGGTACGGCCAATACACCAGGGGCTTACTTACCCCACAATATGGTGTGAAAAGTCCGAACACTTTCACAAGTGCGGCACCCCGAACTTATAGCATTATATGCATCAGCTCCTAATCATGTCTTTGGTCAAATGTTGGGTTTGCCCGGCTCCTATGTTTTGGTACCTTATGTTCCGCTCTATCGGTTAAGGTAGCGCTAGGAGAACTACTGCGATTGTGCCCCGGTTCTGCTGGGCTAAGCACCTCAGTAGAGAAAGCTAAAACTAACTGTCATGATAAGGCGGGAGATTGGTCGCTGTTCAGTGAGGTTTTCGAGTCCCTAAAGGCTTATGCCGCTTAGAGCGAGGGGCCGGCCCTGTCCGGCTTAAAGGCATGTATCGCGCCCCGAATTCGGCCTTCCGAATACCAGGGGCTTCGCTAAAATTTAAAATTATAGAATTCTATGGCTAAGTGAGAGTGATAAAGCATTATTAGTCCGGTTGCCTTGTTCGTTGTGCTAAGCACCTCCCTCGAAGGACCCAAACATGGGAACAAGAGTGCTCAGGTTTATCCCGAACACCCCAGCACTCGTGGCATGGGGGAAGAAGCCAAGGACTAGCCATCTCTCAGATTGGATAAACAGCCAAACAGAAGGTAATATTTTAAATTCACACAAGCGTTGCATAGCGCATATGAAACAAGTTTTCATCATACAGGATCACACGAGCAAGTTTACTCAAATATTACATCCTTTGAACATTCGTCCGCTACAAGACGGGCACCCTTCAGGACACCCTCATAATAAATTTCGAGGGTGCGATGCTCCTTGCCCTGCGGCGGCCCTTCCTTGATAAGCTTCACGGGATCTAGCTTAGTCCACTGCACCTTCACACGGGCGAAAGCCCGGCGTGCACCTTCAATGCAGACGGACCGCTTGACGACCTCCAGCCGTGGGCAGGCACCCACAAGCCGCCTCACCAGGCCGAAGTAGCTGTTCAGAAGGGCATCGCCAGGCCATAGCCGGACTATAAGGCCCTTCATGGCCTGTTCGGCTGCCTTGTGCAGCTCGACCAGGTGCTTTAGCTGGTCGCTCAGAGGCATCGGGTATTCGGTCCCAGTATACTGAGACCAAAACAGCTTCTCCGTTGAGCTTCCCTCCTCGGCTGGTAAAACTGTGCGGCATCCGACACGTAGCGGGGCAAATCTATGAATGCTCCTGGAGAGCTCCGAATTCAGGTAAGTAATCGGTAATTTACTTTTACATGCTTGCTCTGCATACAGAATGCCTTACCCGCCGCTATCTTCTTCATTGCGTCGATCTCCTGGAGGGCCTTTTGGGCTTCAGCCTTGGCACTTTTGCGCTCTCGAGGGCCACGGCAAGCTCAGACTCTCGCGTCTTCGAGTCAAGCTCCAACGCCTCGTGCTTCGTCACAAGAGCCTGGAGCTCTTGCTGCACCTCACCCACCCGAGCCTCTTACTTTTCTCGCTCGGTGCGCTCCTTGGCCGCTTTATCCTCGGCCTCGGACAGCGCTTGCTTTAGGGTCGCCACTTCGGACGTGGCCCCTGGCAAATTCATGATGATCCTGTCATTTTGCAATCGCACTCTTTTTATACATATCCACAGACTAGGTACTACTTACCTTTGTTCTCCTCGAGCTGCCTCTTGGCAAGACCGAGCTCGTCCTGGGACCCTTTAAGGTCCTGCTTCAGTACGGCGACCTCCGAAGTCAGTGCGGCGGACGCCAGCAGCGAAGCCTGCATATGCATATTGACATACTCATATTAGACTCCTGCGATATTGTTTGATCCTCTGTTCGGCTTTCCTTTGTGAACACCGAACAGAGCATCAGGGGCTACTGTCTATGCGGTAATATTTTCCTATATTTCAAACACTTACCTCAAAGCCTGTTAGAAGGCTGGCACAGGCTTCAGTCAATCCGCTCTTGGCGGACTGAACCTTCTGGATCACCGCACTCATGATAGTGCAGTGCTCCTCGTCGGTGGAAGCGCTGCGAAGCGCTTCCAGCAGATTGTCCGGCGCCTCTTGATGGATAGAGGTCACCGGTACAGGCGTCTCGCTCCTCTTAGAAGGAGGTCGCCTGCGCGAGCCCGGAACCACTAGAGGTTCCAGCGCGGTGTTCGGCTGAGGGCCGAACTCGGAGCTCTGAGGGGCCTTGTCCCCTCGGCTCCCGGGGTCCGGGAGGCCGCCTTGAGGCACCTCCGGGTCTGTCTCCCCTCGACCCGGTGCCTCGTGAGACAGCACCTCGGCGTCGTCCGCAGGATGAGGGGAGGTGGCGGTCGGGACTAGATCGCTATCCATATCCGACGAGCCCAGGGAGCCGTCCGATGATACATCGATACGGGCTCGGGGCGGCCTGCATAATCATATTTCGGCGTTAGGTGAAGTAGTGCGACAAAGGAATACTATGAGTTACTCTGGTATCCGAATACTTACGACTTCCCCAGGGGCTTGGCCCTGGGCAGCCACTCGTCTTCGCCGTCGGCGGCGGTGGTAGAGCTGTCCGGAAGGAGAGTCCTCCCCTTCTTGGACCCTTCGGCCTCCCTAGTTGGGGCGGCCTTCCTTTTCTTGTCTCCCTCGTCTGGAGGGGGAGCATCTTCTTCTGCCTCCTCGTCTTTGGGGGAGGATTGCGCCGTAGAGTCCTCGGACGGTGAGTCCGATGACGCCTGGCGTCGGGAACTCTTTCGGGTCCCCTTGGCCTTCTTGGTCTTCTCCGGCACCGTATAAGGAGCCAGAGTCAGCATCTTCGCCAGAAGAGCGTCTGTTGGGCCTTCGAACAAAGGAGTCGGACAGTCGATCTGTCCGGCCGTCTCCTGCCAGTCCTATCAAAGGTACGGGAGTTTAGATCCCACATGGAGTCAATCTATGAAAAATAGGTATCCTGTAAGAGGTAAAGCAGCTTACCGTGTTGGCTTGGCGCTTCGCGCTGAATCCGCGATCCTCAGTAATGGGAGGGGGGACCTCGGCGCTCTTGAACAACACCCTCCAGGCATCTTCGTGAGTTGTGTTGAAGAGCCTGTTCAAAGTTTGGTGCTGCGCCGGATCGAACTCCCACAAATTGAAGGCCCGTTGTTGGCACGGGAGGATCCGGCAGTGGAGCATGACCTGGACTACATTGACGAGTTTGAGCTTCTTGTTCACCGTGTTTTGAATACATGTTTGGAGTCCGGTCAGCTCTCCCGAACTACCCCAGGATAGGCCCTTCTATTGCCAGGAGGTGAGCCGCGTGGGGAAGCCAGATCGGAACTCGGGGGCCGCTACCCATGTAGGGTCACGCGGCTCAGTGATGTAGAACCACCCCAATTGCCACCCCTTTATGGTCTCCACGAAGGAGCCCTCGAGCCATGTGATATTGGGCATCTTGCCCACCATGGCGCCTCCGCACTCCGCCTGGCGGCCGCTCACTTCCTTCGGCTTGACATTGAAAGTCTTCAGCCATAAGCCAAAGTGGGGCTTGATGCGGAGGAAAGCCTCGCACACGACGATAAACGCCGAGATGTTGAGGATGAAGTTCGGGGCCAGATCGTGGAAATCCAGGCCTTAGTAGAACATGAGCCCCCAGACAAATGGGTGGAGAGGAAATCCCAGTCCGCGGAGGAAATGGGTGAGGAACACTACCCTCTCATGGGGCCTGGGGGTGGGGATGAGATGCCCCTCCTCTGGGAGCCGGTGCACGACGTTGTCGGGCAAGTATCCGGCTCTCCTCAGCTTCTTGACGTGTCCCTCCATGACGGAGGAGACCATCCACCTGCCTCCCGCTCCGGACATGGTTGGAGAAGGTCGAGGTGGGAAATGCGAACTTGGGTGCTGGATCTCGAGTGTGCGAAGGTGGATGAGTAAAGGAGGAAGAAGGCGTGGATGAAAAAGTAAATCCTTATCCCTTTATATGGGCGGACGAAACTATGCGTCCCCACTAGCCTAGTAAAACTCGCTTGTCCCCCAAGCGCCGTAATCGATGGCACGGTTGGGTTACCCACACCCGTATTGATGAGAATCCCGTGATAAGGGGACACGATCTTTGCTTTGACGAGACGTGTCAAAAAACTGCCTTGTGTTATGTGCGGGGCTAGTTAAAAGAAACGGTTCGAATAATCACCGGGCCGTGACATAATGTCGTGTTTCCAAAACAAGTCAGCAAATTGGATTTGTGGAAATATTATTCTCTCTACGGTGGTATGTGGAACTTATTTTGCAGGGTCGGACACTATCCTCGTATTCAAATTCTTCTGTGGTGTATTCGGAGGAGGAACCCGCCTTGCAATGCCGAAGACAATACTACGCGCCGGACTCATCGTCATTGAAAGCCTGGTTCAGGGGCTACTGTGGGAGTCCTGGATTAGGGGTTCTCCGGACAGCCGAACTATATCCTTTGGCCGGACTGTTAGACTATGAAGATACAAGATTGAAGACTTTGTCTCGTGTCCGGATGGGACTCTACTTGGCGTGGAAGGCAAGCTAGGCAATACGGATATGTATATCTCCTCCTTTGTAACCGACCTTGTGTAACCCTAAACTCTCCGATGTCTATATAAACCGAAGGGTTTTAGTCCGTAGGACAACATACAATCATACCATAGGCTAGCTTCTAGGGTTTAGCCTCTCCGATCTCGTGGTAGATCTACTCTTGTACTACCCATATCATCAATATTAATCAAGCAGGACATAGGGTTTTACCTCCATCAAGAGGGCCCGAACCTAGGTAAAACATTGTGTCCCCTGCTGATAACCCACAAGTATAGGGGATTGCAACAGTTTTCGAGGGTAGAGTATTTAACCCAAATTTATTGATTCGACACAAGGGGAGCCAAAGAATATTCTCAAGTATTAGCAGCTGAGTTGTCAATTCAACCACACCTGGAAACTTAGTATCTGCAGCAAAGTGTTTAGTAGCACAGTAATATGATAGTGGTGGTAACGGCAACAAAAGTAAAGACAGCAAAAGTAATGTTTTTGGTATTTTGTAGTGATTGTAACAGTAGCAGCGGGAAAGTAAATAAGCGTAAACCAGTATATGGAAAACTCGTAAGCACCAGATCAGTGATGGATAATTATGCCGGATGCGGTTCATCATGTAACAGTCATAACATAGGGTGACATAGAACTAGCTCCAATTCATCACTGTAATGTAGGCATGTATTCCGTATATAGTCATACGTGCTTATGGAAAAGAACTTGCATGACATCTTTTATCCTACCCTCCCATGGTAGCGGGGTCCTATTGGAAACTAAGGGATATTAAGGCCTCCTTTTAATAGAGAACCGGAACAAAGCATTAACACATAGTGAATACATGAACTCCTCAAACTATGGTCATCACCGGGAGTGGTCCCGATTATTGTCACTCCGGGGTTGCCGGATCATAACACATAGTAGGTGACTATAGACTTGCAATATAGGATCAAGAACTCACATATATTCATGAAAACATAATAGGTTCAGATCTGAAATCATGGCACTCGGGCCCTAGTGACAAGCATTAAGCATAGCAAAGTCATAGCAACATCAATCTCAGAACATAGTGGATACTAGGGATCAAACCCTAACAGAACTAACTCGATTACATGATAAATCTCATCCAACCCATCACCGTCCAGCAAGCCTACGATGGAATTACTCACGCACGGCGGTGAGCATCATGAAATTGGTGATGGAGGATGGTTGATGATGACGACGGCGACGAATCCCCCTCTCCGGAGCCCCGAATGGACTCCAGATCAGCCCTCCCGAGAGGTTTTAGGGCTTGGCAGCGGCTCCGTATCGTAAAACGCGATGATTTCTTCTCTCTGATTTTTTCTCTCCGAAAGCAAATATATAGAGTTGGAGTTGGCATGGGAGGGTCAACAGGGGGCCCACGAGGTAGGGAGCGCGCCCTAGGGGGGGCGCCCCCCACCCTCGTGGAAAGGGTGTAGGCCCCCTGGTTTTCATATTTGGCGAGGATTTTTTATTATTTTTTTCTAAGGTATTCCGTGGAGTTTCAGGACTTTCCGAGAATATTTGCTTTCTGCACATAAAACAACACCAAGGTAATTCTGCTGAAAATAGCGTCAGTCCAGGTTAGTTCCATTCAAATCATACAAGTTAGAGTCCAAAACAAGGGCAAAAGTGTTTGGAAAAGTAGATATGACGGAGACGTATCACCTGCCTCCTATTACCATCTGTCTTAGACGCACAGTTCGGGACCCCCTACCCGAGATCCGCCGGTTTTGACACCGACAGCACCTAACAGTGCTTGCAGAACGTAATTCTTCTGTGCAGCAATAAGGATAATTCTCAAGTTACGGACCTAGTCCGTGTAGTTGCTACCATCATCTTTCAACTTAGCTTTCTCTAGGAACGCATTAAAATTCAACGGAACAACAGCATGGGCCATTTATCTACAACAACATAGACATGCAAAATACTACCAGGTACTATAAGTTCATGGTACATTAAAATTAAATTAATCATATTACTTAAGAACTCCCACTTAGATAGACATCCCTCTAATCATCTAAGTGATCATGTGATCCATATCAACTAAACCATGTCCGATCATCACGTGAGATGGAGTAGTTTTCAATGGTGAACATCACTATGTTGATCATATCTACTATATGATCCATGCTTGACCTTTCGGTCTCAGTGTTCTGAGGCCATATCTGCATATGCTTGGCTCGTCAAGTTTAACCCGAGTATTCTGCGTGTGCAAAACTGGCTTGCACCCGTTGTATGTGAACGTAGAGCTTATCACACCCGATCATCACATGGTGTCTCGGCACGACAAACTGTAGCAACGGTGCATACTCAGGGAGAACACTTGTACCTTGAAATTTAGTGAGAGATCATCTTATAATGCTACCGCCAAACTAAGCAAAATAAGATGTAGAAAGGATAAACATCACATGCAATCAAATAAGTGATATGATATGGCCATCATCATCTTGTGCCTTTTGATCTCCATCTTCAAAGCACCATCATGATCACCATCGTCACCGGCTTGACACCTTGATCTCCATCAAAGCATCGTTGTCGTCTCTCCAATTATTGCTTCCACGACTATCGCTACCGCTTAGTGATAAAGTAAAGCAATTACATGGCGATTGCATTCATATAATAAAGCGACAACCATATGGCTCCTGCCAGTTGCCGATAACTGTGTTACAAAACATGATCATCTCATACAATAATTTATATAATCACATCTTGACCATATCACATCACAACATGCCCTACAAAAACAAGTTAGACGTCCTCTACTTTATTCTTGCAAGTTTTACGTGGATGTTACGGGCTTAGCAAGAACGGTTCTTACTTACGCAAAAAAACCACAACGCGGTATAGTGATTGCCTTTTGATCTTCAGAAAGAACCCTGTTGATTGAATCCGATTCAAGTAAAGTTGGAGAAACAGACACCCACTAGCCACCTGTGTGCGAAGCACATCAGTAGAACCAGTCTCGCGTAAGCGTACGCGTAATGACGGTCTGAGCCGCTTCATCCAACAATACCGCTGAATCAAGAATCAACTAGTGACGGCAAGCAATATGTATATAACCACGCCCACAACTCCTTTGTGTTCTACTCGTGCATATAACATCTATGCATAGACCTGGCTCTGATAGCACTGTTGGGGAACATAGTATTTTAAAAAAAAATTGCGTACGCACACGCAAGATCCATCTAGGTGATGCATAGCAACGAGAGGGGAGAATGTGTCCACGTACCCTCGTAGACCGAAATCGGAAGCGTTTAGTAACGCGGTCGATGTAGTCGAACGTCTTCGCGATCCAACCGATCCAAGTACCGAATGCACGACACCTCCATGATCTGCACACGTTCAGCTCGGTGACGTCCCTCGTACTCTTGATCCAGCTGAGGCTGATAACCCAAAAGTATAGGGGATCGCAACAGTTTTCGAGGGTAGAGTATTCAACCCAAATTTATTGATTCGACACAAGGGGAGCCAAAGAATATTCTCAAGTATTAGCAGATGAGTTGTCAATTCAACCACACCTGGAAACTTAATATCTGCAGCAAAGTATTTAGTAGCAAAGTAATATGACAGAAGTGGTAACGGTAGCAAAAGGTAATGATAGCAAAAGTAATGTTTTTAGTATTTTGTAGTGATGATAGCAATAGCAACGGAAAAGTAAATAAGCGAAGAACAATATATGGAAAGCTCGTAGGCAATGGATCAGTGATGGAGAATTATCCCGGATGCGGTTCATCATGTAACGGTCATAACCTAGGGTGACACAGAACTAGCTCCAGTTCATCAATGTAATGTAGGCATGTTTTCCGAATATAGTCATACATGCTTATGGAAAAGAACTTGCATGACATCTTTTGTCCTACCCTCCCGTGGCAGCGGGGTCCTAATGGAAACTAAGGGATATTAAGGCCTCCTTTTAATAGAGTACCGGACCAAAGCATTAACACATAGTGAATACATGAACTCCTCAAACTACGGTCATCACCGGTAAGTATCCCGGTTATTGTCACTTCGGTGTTAACGGATCATAACACATAATAGGTGACTATAGACTTGCAAGATAGGATCAAGAACTCTCATATATTGATGAAAACATAATAGGTTCAGATCTGAAATCATGGCACTCGGGCCCTAGTGACAAGCATTAAGCATAGCAAAGTCATAGCAAAATCAATCTCAGAACATAGTGGATACTAGGGATCAAACCCTAACAAAACTAACTCGATTACATGATAGATCCCATCCAACCCATCACCGTCCAGGAAGCCTACGATAGAATTACTCACGCACGGCGGTGAGCATCATGAAATTGGTGATGGGGGATGGTTGATGATGACGATGGAGACGGATTCCCCTCTCTGGAGCCCCGAACGGACTCCAGATCAGCCCTCCCGAGAGGTTTTAGGGCTTGGCGGCGGCTCCGTATCGTAAAACGCGATGATTTCTTCTCTCTGATTTTTTTCTCCCCAAAAGCAAATATATAGAGTTGGACTTGAGGTCGGACGAGCTCCAGGGGGCCCATGAGGTAGGGGGCGCGCTCTAGGGGGGCAGGCGCGCCCCCACCCTCGTGGACAGGTGGTGGGCCCCCTGGTCATCATCTTTTGCAAGGATTTTCTATATTTTCCGAAAAGGTGTTCCATGAAGTTTTAGGTCATTCCGAGAACTTTTGTTTCTGCACATAAATAACACCATGGTAATTCTGCTGAAAACAGCGTCAGTCCGGGTTAGTTCCATTCAAATCATGCAAGTTAGAGTCCAAAACAAGGGCAAAAGTGTTTGGAAAAGTAGATACGACGGAGACGTATCAACTCCCCCAAGCTTAAACATTTGCTTGTCCTCAAGCAATTCAGTTGATAAACTGAAAGTGATAAAGAAAAACTTTTACAAACTCCGATTGCTCTTGTTGTTGTAAATATGTAAAGCCAGCATTCAAGTTTTCAACAAAGATTATGACTAACCACATTCACAATAACGCTTAAGTCTCAAGTTTACTCATATCAATGGCATAATCAACTAGCGAGCAATAATAACAAATCTTGGATGACAACACTTTCTCAAAACAATCATAATATGATATGACAAGATGGTATCTCGCTAGCCCTTTCTGAGACCGCAAATCATAAATACAGAGCACCTTTAAAGATCAAGGACTGACTAGACATTGTAATTCATGGTAAAAGAGATCCAGTCAAGTCATACTCAATGTAAACTAACAGTAATGAATGCAAATGACAGCGGTGCTCTCCAACTGGTGCTTTTTAATAAGAGGGTGATGAATCAACATGAAAGTAAATAGATAGGCCCTTCGTAGAGGGAAGCAGGGATTTGTAAAGGTGCCAGAGCTTGGTTTTGAAATAGAGGTGAATAATATTTTGAGCGGTATACTTTCATTGTCAACACAACAACCAAGAGATGGCAATATCTTCCATGCTACACACATTATAGGCGGTTCCCAAACAGAATGCTAAAGTTTATACTCCCCCTTCCACCAACAAGCATCAATCCATGGCTTGCTCGAAACAACAGTGCCTCCAACTAACAAGAGTCCCAGGGGGAGTTTTGTTTGCAATTATTTTGATTTAGTTTGCATAAAGCATGGGACTGGGCATCCCGGTGACCAGCCATTTTTTTCGTGAGTGAGGAGCGGAGTCCACTCCTCTTGAGAATAACCCGCCTAACATGGAAGATACTGACAGCCCTAGTTGATACATGAGCTATTCGAGCATACAAAACAGGATATTTATTTGAAGGTTTAGAGTTTGGCACATACAAATTTACTTGGAATGGCAGGTAGATACCGTATATAGGTAGGTATGGTGTACTCATATGGAATAACTTTGGGGTTTATGGAGTTGGATGCACAAGCAGTATTCCCGCTTAGTACAGGTGAAGGTTAGCAAAAGACTGGGAGGCGACCAGCTAGAGAGCGACAACAGTCATGAACATGCATTAAAATTAATCAACACCGAATGCAAGCATGAGTAGGATATAATCCACCATGAACATAAATATCGTGAAGGCTATGTTGATTTTGTTTCAACTACATGCATGAACATGCGCCAAGTCAAGTCACTTAATTCATTCAGAGGAGGATACCATCCTATCATACCACATCACAACCATTTTAATAGTATGTTGGCACGCAAGGTAAACCATTATAACTCATAGCTAATCAAGCATGGCACAAGAAACTATGATCTCTAGTTGTCATTGCAAACATGTTTATTCATAATAGGCTGAATCAGGAATGATGAACTAATCATATTTACAAAAACAAAAGAGATCGAGTTCATACCAGCTTTTCTCATCTCAGTCAGTCCATCATATATCATCATAATTTCCTTTCACTTGCACAACCGAACAATGTGAATAATAATAATAGTGCGCGTGCATTGGACTAAGCTGGAATCTGCAAGCATTCAATAAACAGGAGAAGACAAGGCAATATGGGCTCTTTTGTCAGATAAACAATAATGCATATAAGAGCCGCTTCAATAATTTAATGTTCTCCTATCGACCACCAAAGAAAAGAAAAGAAATAAAACTATATACACGGGAAAGCTCCCAACAAGCCAAAAGAAGAACAGAAAATCTTTTTGGGTTTTCTTTTTAATTACTACTATAAGCATGGAAATTAAACTAGCTAAAATCTACAACTAATTTTTTTGGTTTTTCTTAAGGTTTATTAAACACACAAGAAGAAAGCATGAAAATAAAAATAAACTAGCATGGATGATACAATGAAAAAGTATGAGCACCGACATCTAGCAATGAGTGTGTGAACATAAATGTAATGTCGGTGGGAAATACGTACTCCCCCAAGCTTAGGCTTTTGGCCAAAGTTGGTATATGGCCACGATTGGCCTCGCGGATATCCATAATAGTAGTTGGGGTCGTACTGCGATGCAGCGGCTATCGCCTCCTGAGCTGCAGCGTGGCGACGAGTGGCCTCCGCTCTCCGCTCTCCTCTCATACTCATCTTCCTCCTCTCTGGTAATAACATATATTCCTTTTGCCTGATAATCAAAGAAGGCGGGAGCAGGGAGAGTAATATGGACAGCATGCCGTCAGTCAAAGATTAGTCGATACTGGAGAGGTGATTCATTCCTCTCGACAAACTGGTGGTGAACCATAGCATTAAAGCCTAGGTAAGCAGGAGGTAATTCAATATCATCTTCACATATGGCTATACCAAGAAAATTAGCTATGCGGGTTGCATAAATTCCACCAAAGAAATCTCCATTAAATCTATTAAGATGCAACCTACGTGCAACAATGGCTCCCAAATTATAATCTTTGTCTCCTAACACAGCACTCCTAAGAATACTGAGGTCAGGAACACACATATGACATGCTTCATCTTTACCATTTATGCATCTACATATGAAGAGAGCAAAATAATGTATAGCAGGAAAATGAATGCTCCCTATGGTGGCTTGTGTTATATCTCTAGATTCCCCCACAGTTATACTAGCAAGAAAATCTCTAAATTCAGGTTTGCGAGGATCCCTGATACTACCCCATTGTGGAAGTTTGCAAGCAATGGTAAAATCCTCTAAGTCCATAGTACAAGATTTTTCATAAAGATCAAACAGGACAGTTGGAGAATTACATGAAGATGAAAATTCAAACCTCCTCACAAAGGAACTAGTGAGATGGTGATACTGGTTGCACTTCTCTTCCTCAAAGCTCACAAGATCAGCGTTACGCAAATATGCATTAAATTCTTCTTTAATTCCTGCTCAATCCATAAAGTTTTTCGAAGGCCATTCACAAGGACACACTGGAGCATTTCTTCGTGGCTCTTCATCAGCATCACGCATTGCAAGCCTGGGTCCTTGCTTTTGAAGAACCACCTTGGAACATTTTCCTAAGCATATTTCTTCCTCTGAAAAATTCTGAAAATTTTTAGTAACTTCAAAATAAAAGTAAACCAAACTCAATAATATTGATAGCAACTACTCCTACAAGTGCCTAGAGCCTATATCATGCATCAAAACTACTTGGAACCATATAAATTTGACATGCAAGCTCAAGAACATGGTCACCTAGGCAGCACAAATTTTCAATGAATAAAGCACTAGAACAAAAACTAATTGGACCAATGGAGGAGTCACATACCAAGGAACAATCTCCCCAAGCAGTTTTGTGAGAGGTGCTTTGAGCAAGGAGATCGAAAATGGCAGCAAAATGAGCTTGGACTCGGGTTTGAGCTGGATATTCGTGTTTGTGGGAGGAAGAAGGAGTGTGTGGGTGAAAGGATAAGTGGAGGAGGGCCACCATGGGCCCACGAGGCAGGGGGCGCGCCCAGGGGGTAGGGCGCGCCCCTGACCCTCGTGGCCAGGTGCCAGCTCCTCCTGTTGTGTTTTTAGTGCCAAATATTCTCAAATATTCCAGAAAAAATCATATTTAAATTTCAGGGCATTTGGAGAACTTTTATTTTTGGGGTATTTTATATTGCACGGATAATCCAGATAACAAACAAAAAATACTATTTTTATTTTATTTAATATAAATAACAGAAAGTAAAAGTGGGGTACAGAAGGTTGTGCCTTCTAGTTTCATCCATCTCATGCTCATCAAAAGGAATCCACTAAGAAGGTTGATCAAGTCTTGTTAACGAGCTCATTCCGAATAACATGGAACCGGAGAAATTTCGAATAACACTATGTTACCTCAACGGGGATATGCACATCCCCAATAATAAGAATATCATATTTCTTCTTGACAGTAGGAGGAGGAAATTCAAAACCTCCAAATATAATCAGTGGAATTTTTCCCATAGAGTTGATACTATGAACTTAAGGTTGTTTCCTCGGAAAGTGTATCGTATGCTCATTACCATTAGCATGAAGAGTGACATTTGCCTTTAGTGCAATCAATAACAGCCCCTGCAGTATTCAAAAGGGTCTTCCAAGAATAATAGGCATACTATCGTCCTCAGGAATATCAAGAATAACAAATTCCGTTAAAATGGTAACGTTTGCAACTACAACACGCACATCCTCACAAATACCACAGGTATAGCAGTTGATTTATTAGCCATTTGCAAAGATATTTCAGTAGGTTTCAACTTATTCAAATCAAGTCCACGATATAAAGAGAGAGGCATAACACTAACACCGGCTCCAAGATCACTTAAAGCAGTTTTAACATAGTTTCTTTTAATGGAGCATGGTATAGTGGGTACTCCTGGATCTCCAAGTTTCTTTGGTATTCCACCCTCAAAATTATAATTAGCAAGCATGGTGGAAATTTCAGCTTCCGGTATCTTTCTTTTATTAGTAACAGTATCTTTCATATACTTAGCATAAGGATTCATTTTGAGCATATTAGTTAATCGCATACGCAAAAAGATAGGCCTAATCATTTCAGCAAAGCGCTCAAAATCCTCATCATCCTTTTCATCCATCTCATGCTCATCAAAAGGAATCCACTAACATGGTTCTCTTTCTTTACCATGTTTCCTAGCAACAAAGTCTTTCTTATCATAGTGTTGATTCTTTGATTGTGGGTTATCAAGATTAACAGCAGGTTCAATTTCTATATCATTATCATTACTAGGTTGAGCATCATCATGAACATTATTATTAACATTATCACTAGTTTCAGGTTCAATACAAGATTGTGTTTCAGTATCAGTAATAGAAATATCATTTGGATTCTCAGGTGCTTCAGTAATAGGTTCACTAGAAGCATGCAAAGTCCTATCATTTTTCTTTTTCTTCCTTTTAGAAGGACTAGGTGCATCTATATTATTTCTCTGAGAATCTTTCTCAATTCTCTTAGGGTGGCCTTCAGGATACCAAGGTTCCTGAGTCATTCTACCACCTCTAGTCATAACTCTAACAGCGTACATTATTCTTACTATTCAATTCATTGAGCAAATCATTTTGAGCCTTAAGTACTTGTTCTACTTGAGTGGTAACCATAGAAGCATGTTTACTAATAAGTTTAAGTTCACCTTTGACATTAGCCATATAATCACCCAAGTGTCCAAGCATATTTGAATTGTATTTCAATTGTCTACCAAAATAAGCATTAAAATCTTCTTGCTTAGCCATAAATTTATCAAACTCATGTAAACATGGGCTAGCAAACTTAGTAAATGGGATTTCAGCTTTATCATATCTATAGAGAGAATTTACCTTTACTACCTGTATCGGGTTATCAAGACCATGTGTTTCTTCAATAGGTAATGGATTAAGATCATATGTTTCTTCAATAGGCGGTAAATTAAGACCGTGTATTTCTTCAATAGGAGGTAAATTCTTAACATCTTCAACTTTAATACCCTTTTCTTTCATAGATTTCTTTGCCTCTTGCATATCTTCGGGACTGAGAAATAGAATACCCCTCTTCTTCAGAGTTGGTTTAGGAATAGGCTCAGGAACTGGCTCGGGAAGTGTCCAATTATTTTCATTTGCCAACATATTATTCAATAGAATTTCAGCTTCATCCGGCGTTCTTTCCCTGAAAACAGAACCAGCACAACTATCCAGGTAATCTCTGGAAGCATCAGTTAGTCCATTATAAAAGATATCAAGTATTTCATTTTTCTTAAGAGGATGATCAGGCAAAGAATTAAGTAATTTGAGAAGCCTCCCCCAAGCTTGTGGGAGACTCTCTTCTTCAATTTGCACAAAATTATATATATCCCTTAAAGCAGCTTGTTTCTTATGAGCAGGGAAATATTTAGCACAGAAGTAATAAATCATATCCTGGGGACTACGCGCACAACCAGGATCAAGAGAATTAAACCATATCTTAGCATCACCCTTAAATGAGAACGGAAATATTTTAAGGATATAAAAGTAGCGAGTTCTCTCATTATTAGTGAACAAGGTAGCTATATCATTTAATTTAGTAAGATGTGCCACAACAGTTTCAGATTCATAGCCATGAAAAGGATCAGATTCAACCAAAGTAATTATATCAGGATCAACAGAGAATTCATAATCCTTATCGGTAACACAGATAGGTGAAGTAGCAAAAGCAGGGTCAGGTTTCATTCTAGCATTTACAGATTGCTTATTCCATTTAGCTAATAACCTCTTGAGTTCGTATCTATCTTTGCAAGCTAAAATAGCTAAAGAAGCTTCTTTATCAAAAACATAACCCTTAGGAATAACAGGTGAATCTTCATCATCACTTTCGTCAGTATTATCAGATTCAGTAATTTCATTCTCTCTAGCCCTAGCAAGTTGTTCATCAAGAAATTCACCAAGTGGCATAGTAGTATCAAGTATAGAAGTAGTTTCATCACAAGTATCATGCATAGCAGAAGTGGCATCATCAATAACATGCGACATATCAGAATGTATAGCAGAAGCAGGTTTAGGTGTCGCAAGCTTACTCAAAACAGAAGGTGAATCAAGTGTAGAGCTAGATGGCAGTTCCTTACCTCGAGCTCCCCTCGTAGTTCAGGGATAAATCTTGGTTTTTGGATCTCTCAAGTTCTTCATAATGATAAGCAGATATAAATCCCAAGTGACTCAAAGAATAGAGCTATGCTCCCCGGCAACGGCGCCAGAAAATAGTCTTGATAACCCACAAGTGTAGGGGATCGCAACAGTTTTCGAGGGTACAGTATTCAACCCAAATTTATTGATTCGACACAAGGGGAGCCAAACAATATTCTCAAGTATTAGCAGCTGAGTTGTCAATTCAACCACACCTGGAAACTTAATATCTGCAGCAAAGTATTTAGTAGCAAAGTAATATGGTAGTAGTGGTAACGGTAGCAAAAGGTAGTGATCGCAAAAGTAATGTTTTTGGTATTTTGTAGTGATGATAGCAATAGCAACGGAAAAGTAAATAAGCGAAGAACAATATATGGAAAGCTCGTAGGCAATGGATCAGTGATGGAGAATTATGCCGGATGCGGTTCATCATGTAACGGTCATAACCTAGGGTGACACAGAACTAGCTCCAGTTCATCAATGTAATGTAGGCATGTATTTCGAATATAGTCATACATGCTTATGGAAAAGAACTTGCATGACATCTTTTGTCCTACCCTCCCGTGGCAGCGGGGTCCTAATGGAAACTAAGGGATATTAAGGCCTCCTTTTAATAGAGTACCGGACCAAAGCATTAACACATAGTGAATACATGAACTCCTCAAACTACGGTCATCACCGTTAAGTATCCCGGTTATTGTCACTTCGGGGTTAACGGATCATAACACATAATAGGTGACTATAGACTTGCAAGATAGGATCAAGAACTCTCATATATTGATGAAAACATAATAGGTTTAGATCTGACAAGCATTAAGCATAGCAAAGTCATAGCAACATCAATCTCAGAACATAGTGGATACTAGGGATCAAACCCTAACAAAACTAACTCGATTACATGATAGATCCCATCCAACCCATCACCGTCCAACAAGCCTATGATGGAATTACTCACGCAC
Organism: Triticum urartu; assembly: GCF_056163025.1. NCBI lineage: Eukaryota > Viridiplantae > Streptophyta > Magnoliopsida > Poales > Poaceae > Triticum > Triticum urartu. The sequence goes on along the minus strand of NC_141874.1, from coordinate 42,196,209 downwards.
GGCGGTGAGCATCATGAAATTGGTGATGGAGGATGGTTGATGATGACGATGGCGACGGATTCCCCTCTTCGGAGCCCTGAACGGACTCCAGATCAGCCCTCCCGAGAGGTTTTAGGGCTTGGCGGCGGCTCCGTATCGTAAAACGTGATGATTTCTTCTCTCTAATTTTATTCTCCCCGAAAGCAAATATATAGAGTTGGACTTGAGGTCGGAGGAGCTCCAGGGGGCCCACGAAGTAGGGGGGCGCGCCCCCACCCTCGTGGACAGGTGGTGAGCCCCCTGGTCTTCATCTTTTGCAAGGATTTTTTATATTTTCCAAAAAGGTGTTCCCTGAAGTTTCAGGTCATTCCGAGAACTTTTGTTTCTGCACATAAATAACACCATGGTAATTCTGCTGAAAACAGCGTCAGTCCGGGTTAGTTCCATTCAAATCATGCAAGTTAGAGTCCAAAACAAGGGCAAAAGTGTTTGGAAAAGTAGATACGACGGAGACGTATCAGAGGTCGAGGGAGAGTTTCGTTAGCACAACGGCGTGATGACGATGATGATGAAGTAACCGGTGCAGGGCTTCGCCTAAGCACTACAAAATATGAGCAAGGTGAAAATCTGTGGAGGGGGGCACCACACATGGCTAAGACAACTGTTAACTTATGTGTTCTAGGGTGCCCCCTGCCCCCGTATATAAAGGAGCAAGGGGGAGGCCGGCCAGCCCTATAGGGGCGCGCCCCAAGTAGGATTCCTACTAGGAATAGGAATCCTATTCCTAGTTGGTTTCCAACAAGGAAGAGAGCGGGAAGGAGGGAGAGGGAGAGAGGGAGAAGGAAGGAGAGGGGGGCGCCGCCCCTCCTAGTCCAATTCGGACTCCTCAAGGGGGGCAGCCCTAGGCCCTCTTCTCTCTCACATACAAGGCCCATGTTGGCCCACTAGTTCCCCCGGGGGTTCCGATAACCCCTGTCACTTCGATATTTTTCCAGTGACCCCCGGAACTCATCCGGTGTCCGAATAACATCGTCCAATATATCAATATTTACATTTCGACCATTTAGAGACTCCTCGTCATGTCCGTGATCACATCCGGGACTCCGAACTACCTTTGGTACTTCAAAACACATAAACTCATAATACCGATCGTCATCGAACGTTAAGCGTGCGAACCCTACGGGTTCGAGAACTATGTAGACACGGCCGAGACTCACTTTCAGTCAATAACCAATAGCGGAACCTGGATGCTCATATTGGTTCCTACATATTCTACGAAGATCTTTATCGGTCAAACCGCATAACAACATACGTTGTTCCTTTTGTCATCGGTATGTTACTTGCCCGAGATTCAATCGTCGGTATCTCAATACCTAGTTCAATCTCTTTACCGGCAAGTGTCTTTACTCGTTCTATAATGCATCATCCCATAACTAACTCATTAGTCACATTGCTTGCAAGGCTTATAGTGATGTGCATTACCGAGAGGGCCTAGAGATACCTCTCCGACAATCAGAATGACAAATCCTAATCTCGATCTATGCCAACTCAACAAACACCATCGGAGACACCTGTAGAGCATCTTTGTAATCACCCAGTTACGTTGTGACGTTTGATAGCACACTAAGTGTTCCTCCGGTATTCGGGAGTTGCATAATCTCATAGTCATAGGAACATGTATAAGTTATGGAAAAAGCAATAGCAATAAGCTAAACGATCATAGTGCTAAGCTAACGGATGGGTCAAGTCAATCACATCATTCTCTAATGATGTGATCCCGTTCATCAAATGACAACTCATGTTTATGGCTAGGAAACTTAGCCATCTTTGATTAACGAGCTAGTCAAGTAGAGGCATACTAGTGACACTCTGTTTGTCTATGTATTCACACATGTACTAAGTTTCTGGTTAATACAATTCTAGCATGAATAATAAACATTTATCATGATATAAGGAAATATAAATAACAACTTTATTATTGCCTCTAGGGCATATTTCCTCCAAGTTCCAGCTGGCCCACTATTGAGTTGTGGCGCTCGACGCAGGCGCGCCAACGCGGCACACTCTCCCGCAGCAGCGGTCGGGGCGTGCGGAGTTGCTTTCTTGAGCTCGGCGACCAACTTTGGCCAAGCACCGCGGCATAGAGATCGAGCTCCCCTCCGCGAAGGGGGCGATGGTGATACGTCTCCAACGTATCTATAATTTTTGATTGTTCCATGCTATTATATTATCAACCTTGGATGTTTTATATGTTATTTTATATGATTTTTGGGACTAACCTATTAACCTAGAGCCCAGTGCCAGTTTCTGTTTTTTCCTTATTTTTGAGTATCGCAGAAAAGGAAAACCAAACGGAGTCCAATTGACCAGAAATTTCACGGAGATCATTTTTGGACCAGAAGAAGCCCACGAAGTACCCGAGATAGGCCAGAAGAGTCCCGAGGCCACCACGAGGGTGGGGGCGTGCCCTACCCCCCTGGGCACGCCCCCCTACCTCGTGGCCGCCTCTTGGACCCCCTGACTTGTTCCCGACTCCAACACTTCTTATATAACCCCAAACTTCCAAAAAGAAACCTAGATCGGGAGTTCCGCTGCTGCAAGCCTCTGTAGCCACCGAAAACCAATCTAGACCCGTTCCGGCACCCTGCTGGAGGGGGGAATCTCTCTTCGGTGGCCATCTTCATCATCCCGACGCTCTCCATGATGAGGAGGGAGTAGTTCACCCTCGGGGCTGAGGGTATGTACCAGTAGCTATGTGTTTGATCTCTCTCTCGTGCTCTTGATTCGGAACGATCTTGATGTATCGCGAGCTTTGCTATTATAGTTGGATCTTATCATGTTTCTCCCCCTCTACTCTCTTGTAATGGATTGAGTTTTCCCTTTGAAGTTATCTTATCGGATTGAGTCTTTAAGGATTTGAGAACACTTGATGTATGTCTTGCATGTGCTTATCTGTGGTGACAATGGGATATCACGTGATCCACTTGATGTATGTTTTGGTGATTGTCGGTGTCAAAACTGGCGGATCTCGGGTAGGGGGTCCCGAACTGTGCGTCTAGGCCGGATGGTAACAGGAGGCAAGGGACACGATGTTTTACCCAGGTTCGGGCCCTCTCGATGGAGGTAAAACCCTACGTCCTGCTTGATTAATATTGATGATATGGGTAGTACAAGAGTAGATCTACCACGAGATCGGAGAGGCTAAACCCTAGAAGCTAGCCTATGGTATGATTGTTGTTGTGTATGTTGCCCTACGGACTAAAACCCTCCGATTTATAGACACCGGAGAGGGTTAGGGTTACACAAAGTCGGTTACAATGGTAGGAGATCTACATATCCGTATCGCCAAGCTTGCCTTCCACGCCAAGGAAAGTCCCTTCCGGACACGGGACGGAGTCTTTAATCTTATATCTTCATAGTCCAGGAGTCCGGCTGAAGGTATAGTCCGGCTATCCGAACACCCCCTAATCTAGGACTCCCTCAGTAGCCCCTGAACCAGGCTTCAATGACGACGAGTCCGGCGCGCAGATTGTCTTCGGCATTGCAAGGCGGGTTCCTCCTCCAAGCACTTCATAGAAGATTTTAAACACAAAGATAGTGTCCGGCTTTGCAAAATAAGTTTCCACATATTGCCATAGAGAGAATAATATTTACACCAATCTAATCTGTTGACGTATTCCGTAGCGTGACACACCACGGCCAAGGCTTTATCCGAGTCGTTTCATTATCCCACCTCGGCGCGTCATGCGAGGCGGTTTCCTTGGCATGTCTTGTTAAAGCAGAGATCGTGTCCCCTTATCCCGGGATTCTCATCAATACGGGCGTGGGTAACCCAACCGCGCCATTGATTACGGCACTTGGAGATAAGCGAGTTTTACCAGGATGGTGGGGACATGTAGTTGCGTCCGCCCATATAAGGGGATAAGGATCCACCTTTTCACCTACGCCTTCTTCCTCCTTCGCCTATCCATTCTCGCACACTCAAGCTCCAGCGCCCAAGTCCGCACTCCCCACCTCAACCTTCTCCAGCCATGTCCGAAGTGGGAGGCAAGTGGATGGTCTCCTCCGTCACGGAGGGACACATCAAAAAGCTGAGGAAGGCCGGATACCTGTCTAACGACATCACGTACCGGCTTCCCGAAAAGGGGCAGCTCATCCCCACCCCTAGGCCCCATGAGAGGGTGGTGTTCCTCCCTCATTTCCCCCGCGGACTGGGCTTCCCTCTCCACCCATTTGTCTGGGGGCTCATGTTCTACTACGGCCTGGATTTCCACGATCTGGCCCCGAACTTTGTCCTCAACATCTCGGCGTTTATCGTCGTGTGCGAGCCTTTCCTCCGCATCCGCCCCCATTTCGGCCTATGGCTCAAGACTTTCAACGTCAGGCCGAAGGTGGTGCGCGGCAACCAGGCGGAGTGCGGAGGTGCCATGGTGGGTAAGATGGCCAACGTCCTATGGCTCGAGGGCTCCTTTGTGGAGACCCTGAAGGGGTGGCAATCGGGGTGGTTTTACATCACCGAGCCGCGTGACCCCGAATGGGTCGCAGCCCCCGTGTTTCGATTCGGACCCCCTACACGGCTTACCTCCTGGAAGGAGACGGGCCTGTCGTGGGGTAAAAAAGGAGAGCTGACCGGACTCCAAACATGCATCCAAACCCTGGTGGACAAGAAGCTCAAACTTGTCAACGTTGTCCAGGTTATGCTCATCCGCCTGATCCACCTGTGTCAACAACGGGCTTTCGACCTGTGGGAGTTCGACCCGGCGCGGCACCAAACTCTGAGCAGGCTCTTCGACACGACGTACGACGATGCCTGGAAGGTGCTTTTCAAGGGCGCCGAGGCCCCCGCATCCGCTACCGAGGACCGCGGATTCAGTACGCAGCGTCACGCTCATGCGGTAAGCTGTTTTTTCCTTTTACAGGGTATCAGTTTTTCATAGTTTGACTCCATGCGGGATCTAAGCTCCCTTACCTTTGACAAGACTGGCAGGTGACGTTCGGACAGATCGACTGTCCGGCTCCTTTGCCCGAAGGCCCAGCGGACGCTCGCTTGGCGAAGCTGCTGGTTCCGGCACCCTACGTGGTGCCGGAGAAGAAGGCCGTGAAAAAGGCCACGGGGACTCGAAAGAGTGCCCGGCGCCAGGAGGTGTTAGATCCATCATCCGACGTTTCTGAGGCGCATTCCTCCCGTGAAGACGAGGAGGAAGAAGAAGAGACCTCTCCCCCTCCAGCGGGAGGAGAGAAGAAGAGGAAGGCCGCCCTCTCTGGGGAGGCCGGAGGGTCCAAGAAGGGGAAAACCCTTCCTCCGGACTACTCCACCGACGCCGACGACGGCGGAGAGGATTGGCAGCCCAGGGCCAAGCCCCTGGCAAAATCGTAAGTATCCGGATACCAGAGTAATTCATAGTATTCGTTTATTGCACAGCTTTCCCTTATGTCGAATATGTTTATGCAGCCCACCCAAAGACCGGCTCGGCGCGTCGTCGAGCAGCTCACTGGACTCGTCGGATGTGAACTCGCTTCCGACGGCTTCCTCCCCCCGCCCTACGGACGACACCGAAGTGTTGTCCGAATAGGTTCCAAGCCGGGGGAGGTAGTCCTGGAGGCGTCGCAAGGCGACCTCCTGGACTCCAGGAGTAAAGGGGATGAAACCCCCCAGGGCTCCAAGTCCGGCTCTAGGCCGGACACCGCTCCGGAACCTTCAAAGGTTCCAGAGTCCGGCGGGGGACCTCCTTCCAAGAGGAGCAAGCCCACCGTGCCGGTGACCCCCGTCTAACCGGAGGCGCCGGATAATCTGTTGGAGGCGCTCCAAGGCACCTCCATCGACGAGGAGCACCGCACTATTATGAGTGCAGTGGTCCAGAAGGTTCAGTCCGCCAAGAGCAGACTGACTGAAGCTTGTACTAGCCTTTTAAGAGGCTTTGAGGTAAGTAAAGAATGTGTAAATAATATTACCGCGTAGACAGTAGCCCCTAATGCTCTGTTTGGCGTTCGGGAAGAAAAGCTGAATAGAGGATCAAATAAAAATCGCAGGAGTCTAACAAAAATGAGTCAATATGCATATGCAGGCTTCTCTGCTTGCGTCCGCCGCACTGACTGCGGAAGTGGACACGCTAAAGCAGAACCTCGAGCGGTCCGAGCAAGAGCTCGGGCGTGCCAAGAAGCAGCTCGAGGATAATGAAGGTAAGAAATACCTTGTTTTTAAATATATATAAAAAGGTGCAATTGCAAAGAATGACAGGATTATCGTGGCTATTGTAGGGGCCATGTCTGAGGTGGCGACCCTTAAGCAAGCGCTGGTCGAGGCCGAGAAGAGGGCGGCCTCGGAGTGCACCGAGCGGGAGAAGTATGAGGCCGAGGTTGGCAAGGTATGGCAAGAGCTCTAGGCTCTCATGGAAAAACATGACAGTTTGGAGCTTGACTCAAAGACGCGAGCGTCCGAGCTCGCGGTGGCTATTGAAAATGCCAAGTTTGCCAAGGCCGAATCCCAGAAGACCCTCCAGGAGTTGGATGAGGTGAAGAAGATAGCGGCAGGTAAGGCATTCTTTATGCAAAGCAAACACATAAACGTGAGTTACTTGTTACTTACCCGAATCCGGAGCTCTCCAGGAGCGTTCGTAGATCTTCCCCGGAGTGTGTCTGATGTTGCCGCATTCTATCGAGCCGAGGAGGGCAGCTCGACAGAGAAGGTGTTCTGGTCTCAGTATGCTGAGGCCGGACACCCCGTGCCCCTGAGCGACCAGCTGAAGCAACTGGTCGAGCTCCACAAGGCGGCCGAACAGGCCATGAAGGGCCTCATTGTTCGGCTATGGCCTGGAGGGGCTCTGCCTGGGAGCTATTTCGGGCTGGTGCGGCGGCTAGTGGAGGCCTGTCCAAGGCTCGAAGTCATCAAGCGCTCCGTCTGCATTGAAGGTGCCCGTAGGGCCCTTGCCTGTGCTAAGGTGCACTGGGGCAAGCTGGATGCTGAGAAGCTTGTGAAGGACGGGCCACCGCCAGGGAAAGAGCATCGCAAGCCTGAGAATTACTATAAGGATGTTCTGAAGGGTGCCTGCCTTGTGGCGGATGAATGTTCTAGGGATGTAATTTTTGAGTGAAACTTGCTCGTTTTGTCCTGTGCGCTGAAAACTTATTCATATGCGCTAAGCAATGCTGTAGGAATTTAAAATATTACCTTCTATGTGGCTGTTTATCAATTCTGAGAGATGGCGAGTCGTCGGCTTCTGCCCCCGTGCCGCTAGTGCTGGGGTGTTCGGGGATAAACCTGAGCGCTCTTTTTCCCATGTTTGGGTCCTTCGAGGGAGGCGCTCAGCCCAACGAACAAGGCAATCGGACTATAATGCGTGAACACTCTCACTTAGCCATAGAATTCTATAATTTTAAATTTCGGCGAAGCCCCTGGTATTCGGAAGACCGAGTTCGGGGCGCTATCCACGCCTTGGCCGGACAGAGCCGGCTCCTCGCCCTAAGCGGCATAAGTCTTTAGGGACTCGAAAAACCTCTCGAACAGCGACCATCTCTCGCTTCATCATGACAGTCAGTTTTAGCTTTCTCCACTGAGGTGCTCGACCCAGCTCAACTGGGGCACAATCGCAGTGGTTCTCCTAGTGCTACCTTAGCCGATATAGCGGAACGTAAGGCACCAAAACATAGGAGCCGAGCAAACCCAACTATTGACCCAAGACATGATTCGGAGCTGATGCATATAATGCTATAAGTTCGGGGTGCCGCACTTGTTAAAGTGTTCGGACTTCTCACACCATATTGAGGGGTACTAAAGCCCCTGGCGTATTTTGGCCGTACCAACGTGTACGGGTGCAACATGTCGTTAAGGAACATAGATAAAGAAAAAAGGTAATGCAAAAATAGACGAAAGCTATGCATTGTTTATTAAAAAGGGGCTGTGATCAAAGCAGAACGATGCAAATAATGCGATAAGTGAAAGGTTGGACTAGTTAACATGACTGTTCCAGGGGCAAGCTGCGGAATAGTATGCGGAACAGGTATACTGCTCGTGATAGAGACCACCTGGGAGTTCCGTAATGCGGCGTGGCTTGTCTGCTTCCCTGGTTCTTGCCTCGTTTGTGCGGCAATTGAACTACCGAACAGGCCTTCCGAAGGATGGAATCCTGAAAGTAAGAGAAAAATAAAAAATCAGCAGCCCCTGGTACGGTTTAAGCTGTGTTTCAGGCATGCCGTGATGGTGCCCCTCCCCCTGTACCCATGGTATCTCTAGAGCGTAGTTATGTACGCGAAGTACTGGCGTCGCCTTTTTGTGAGGGTTGGGGTTGGGGCCGCATTGCTACGCCTGCTCGGATCGTGCCAGGCGGTCTTGTTGTAGGTTACTCCGGGCGCGCTTGACGGTGTCCGGTCGTTTAGTGGCCAGACTGGAGAACTGCCTGGAGAGGCTGCTTTGTACTTCCGCTGCAAGGGCCGTCGTGTGCTCCTCCATTCGGAGGGAGCGTTTGGTGTTTCCATTGACCGTAATTACCCCTCGAGGGCCTGGCATCTTGAGCTTAAGGTATGCGTAGTGCGGTACCGCATTGAACTTGGCGAATGCGGTTCGCTCAAGCAGTGCGTGATAACCACTGCGGAACGGGACTATGTTGAAGATTAACTCCTCGCTTCAGAAATTATCCGGAGATCCGAAGACCACTTCAAGTGTGACTGAGCCTGTACAGTTGGCCTCTACACCTGGTATTACGCCTTTAAAGGTCGTTTTGGTGGGCTTAATCCTCAAGGGATCTATGCCCATTTTCCGCACTGTATCCTGGTAAAGCAGGTTCAGGCTGCTGCCGCCGTCCATAAGGACTCTAGTGAGATGAAATCCGTCGATAATGGGTCTAGAACCAATGCGGCGAATCCGCCATGACGGATGCTAGTGGGATGGTCCCTTCGATCAAAGGTGATCGGGCAGGAGGACCATGGGTTGAACTTTGGGGCGACTGGCTCTACCGCGTATACGTCCCTTAACGCGCACTTCCGCTCCCTTTTGGGGACGTGGGTTGCGTATATCATGTTCACCGTCCGCACTTGTGGGGGAAAACCCTTCAGTCCACTGTTGTTCGGCGGCCGGGGCTCCTCGTCGTCATCGCTATGCAGCCCCTTGTCTTCATTTTTGGCGTTTAACTTGCCTGCCTGCTTGAACACCCAACAATCCCTGTTGGTGTGATTGGCCGGCTTTTCAAGGGTGCCATGTATCTGGCACAAGCGGTCGAGTATTCGGTCCAAACTGGACGGGCCCCTAGGATTCCTTTTGAATGGCTTTTTCCGCTGACTGGATTTAGAGCCTCTGAATCCGGCATTAACTGTCATATCCTCGGCATTATTGCCGTTAATGCGGCACTTCTGCTTGTTGCGACGCGACCTGCCACTACTGTCCCTGATGTCCAAATTACCAGGGTTCTTGGTCATATTGTTGCTACGAGCAAGCCAGCTATCTTCTCCCGCGCAAAAGCGGGTCATGAGTGTCGTGAGTGCTGCCATAGATTTCGGCTTTTCCTGTCCAAGGTGCCGGGCCAGCCACTCATCACGGATATTGTGCTTGAAGGCTGCTAGGGCCTCAGCGTCCGGACAGTCGACTATTTGATTTTTCTTTGTTAGGAACTGTGTCCAGAATTGCCTGGTCGATTCCTCTGGCTGCTGAATTACGTGACTTAGGTCATCGGCGTCTGGGGGTCGCACATAAGTGCCCTGGAAATTATCGAGGAATGCGGCTTCTAGGTCCTCCCAACAACTGATTGATCCTGTTGGCAAGCTATTAAGCCAATGCCGAGCTGGTCCTTTAAGCTTGAGTGGGAGGTATTTGATGGCGTGGAAATCATCGCCGCGGGCCATGTGGATATGAAGGAGATAATCCTCGATACATACCGGAGGATCTGTTGTGCCATCATATGATTCGATGTTTACGGGTTTGAAACCCTCGGGGATTTGATGATCCATTATTTCGTCTGTGAAGCATAGTGGGTGTGCGGCGCCTCTGTACTGGGCTATATCATGACGTAGCTCCAATGAGCTTTGTCTACTGTGTTTGGCCCTGCCGAATTTGTGGCCGGCGTGACGGTTACCGTCTCGAGCCGTGGGGCGCCCCCGCGATCCGTAGATCGATCTTGTTTGCCTTGCCTTGTCCTCCAACGTATCTCATAAGTTCGGCGCATATTCCTGTGCCTTGGTACGGGGTGCGGCTTGAGTGGAGGGCCGAGAGGCCTCTCTATCGCGGCCACGAGGTGGCCGGTCGGCCGCATCAAGTGTTTCCTCCTCTAATTGGGGTAGCAACCTGCGCTTTGGGTAGCTCTTGGAGGGGCATTCGAGTTTATGCTCTTCGGCCGCAAGGACTTCGGTCCATCTGTTGACTAGCAAATCTTGATCAGCTCTAAGCTGTTGCTGTTTTTTCTTGAGGCTTCTTGCCGTGGCCATAAGCCTGCGTTGAAAACGCTCTTGCTCGACGGGATCCTCTAGCACGACGAATTTGTCGTCGTCGAGGCTTGCCTCGTCTTCGGAGGGAGGCATATAATTATCGTCCTCGACCTCTCTGTCTGCCGCACTCTCATGAGGGCTGGTTTCTCCATCCTCCTGTGCTAAATCTTGTTGGAGGGGATTTTCTTCGGCACTCTCCAGAGTATTATTATCTCCCGTGCTGGAATCACTGCATTTGTTTTGGCGGGATTTTGAGCAGCGCCGCTGACGCCGGCGCTTAAGCTGTTTCTTGGAGGGGTCATCCTCCGCTGTTCGATCGCCATCTCCTTCTTTTGGGGTGTCCACCATGTAAATGTCATATGACGAGGTGGCTTTCCAGGGCCTGGTAGGCGCTAGTTCTTCATCATCTCCTTCATCGGCGTCCATACCGTCGATTTCTTCGTAGTCGAAGCCGAGCATGTCGGTTAAGTCGTCGACAGTGGCTACAAAGTGGGTGGTGGGTGGGCTTTGAATTTCTTCATCGTCCGTACCCCAACCTTGCTTACCGTAGTCCGGCTAGGGCTCTCCTGATAAAGAGAGAGACTTCAGTGTCTTTAGGATATCGCCGAAAGGTGAGTGCTGAAAGATGTCTGCGGCAGTAAACTCCATGATCGGCGCCCAATCGGATTCGATCGGCAGGGGCACGGAGGGTTCGGAGTCCGGAGAGGAGTCCGGCTCCTTGGAGTCACGAGTCTCGCAGAGTACGGGGCTGGTGTTCGGCTCAATCGCCGTTGGGATCGCAGCCCCCGAGGTGGCGTCCAACCGCCCATCCTCGATCGGCGCAGTTGGCTCCAAATTAAGGGTCGAAGCTGATGCGGGTGCGGCCTCCAGGGCACTGTTCGGCGGCAGAGCTAGATCATGCTCGTCGGGACAGTGCGGCGCGCTCGGCAGTGGCTCGAATCCGTCGAAGATCAAGTCCCCGCGGATGTCAGCCGTGTAGTTTAAACTTCCAAATCTGACCTGACAGCCAGGGGCGTAGCTTTCGATCTGCTCCAGACGGCCAAGTGAATTGGCCAGCAGTGCGAAGCCGCCGAAGACGAAGATCTGTCCGGGGAGGAAGGTCTCACCCTGGACTGCATCGCTATTGATGATCGTAGGAGCCATCAAGCCTGACGGCGACGACACAGAGGAACTCTCAATGAAAGCACCAATGTCGGTGTCAAAACCGGCGGATCTCGGGTAGGGGGTCCCGAACTGTGTGTCTAGGCCGGATGGTAACAGGAGGCAAGGGACACGAAGTTTTACCCAGGTTCGGGCCCTCTCGATGGAGGTAAAACCCTACGTCCTGCTTGATTAATATTGATGATATGGGTAGTACAAGAGTAGATCTACCATCAGATCGGAGAGGCTAAACCCTAGAAGCTAGCCTATGGAATGATTGTTGTTGTGTATGTTGTCCTACGGACTAAAACCCTCCGGTTTATATGGACACCGGAGAGGGTTAGGGTTACACAAAGTTGGTTACAATGGTAGGAGATCTACATATCCGTATCGCCAAGATTGCCTTCCACGCCAAGGAAAGTCCCTTCCGGACACGGGACGGAGTCTTTAATCTTATATCTTCATAGTCCAGGAGTCCGGCTGAAGGTATAGTCCGGCTATCCGAACACCCCCTAATCCAGGACTCCCTCAGTGATCAACTTGAGGGTTCCGTGACCTCGTGAACTTATGCATAGGGGTTTGCACAAGTTTTCGTCTTGACTCTCCGATAGAAACTTTGGGGCACTCTTTGAAGTTCTTCGTGTTGGTTGAATAGATGAATATGAGATTGTGTGATGCATATCGTATAATCATACCCGCGGATACTTGAGGTGACATTAGAGTATCTAGGTGACATTAGGGTTTTGGTTGATTTGTGTCTTAAGGTGTTATTCTAGTACGAACCCTATGATAGATTGAATGGAAAGAATAGCTTCGTGTTATTTTACTATGGACTCTTGATTAGATCGATCAGAAAGGATAACTTTGAGGTGGTTTCGTACCCTACAATAATCTCTTCATTTGTTCTCCTCTATTAGTGACTTTGGAGTGACTCTTTGTTGCATGTTGAGGGATAGTTATACGATCCAATTATGTTATTATTGTTGAGAGAACTTGCACTACTAAAAGTATGAACCCTAGGCCTTGTTTCCTAGCATTGCAATACCGTTTGTGCTCACTTTTACCACTAGCTACCTTGCTATTTTTAAATTTTTCAGATTACAAAAACCTATATCTACCATCCATATTGCACTTGTATCACCATCTCTTCACCAAACTAGTGCACCTATACAATTTACCATTGTATTGGGTGTGTTGGGGACACAAGAAACTCTTTGTTATTTGGTTTGCAGGGTTGTTTGAGAGACCATCTTCATCCTACGCCTCCCACGGATTGATAAACCTTAGGTCATCCACTTGAGGGAAATTTGCTATTGTCCTACAAACCTCTACACTTGGAGGCCCAACAACGTCTACAAGAAGAAGGTTGTGTAGTAGACTGATAACTCACAAGTATAGGGGATCACAACAGTTTTCGAGGGTAGAGTATTCAACCCAAATTTATTGATTCGACACAAGGGGAGTCAAAGAATATTCTCAAGTATTAGCAGCTGAGTTGTCAATTCAACCACACCTGGAAACTTAATATCTGTAGCAAGGTATTTAGTAAGAAAGTAATATGATAGTAGTGGTAACGGTGGCAAAAAGTAACGGTACCAAAAGTAATATTTTTGGGTTTTGTAGTGATTGTAACAGTAGCAACGAAAAAGTAAATAAGCGAAGAACAATATATGAAAATCTCGTAGGCATTGGATCGGTGATGGAGAATTATGCCGGATGCGATCGATCATGTAAAAGTCATAACATAGGGTGACACAGGACTAGCTCCAATTCATCAATGTAATGCAGGCATGTATCCGAATATAGTCATACGTGCTTATGGAAAATAATTTTCATGACATCTTTTGTCCTACCCTCCCGTGGCAGCGGGGTCCTATTAGAAACTAAGGGATATTAAGGCATCCTTTTAATAGAGTACCGGACCAAAGCATTAACACATAGTGAATACATGAACTCCTCAAACTACGATCATCACCGGTAAGTATCCCGATTATTGTCACTTCGGGGTTAACGGATCATAACACAGAATAGGTGACTATAGACTTGCAAGATAGGATCAAGAACTCTCATATACTGATGAAAACATAATAGGTTTAGATCTGAAATCATGGCACTCGGGCCCTAGTGACAGGCATTAAGCATAGCAAAGTCATAGCAACATCACTCTCAGAACATAGTGGATACTAGGGATCAAACCCTAACAAAACTAACTCAATTACATGATAAATCTCATCCAACCCATCACCGTCCAGCAAGCCTACGATGGAATTACTCATGCACGGCGGTGAGCATCATGAAATTGGTGATGGAGGAAGGTTGATGATGACGATGGCGACGTATTCCCCTCTCCGGAGCCCCAAACGGACTCCAGATCAGCCCTCCCGAGAGAGTTTAGGGCTTGGCGGCGGCTCCATATCGTAAAACACGATGAATCCTTCCCTCTGGGTTTTTTCTCCCCGAAAGTGAATATATGGAGTCAAGGTGGACGTCTGTGGAGCATCAGGGGGCCCACGAGGCAGGGGGGCGCGCCCCCACCCTCGTGGACAGGGTGTGGGCCCCCTGACATGGATCTTTCTTCCAGTATTTTTTATATATTCCAAAAATAATCTACATTGATTTTCAGGTCATTCCGAGAAATTTTATTTCTGCACAAAAATAACACCATGGCAATTCTGCTGAAAATAGCGTCAGTCCAGGTTAGTTCCATTCAAATCATGCAAGTTAGAGTCCAAAACAAGGGCAAAAAGTGTTTGGAAAAGTAGATACGACAGAGACATATCAACTCCCCCAAGCTTAAACCTTTGCTTGTCCTCAAGCAATTCAGTTGATAAACCGAAAGTGATAAAGAAAAAAATTACGAACTCTGTTTGCTCTTGTTGTCGTAAATATGTAAAGCCAGCATTCAGGTTTTCAGCAAAGATTATGAACTAACCATATTCACAATAACATTTAGGTCTCATGTTTACTCATATCAATGACATAATCAACTAGCGAGCAATAATAATAAATCTCGGATGACAACACTTTCTCAAAATAATCATGATATGATATGACAGGATGGTATCTTGCTAGCCCTTTCTGAGACCGCAAAACATAAATGCAGAGCACCTTTAAAGATCAAGGACTGACTAGACATTGTAATTCATGGTAAAAGAGATCCAGTCACAGTCATATATACTCAGTGTAAACTAACAGTAATGGATGCAAATGATAGAGGTGCTCTCCAACTGGTGCTTTTTAATAAGAGGATGATGACTCAACATAAAAGTAAATAGATAGGCCCTTCGCAGAGGAAGCAGGTATTTGTAGAGGTGCCAGAGCTTGGTTTTGAAATAGATATGAATAATATTTTGAGCGGTATACTTTCATTGTCAACATAACAACCAAGAGATCTCGATATCTTCCATGCTATACACATTATAGGCGGTTCCCAAACAGAATGGTAAAGTTTATACCCCCCCTCCACCAACAAGCATCAATCCATGGCTTGCTCGAAACAACGAGTGCCTCCAACTAACAAGAGTCCCTGGGGAGTTTTGTTTGTAGTTATTTTGATTTGATTTGCATAAAGCATGGGACTGGGCATCCTGGTGACCAGCCATTTTCTCGTGAGTGAGGAGCGGAGTCCACTCCTCTTGAGAATAACCCGCCTAGCATGGAAGATACAGACAGCCCTAGTTGATACATGAGCTATTCGAGCATACAAAACAGAATGTTTATTTGAAGGTTTAGAGTTTGGCACATATAAATTTACTTGGAACGGCAGGTAGATACCGTATATAGGTAGGTATGGTGGACTCATATGGAACAACTTTAGGGTTTATGGAATTGGATGCACAAGCAATATTCCCGTTTAGTACATGTGAAGGCTAGAAAAAGACTGGGAAGTGACCAGCTAGAGAGCGACAACAGTCATGAACATGCATTAAAATTAATCAACACCGAATGCAAGCATGAGTATGATATAATGTACCATGAACATAAATATCATAGAGGCTATGTTGATTTTGCTTCAACTACATGTGTAAACGTGTGCCAAGTCAAGCCACTAGAATCGTTGAAAAGAGGATACCACCCTATCATACCACATGACAACCATTTTAATAGCATGTTGGCACGCAAGGTAAACCATTATAAGCTCCTAGCTAATTAAGCATGGCATAAGCAACTACAATCTCTAATTGTCATTGCAAACATGTTTCTTTTATAATAGGCTGAATCAGGAACGATGAACTAATCATATTTACAAAAACAAGAGAGGTCGAGTTCATACCAGCTTTTCTCATCTCAATAAGTTCATCATATAATCATCATTATTGCCTTTCACTTACACGACTGAATGGTGTGGATAATAATAATAGTGCACGTGCATTGGACTAAGTTGGAATCTGCAAGCATTCAATTCAAGAGAGAATACAAGGTAAAATGGGCTCTTTGTTAGATCAACAATAATGCATATGATAGCCACTCAACATTTTCATTATGGTCTTCTCCTCTCGACCCCCAAAGAAAAGAAACAAAACTATTTACACGGGAAAGCTCCCAACAAGCAGAAGAACAACGAGAAATCTTTTTGGGTTTTTTTTAATTACTACCACTACATGCATGGAAAGTAAACTAACTAAAAGCTATAACTATTTTTTTTGGTTTTTCTTAAGGTTTATTAAACACACAAGAAGAAAGCATAAAAAGGGAAGTAAACTAGCATGGATATTACAATGAAAAAGTATGAGCACCAACAACTAGCATGAGTGTGTGAACATGAATGTAATGTCGGTGAGAGATACGTACTCCCCCAAGCTTAGGCTTTTGGCCTAAGTTGGTCTATGGGCACGGCTGGCCTGGCGGATATCCAAAGTTATAGTTGGGGTCATACTGAGATGCAGTGGCAATTGCCTGATGAGCTGCAGCTTGGAGGCGAGCTGCCTCCGCCCTCCTCTCATACTCGGTCGCCTCCTCCCTGGTTATAACATATCTCCCTTTTGCCTAAAAGTCAAAGAAAGTAGGAGCAGGGAGAGCGACTTGATAGGTGCGTCGTCTGTCAAAGATTAGTCGGTACTGGAGGAACTGATCATTCCTCTCAACAAGCTGATGATGAACCATAGCATCATAATCTAAATAAGCAGGAGGCAACTCAATATCATATCCACGTATGGGTATCTCAAGAAAATTAGCTAAACGTGTTGCATAAATTCCACCAAAGAAATCTCCATGAATACGATTATTATGCAACCTACGTGCAACAACAGCCCCCAAGTTGTATTGTTTATCTCCTAAAATAGCGCTCTTGAGAACACTAATATCAGGTACACACATGTGACATGCTTCACCTTTACCGTTTATGCACCTTCCTATGAAGACAGCAAAATAATGTATAGCGGGAAAATGAATGCTCCCTATGGTGGCTTGTGTTATATCTCTAGATTCCCCCACTGTAATACTAGCAAGAAAATTTCTAAGCTCAGATTTGCTAGGTTCACTAGCACTACTCCATTGTGGGAGTTTGCAGGCAGTATTAAAATCCTCTAAATCCATGGCATAAGATTTATCATAAAGATCAAACAGGACAGTTTGTGAATTGCGTGAGGATGAAAATTTAAACCTTCTCACAAAGGAATCAGTTAGGTGATAGTATTGAGGGCACTTATCTAGCATGAAGCCCTCGAGTTCAGCATTACGCACATATGCATCAAATTCCTCCTTAATTCCTGCCCGGACCATGAAATCGTTTGACGGCCATTCACAAGGCCGCACTTAAGCGTCCCTCGGTGGTTCATCGTCTGCATCGCGTATTGCGGGTCTGGGTCCTTGATTCCTTGAAGAACCACCTTGGTACATTTTCCTAAACATATTTCTTCCTCTGGAAAAATTTCTGAAATGTTTAGTAACTTAAAATAAAAGTGAACCAAACTCAACAAAATTGATAGCAACTACTCCTACAAGTGCCTAAAGGCAATATCATGCATTAAAACTACTTTTGACCGCATAAATTTGACATGCAAGCTCAAGAATAGGGTCACCTAAGCAGCAAAAATTTGCAATGAATAAAGCACTAGAACAAAAACTAACTGGACCATTGGAGGAGTCACATACCAAAGAACAATCCCCCAAAGCAGTTTTGTGAATGGAGCTTTGAGCTAGGAGATCGAAAATGGCAGCAAGATGAGCTAGAACTCGGGTTTGAGCTGGTTGGTGATTTTTTTGGGAGGAATAAGGAGTGTGTGGTGGCTGGAATAAGTGGAGGGGACCCACGTGGGGTCCACGAGGCAGGGGGCGCGCCCTCCACCCTCATGGGCACGTGGCTGCTCCCCCTGCTGTGTTTTCAGTGCCAGATATTCTCAAATATGCTAGAAAAAATTGTATTTAATTTTTAGAGCATTTGGCGAATTTTTATTTTCCGGGTATTTTTTATTGCATGGATAATTCAGAAAAACAGACAAAAAATAATATTTGTTGGGAATATTACTATTGGGCGTAAACCGGCCTATGTGGGCCGGGTTAACTTCATCAGTAACTCAAGAGTGTTAAAGCCCAAGAAGATAGATGAGGGCCTGAGGCCCGTAGTCGGTTTAAGACTTGTAGCCGTAAACCGGCATCTGTATGTAAACTTGTATTGTAAGATAGGAATAAGGAGAGACCAACCCGGATACGAATATGAACCGGTGTTAGGACTCTGTGAACCGACGGGCGTCACCCGTGTATATAAGGGGACGACCCGGCGGCGGTTCAGGACAGACAACAACTCGAGACTTAGGCGAAGCTTGTTTGCTCCATAGTCATCGAAACCCCATCAATTCCATCACAACTAGATGTAGGTTTTTACCTTCATCAAAGGGGACGAACTAGTATAAACTCTCTTGCGTCCCTGTGTCCGCTTTAACCCCTTCAAGCTAACCCGTTGCGATGGCTCCACGACTAAGTCCTTTCTCTAGGACATCTGCCGTGACAAAACCATGACAGTTGGCGCCCACCGTGGGGCTATCGCACGATGGTTTCAAGTTCTTGGAGGGCCGCTTTGAAGGACTCGAGGGCTACGCTGTGGGCCGGATGACTAAGAGTCGTCGTGGCAAGCTCTACATCGACGATGCAGGCTGGGGCCCTGAGGCCGGCTCAGTTGAGTATGGGTACCGGGTCCCCTTTGGTGGCATACACATTTTCATCGGCAAGATCGGTGAACCGGGCCCTGAGCCGGACATCTGCACTGACCCCGTCGAAACGGCTCAGCATGCGCGATCCACCCGGGTTAAACCGGCCGTGAAGCATGCCTTCGTGGGAGTCATCCATGGAGGAAGTTATGAGGATGGATCAGAATCTCGCGGCGAGACCGTCGTTTATTCCGGCGACGAGTCATCAGCCGGAGAAACCGAATCTCTATATCAGCTACAAGATGGCCGGATTGGGGGCTGTTCCGATGGCGACAGTATTCCGGACCCCTCTGATCTACCCAACCGAGTTGGAATATTCATGGCCGGCACACAAGCAGCGCTTCATTCTTCGACCGCTGTGCCAATAACCTCCGGTTCATTAGCGGCGACGGTTGCTGGGGCAGGAGGCTCTGTACGCCCGCCGGCTCAAGTCCTATCAGATCTATTTGATGCATTGGCTGTGCTTATGGCAGAAGCTAACCCAGCGGATCAGGACGTCCACAACGCGGAGATTGCAAAGGTGAAGGAACAGATCACCCAGGCCAAGGCGGACCTGGCAGCTGAGAATGCCATGATGACCGCAGAGCGGGCCGCTTTAGACGCACAAGCCTACAGGCTCATGTTGGACCAGAACGCGTCGCATGAAGTCATGAAGAGGAAGTACCGATCCCGTTTGCCTCCGGTTTTCGAGGCCAGAGACCTTTTCAACACCCCAGGAGCAGGAACCAGTAATCCGCTGGAGGTAAACCGGGCGGAAGCTCCTGGGACCGGCGCGCCGGTTCAGCCCCGTCTGATGGATCTACCTCGTCAAAACACTGTTATACCTCAGGCTGTTTCAACACCTCCGGGTCACTACTCCAACCCGATGGACAATCTCGTTGCCGCTGCTGCACGGCTGGAGGCCATTCCAATTGAAGGTGACTCGCCGCAGGCGGTAGAGACGCGACGGGTCAAGGAGCTTCTTAGGACAGCTTTGGTCCAACAGGAAGCATACTCGTACAGCCACGACCGGATCCACTCAACCCCTCATCCAAGCCGGAGCTATAGCAGGCATATGGATGAACCGACAGTGTCAAGTAATGAACAACGTGGAGCACCCCGCGGCAACAACCCGGCGGGTGGTGCTGATAACGCTCAGGAAGTGGTGGACCGGGCCCGAGCGCGTAGGGAGGCCGAGTTAGCCGCACAATATCAGGCTCGGCAGCTTACGCCGGTTCGTCCAACTATCTCGGTTGAACCCGGTGTTACTTCTAGTTCTTTGGGGGTGCCTTGCCTTGTCCCCGCTTTACGCAATGTGTGCCTGCCCAAGGATTTCAAGGGCCCGCGCAAGGTACAAAATTACACGGTGGATCAACCTCCAGAGACATGGGTGGAGAGCTATGAGATGGCCATGGAGATGCTTGATGTGGATGATGCGGCATGTGTGAAGTACTTCACCATGATGCTCGAAGGAACGACCCGTACTTGGTTAAAAAGCTTACCGGCCAATTCTATCAGTTCATGGGCCCAATTACGAGCCCGGTTTATTAGTAATTTCAAAGATACATGTAAGCAGCCTATGTCGATAGTGGACTTAGCTGCCTGTGTCCAGGAGGAAGGAGAATCGACGACTCATTGGGTGCGCCGAGTCTCGTAGGTTCTGCATTCATCAGACCGCATCAACACTAACACCACGGTTATAACCCTAGAAGGCAATTGCCGATTTGGGCCCCTAAAGCTGAAGTTAGGACGGATGAAGCGCCATTGCACTGACATGGGGACCCTCATGGCTGCCTTGGTAAAGTATGTTGATTCTTATAGTACCAAGGATCCCAAGTCTGATGATGACAAGACAGGGAAGGGAAAGAAGAACAGCAACTCCAAAGGTCAGCAGCATCACTCGGCAGGTAACGGTAGCGGAGGCAAGCGTAAAGCGGATGGCAACATGGACTTCATGGATAATACCAACACGCAGGACAAGGGTCAGCGACGCAAGGGTAAACCGCCGAATCGCGGTGGAGCGCCTAACCCTAACCCGGACCGCTTAAATTATCTATTGAACCAGCCCAGTCCAAAGCATGGGACGAAGGAGGTGCCAGCAAACCACCTTTGGAAGGATTGTACATTATGCAGGAGTTCAAGAATTCCAATGCTTTCCGGTATGATCACGGCTCCGACGGTGGCTCAGGATCCGGGCCGGGTTACGGTGGAGGAAATTCCGGTTCAGGATTTAATGGTAATCCGGGCGGACATAACAATCAAAATAATCAAAATAACCAGGGTGGTTACAACCAGCAGCAGCAACAGTCGGGTTACCAGAGCAACCCAAAGCAGTTGAATAGTGGGCAGTACCATGTCTTCACCACTAGCTTGGACAAGCGAGACCGGAAGGTTCAGAAGCAAGCAGTCAACTCTGTTGAACCGGCCGTGCCCCGTTACTTACGCTGGTCTGAGCAGCCAATCATATGGAGCAGAGAGGATCACCCACCCCGGGTTGATAACCCGGGTTAGCTAGCATTGGTGGTGGCGCCTCAGGTGGGAGGTTATAAGTTCACCAAGGTACTCATGGATGGAGGGAGCAGCATTAATATCTTGTACAATGAGACCTTCCGTCGTATGGGACTAACAGATAAAAATCGCAAACCTTCCAATACGGTGTTCCATGGTGTGGTACCTGGCAAGTCAGCATATCTTGTTGGTAAGATAGCTCTAGAAGTGGCCTTTGGAGATGATCATGATTCCAGGTCGGAAACATTGATGTTTGAAGTGGTGAAAATCCAAAGTCCATATCACACCCTGTTTGGGTGACCGGCCTACGCCAAGTTTATGGCATGGCCCTGTTATGTGTATTTGCAGCTCAAGATGCCGGGTCACAAGGGGACAATAACGGTTCACGGAAGCCGTAAAATCGCTTTGGAGTGCGAGGAAGGAGATGCGGCCTACGAAGAGTCGGTTTGTGCCACCGAGGAGCTGAAGTATTATAAGGACAATGTTGATCCGGCGGACATGACTCCATTAAAGAAGCCAACTACGGAGCATGATCCGGCCCTGAAGTTCAAATCGGCAGCTGAAACTAAGCTTGTTGACTTCATGCCTGGCGATTCGTCCAAGCAGTTCAGCATCAGTGCCAACTTGGATCCAAAATAGGAAAGCACGCTCATCGAGTTCATCCGTGAGAATCGGGACATTTTTGCATGGAAGCCCTCTGACATGCCAGGTGTACCGAGGCAACTCGCTGAGCACACCCTTAATATGGATCCTAAATACAAACCGGTGAAACAGTTCCTCCACCGGTTTAACGAAGAAAGACGCAAGGCGATTGGAGAAGAGGTAGCCAGGCTCTTAGTAGCTGGCTTTATTATTGAAGTTTTCCACCCTGAGTGGCTTGCCAATCCGGTGCTGGTCCTTAAGAAAAACGGCACCTGGCGCATGTGTGTGGATTACACATATCTTAATAAAGCTTGTCCAGCAGATCCTTTTGCCCTCCCCCGTATTGATCAAATTATTGATGCTACGGCGGGTTGTGAGCGTTTGAGTTTTTTGGATGCATATTCTAGCTATCATCAGATCAAAATGGCAGTTAAGGACCAGGAGAAGACGGTATTCATAACTCCCTTTGGAACCTTCTGCTATGTGTCTATGCCCTTTGGGCTCAAGAGTGCTAGGAAACTTATCAACGGTGTGTACAAAATTGTCTTCACAAGCAGATTGGCCGTAATGTACATGCTTACATGGATGATATCGTGGTTAAGTCAAGGGAGAAGGAGACTCTGGTTGACGACTTGAAGGAAACCTTTGATAAACTGAGGACGTACAAGATGATGCTTAATCCGTCTAAGTGTGTCTTTGGTGTACCGGCAGGCAAGTTATTGGGTTTTCTGGTGTCCAACAGGGGAATCGAGGCTAATCCGGAGAAGATCACAGCCATCACCTCCCTGACTAAACCGAAGTGTATCAATGATGTTCAACGCCTGGCAGTCCGGATTGCCGCGTTAAGCCGGTTTATCAGCCGCCTTGGTGAGAAGGCAATCCCTTTGTATCAGATGATGAAGAAGACATATCAATTCGTCTGGAGTTCTGCTGCTGATAAAGCATTTGAGGACTTAAAGCGGCAATTGACCAATCCGCTTGTGCTCGCCGCTCCCATTGACAAGGAGCCGTTGCTGCTACATGTTGCTGCTAATGCTCGTGCAGTCAGTGTGACTATTGTGGTGGAGCGAAAAGAGGCAGGCAAGGAGCATCCGGTTCAACGTCCGGTCTATTATATCAGCGAGGTACTCATTGAGTCCAAGCAAAGGTATCCGCATTGGCAGAAGCTGGTATATGGAGTTTTTATGGCAAGTCGGAAGCTTAAACAATACTTCCAAGGGCACCCCATTACGATGGTCAGTTCTGCTCCCTTGGGGGATATCATCCAGAACGGGGAAGCGACTGGCCGGATTGCTAAATGGGCTATAGAGCTTGGGCCGCACGGGTTGAAGTATGTGCCTCGAACGGCGGTTAAGTCTCAAGCACTTGTTGATTTCATCAATGATTGGACGGAACTGCAAGCACCTGAAGAAAAGCCGGATCACACATATTGGACCATCCATTTTGACGGATCCAGGCAATTGGAAGGCTCGGGGGCTGGAGTCGTATTAACTTCCCCACAAGGTGATAAGTTTTGTTACGTTCTCCGCTTAATGTTCCCTTGTACTAACAATGCATCTGAGTATGAAGCCTTGCTCCATGGTCTCCGGATGGCTAAGGAGATGAATCTAAGTCGAGTAAAGTGCTTCGGTGACTCGGACCTCGTGGCTCAACAAGTGTCTGGCACTTAGGATTCCAAGGACCCACTCATGGCAGCATATCGTCATGAGGTGGATATTGTTGCAGGTCACTTTAAAGGCTATCAGGTGGACCACGTGGACCGACGGAAGAATGAAGCGGCGGACGCTTTAAGCCGGCTGGGCTCTCAGCGCAAACCGGTCCCGTCGGTCAAGCTCCCTGGTGAAGCGGATTTGGCTATTCCTGATCCGGAGGCCCAATTGGTGGCAGCTCTTCATGTCATTCCGGATTGGACGCTTCCTTACCTGGCGTACATGAACCGGGGCGAGTTACCAGAGGATGAGACTCTGGCCCGGCAGATAATCTGGCGGTCCAAGTCCATGACTATTGTTAATGGCGAGTTGCATCATTGCAGTGTATCAGGGGCGTTTCAACGCTGTGTGTCTCCTGAAGAAGGCTGTGAAATTTTGCGTGAGATCCACGAAGGAGATTGTGGTCACCACGCCGGTTCAAAATCTTTGGTGGCTAAAGCGTTCCGCCATGGCTTCTATTGGTTAACTGCTCATGCTGATGCGGAGGATCTGGTCAGACGATGTGATGGTTGCCAAAAGTTTTCAAGACGTGCTCATATGCTGGCTCAAGAATTGAGAGTGATTCCAATTACTTGGCCGTTTGCGACTTGGGGGCTGGATATGGTTGGGCCTTTCAAAAGGTCCAAAGATAAGAAGACCCACCTCCTGGTGGCGGTTGACAAGTTTACAAAGTGGGTGGAGGCAGAACCTGTTAGCAAGTGTGATGCGGCCACGGCGGTTCAGTTCATCAAAAAAGTGATTTCCTGGTTTGGCTTTCCACACAGTATCATCACAGATAATGTTACCAATTTGTCCAAGGGTGCCATGAAGGAGTTCTGCGAACGGGAGCACATCCGGCTTGACATTTCATCAGTGGCACACCCACAGTCCAATGGTCAAGCAGAAAGGGCTAATCAAGAGATCTTGAGAGGCATCAAGCCCCGGCTTATGGTTCCTTTGCAGAGAACACCGGGTTGTTGGGTAGAAGAGTTACCATCTGTGTTATGGAGCATCAATACTACACCCAACAGATCAACAGGATACACACCGTTCTTCATGGTCTACGGAGCGGAGGCGGTTCTCCCCAGTGATATCCGTCATGACTCACCTCGTGTGGCGGCTTATGTTGAAGCGGACAACGAGACAGCACGGCAAGACGCTTTGGACCTGTTGGATGCAGAATGTGACATAGCAGCCGCCCGCTCGGCGATTTACCAACAGGATCTTCGTCGTTATCACAGTCGCCGAGTCAGAACCAGAACCTTTCAGGAAGGAGATTTGGTGCTTCGGCTCATCCAAGATCAGACTGATATGCATAAGCTATCCCCACCTTGGGAAGGACCTTTCGTGGTCAGCAAGAATCTGCACAATGGGTCATACTATCTGATCGATATTCGAGAGCATAAAGACTCACGTACATCAGAGGAGGAGACCAACAGGCCGTGGAACATAGCTCATCTTCGGCCTTACTATACCTGAGCCATTGGCTCTACTTATGTACATATTATGACAACGTATATATTATGATTAATATAGTAAACCGGAACCTCAGCTAAAGCAGGGTATCTATTCTTTTACATCATGTGTGGTTACACGGAGTGGTTCTGTCTTAAAGCGGCCTCCGGTTTACCCCTTGAATTTGCTTTTTAAACAAAGCTTTATAATATCACTTGGGGGCTTGGTCGTATCCGAACCAATGCAACACCTTTTGATAGGCGAAAGCCACCAGATCACTTGGGGACATGGTCAAGTCTGAACCAGTCACGCCTCTTGATTGGCCTAAGGCCATAGAATCACTTGGGGGCTTGGTCAAACCCGAACCATTGCCACGCCTCTTGATCGGCATAAATGCCACGGTTTCATTTGGGGACCTGGCTGACTTGAACCATAGCTACACCTATCGGGAGCTTGGTCGTGTCCGACCATGGTAACGCCATCTGATCGGCTCAAATAAGCCTCTTTTTGCAAACGATTTTATCATTGCCTTTGCTTCACAATTTTCTTTGATAGATATTTCTTTCTTTTTGTTGCGTTTTTTAAACCGGCAAAGTTTTAAACCGGTTCAAACTGTCAATTGATGGAACATGGTCCATTTTTAATCCGGAGACTATTTGCTCGGTTTGCTTTCTATTCACATCTCGAAATAACACGGTGTTTATCATAACCCGGCACGGTTTACATGGTAAACCGGCATTACATACACAGGAGCTACTTTCTCCTTTGACGGTATAGATTTTTATACCTCCATTTCAAGATTGGCAACGCCAACTTCATGCCCAACGATGGCAGGTAGTTTGTATCACAAGATTTGATCATGTACCTAAATTTCATTGCATATATATACAAAGATCATAATCCGGCTGGCGGTACAACCGCCTTGGCAGTTTAAGATTTTGTGATTGCAGGAAAAATAGATTGAAGGTTTTGATCATTCAAAAGAGGTGTAAGTACCAGTACCTATGCACGAAGGCATCTCAAAAGCAAGAGTATTGGCTATCCTATTACAAGGCAACATGGTGCCCAAATAAGATCATTGTTTCTTTTCGGCGGAATATAAAAGACAAGCACTTTTAAACCGGCCTCCGGTTCAAGCTTCATCGCTGACCTGGTCTGATGGTTGCGGGTCATCTTGCGCTGCTTCAGCTTCTGCTTCCCTACCCAGTGGCTGGAAATCAACAGTTGTCCAGTCGATTCCCATTAAGGCTTGAAAGACGGCTTCATCATGGATCAGCAACGACGGTTCAATATCAGGAGCGTAAGTATGCTTACGGATTGGAGGGATCAGATTCTCCGCTTCAGGAATTGGTGCAGCCACTCATTCGTTCTGTTGTCATATTGGGCTTGATAATGAGACAAGTCTGCCTCTTCCACCAATTGACAGCTAGAGGGCGCACCTCCCGGTTTATCGCTCTCAGGTCCTCCTCATTGAATTCTGAGCCATCTTCCTTCAAGTGGGGGTAGCCTTGAGCTGCTTCAACAGGATCAAAATCCGGCACCCACGCTTTTGCCCGGATTAAGGCATTGATAGCACCGGTTCGAGCAGCAGATTTTTTCAGCTCTTCAACCCGAGAAGGAAGCATAGACAGTCTTTTCAGGGTGTCTTGGATTAAGGTGGGCGCCGGGTTGTTATGGGACACAGTTGAGATGATCCGCTGCGCGCCAGTATATAATTGCTCTGTCAGTGTATAGACAGCTTTCAACTTCTTCCGCACATCTGACCCCAAGTGACCAATGCGTGTCCCTGCAACCGTTACAAAATATTTACAAACCGGACATATCATAAGAAGGCCGAGTTATTACGGCAATCAAGAAAGCTTACCAAAGATAGCGGCAGTCATAGCATGCACGTGACGCTTTACACTGGTCAGTTCATCTACCATCGGTTTAAGTGCGGCTTCGGCATTTTCAACTCGCTTAGTCAAAGCAGCCTTCTCAGTAGCCCAGTCCGCCTGCTCTTTCTTGAAGTCTTCCTTAAGCTGTTCCATGACGCTTAAGGCGTTGGTCAACTCCTCTTTTGCTTTTGAGGTTTCAGTCTGTTGGCACTTCAGATTTTCTTGGAGATCGGCGACTTGGTTTTCTTTTGTCTTCAGCTCAGCCTGCATACAGACAGTTATATGATTCAGCAAGCAGTGAAAAAATTGAAGTACCAACCACATAACAAGTTATGCACTTGGCCCTTGGGGGCTAATGCCTATTTGATCTTCATCTTTCACTTGATTATAAAGTCCCAAGATCAATACAAGTATTCAACTTGGCACTTGGGGGCTAATGGCTATTTGCTCGAATAAATTCTGATGCTGCGATCTCAATTACTTAAAGTCCCGGTTTAACTACACTAAGTTGAACCGGCCCTTGGGGGCTACATCAGCGAATTCCGAAGCATTGGGATTTATATTAGCAAGTCCCGGTTTGAATGAAGATTCTAAACCGGCCCTTGGGGGCTAGGAAAGTTAACAAGATTGAAATATCCAAGCAGGAAAAAGCACATGAAAGTTACCTCAAATTTTTCTTTCATCATATTCACTAGACCAGCTTCATAATCACGGCTGGTATACAGCCGGTTCAGGTAGCCGGAATGAAGATCTTGGGCATTCAGAGCAGCATAGGTCGCCAAGTCAACATTCCACTTGCCTTTGCCCATGGCAGCAAATTCTTTTTTGGCGGTATGCTTGGATAAAACAACAGGATTGCTGGGCTCCGTACGGCCAATGCCAGTAATTACAACTTCATCATCCTTAGCATCACCGGTTTGCACTAGCGCAGTCGGTTTGTCAGCAGGCTGGGATGGACTGGTGGATCTCCCAAACCGGATGGGGCTTGTGGGCTGGTTGACAGGGCCTGAGGTGTCAATAGGCCTTTCTTCAGCAATAAAATCATCATCCTGCTGTGGTGGATCATTGGGTATATCTTCATGAATAGCCGCTTCAAGATCTGGTGTTTTACCCGGTTCAGGGACGGCGTCCTCCTCGGCTGCTTTATCCAGGCGAGCCTTCTTGCTCAGCCTAGGCTTGGCCCTGAAAGGAATAACAAAGTCAAATACAGCATATGCTCCAAGGTAATGTACCAGAAATATTATGATAAGTATAGCTTACCCAAGCACCGTTTTGAGCGGTGGCAGCTGAGTAGCCGATGACTCGTCAAAGGATGAGTGGGAAGTAACCTGATAATCGGAGTCAGATGGATTAAGAGGTTGACGAAAACAGCCCGCTTTAGGACAAGCACTGACAAGCAAATTAGAGACCTCTGAACGGCGTTTCCGAACCGGACTGTTTGGTAAACCGGCGGAGGTAACTACCTGGCCGCTGTGCCGGGTTGTGCGGCGAGCTTCGTGCTGTTGGGTCTTCATAAGAAATTTGGGATCCAAGTAAGCAAGAGGATGAGAAAATTTAACCTTCCGGTTTGCCTGACGGATTTTTAGTGAAGGCAAAGGGTTTGAATCGGAAGAGAGAGTAATTACCTCTGCAGCATTAGCATGGCTGGCTTCGGCATCATCCTGACAAATATCATCATCAATAAGGCGTGTGAAAAATAAGCCAAGTAAGTCAAGCTCTACCTCAAGGTCCGGATTACCCACATCATCATCAGCGACCGGATCAGAAGATGCAGTGGTTTTCTTCTTATGAGCAGGCCGTTTCACGACTTTAGTCTTTGGCTGGGTTGGTCTTTCCAGTTTGTCTGTTTTTTCTGGCTTCTCCTGTGGAAGTTTCTTGCTCCAAAATGGATCATTGCCCTGTTTAAACAGACATTGATATTAAACAATGACCAGATATATCAATAACAGGTTCAGTAAAAAGAAAAATCAAACTCTTACAGCTGGCGGTTTGTTGGTGGCACAGAAAGGAAGCAGGCCGGTTCGAGCACAGATGTGTTCCGGTTCATTCAGCATTTTATTCACAGCCTCTGTGATTTCTTCGTCGGTGAGCTGGATGTTAGCATGTCGCAATGGGTCATCAACACTGCCAGTATACTCGCACATCAAACCGGAGCGCTGACTAAGGGGCAGTATGCTCCACGATATCCAACAACGAGCGAGATCAACCCCTGTTAAACCATTGGCCATGAAGGCTCTGAGCTTGGACTGTTGAGGACCATATTTGCTTCTCTCCTTGGCAGTCAACCTTTGCGGAAAGGGGTGTGTATTGCTAAGCCGCTCCGGACGAAAGCCAGGCAAAGGATTTTCATCAGCAGGGGAGGTGTCTTTGCAATAGAACCATGTTTGATTCCACTCTTTGGGGTGGCTGTGCAGTTTGGCGTGAGGGTATGTGACCTCTTTCCTTTTCTGAATCGCCACACCACCCAATTCCGTATTGGAACCGTCAGTAAACTCAGTGTGGCGGTTTAGATGGAAGCAGTCTCTGAACAACTCAACTGTGGGCTCCTCTTGAAAGAACACCTCACAGAGCACTTGGAAGTGACACATGTTTGTAACAGAGTTGGGGCCAGTGTCTTGTGGGCGGAGTTGAAAATTGGCTAAAACGTCCCGGTAAAATTTAGAACCGGGCGGCTTAAAGCCCCGGGCTAAGTGATCTACGAAAACGACAACCTCTCCTTCTTGAGGTGTGGGAGGGCATTCTTTGCCAGGGACCCTCCAATGGATGGTATTTTTGCTGCCTAAAGCGCCGATCAGGACTAAATTGTTCAGTTGAGTCTCTGTGACGCGAGAAGGAACCCAGTTGCACTCATATACTTGCTTGGCCATGATGAAATCTACAAGATAGCTGATTCTGGTTCAAGAATGCATTGATTAAAGTACACTGGTATGTACAATGTTAAACGGAGACAGCTATATCTAAACCGGAGTTTTATGAAGCAACGGCATCTGGCGGTTCAACAAGGGGACTAATGGTATATACCGGTTTGTTAATTTTTTCTACACCAAGTTAAACCGCCGGATCTAAGCATTGAAACAGTTGAGATTGCGGATGGGTAAGTGTACAGAAACAGATTTCACAAGATTTCTCTACAGCAATGGATCTGAAGCAAGTTCAGAAAAGAAGGAAAATATTCAAAAGCTCAAAGCAGAACAGTATTGAATCAATGGGCGGAAACATATGTGAGATCTATGGTTTTAGGCATGAAACTAAAGGCGGATACTAAAAGTTATCACTACACAGAGAAGGGGTTCACAGATGCATCCAGGAGCTAGCATACGAACATGAACAGGTGATGAACGCAGCAAGAACACGAAACCCTAGAACAGATCTATGTTGAGAAGAGCAGAAGACCTACCAGAGCTGAGGAAGATGCGGAAGGTCGCCGCAGTTTTCTGGTACGCTCACGTTGATGCAGCGGCCAAAGTCGATGCAGAAGACGACAGCGGTGGCGGGGCTCTGAGACTGGCGACGCGAGGAAGATGAAGAGGAAAGGCACGAAGGGGAGAAAAGAAATGACCCTTCGGCCCTATTTATAAGGCAAAAAGACATGTGTCAGGCGCGTGAATCCAGGAACCGAAAATTTCGGAAGCTGAGCTGTCGCCTCGGTTGTTGTGAGTTTATTAAACAAGGAGATATCATGGATATTTTCTTTATGACAGATGACGTCACCTCGGCTTACAGCAATTGGAGAGGATGACATCATGGCGGTTCAGCAACTACGAGAAGATGTTGAAGATGAAGATTTTGCTAAGGATTGACATGAACCCGTTCAAATCAATCTGGGGCCTAATGTTGGGAATATTACTATTCGGCGTAAACCGGCCTATGTGGGCCGGGTTAAGTTCATCAGTAACTCAAGAGTGTTAAAGCCCAAGAAGATAGATGAGGGCCTGAGGCCCGTAGTCGGTTTAAGACTTGTAGCCGTAAACCGACATCTGTATGTAAACTTGTATTGTAAGATAGGAATAAGGAGAGACCAACCCGGATACGAATATGAACCGGTGTTAGGACTCTGTGAACCGATGGGCGTCACCCGTGTATATAAGGGGATGACCCGGCGGCGGTTCAGGACAGACAACAACTCGAGACTTAGGCGAAGCTTGTTTGCTCCCTAGTCATCGAAACCCCATCAATTCCATCACAACTAGATGTAGGCTTTTACCTTCATCAAAGGGGACGAACTAGTATAAACTCTCTTGTGTCCCTGTGTCCGCTTTAACCCCTTCAAGCTAACCCATTGCGATGGCTCCACGACTAAGTCCTTTCTCTAGGACATCTGCCGTGACAAAACCACGACACTATTTTTGCTTTATTTAATATAAATAACAAAAAGTAAAAAGAGGGTACAGAGAGTTGTGTTTTCTAAATTCATCCATCTCATGCTCATCAAAAGGAATCCACTAACAAGGTTGATTAGGTCTTGTTAACAAACTCATTTCGAATAACATGAAACCGGAGAATTTTTGAATAACACTAGGTTACCTCAACGGGGATATGCATGTCCCCAACAATAAGAATATCATATTTCTTTTTGACAGTAGGAAGAGGAAATTCAAAACCTCCAATACTAATTGTTGAAAATTTTCCAATAGAATTGATACTGTGGACTTGAGGTTGTTTCCTCGAAAAGTGTACCGTATGCTCATTACCATTAACATGAAAAATGACATTGCCTTTGGTGCAATCAATAACAGTGCCTGCGGTATCCAAAAAGGGTCTTCCAAGAATAATAGACATACTATCGTCCTCGGGAATATCAAGAATAACAAAGTCCATTAAAATAGTAACGTTTGCAACCACAATAGGCACATCCTCACAAATACCGACAAGTATAGCAGTTGATTTGTCAGCCATTTGCAAAGATATTTCAGTAGGTGTCAACTTATTCAAATCAAGTCTACAATATAAAGAGAGAGGCATAACACTAACACCGGCTCCAAAATCACATAAAGCAGTTTTAACATAGTTTCTTTTAATGGAGCATGGTATAGTTGGTACTCCGGGATCTCCAAGTTTCTTTGGTATTCCACCCTTAAAAGTATAATTAGCAAGCATGGTGGAAATTTCAGCTTCCGGTATCTTTCTTTTATTAGTAACAATTTATATTTAGCTTAAGGATTCATTTTAAGCATATCGGTCAAACGCATACGCAAAAAGATAGGTCTAATCATTTCAGCAAAGCGCTCAAAATCCTCATCATCCTTTTTCTTGGATGATTTAGGAGGAAAAGGCATGGGTTTCTGAACCCATGGTTCTCTTTCTTTACCGTGCTTCCTAGCAACAAAGTCTCTCTTATCATAACGTTGATTCTTTGATTGTGGGTTATCAATATCAACAGCATGTTCAATTTCTACATCATTATTATTGCTAGGTTGAGCATCAACATGTACATCATCATTAACATTATCACTAGGTTCATGTTCATTACCAGATTGTGTTTCAGCATCAGAAATAGAAATATCATTAGGATTCTCAGGTGTGTCAACAACAGGTTCACTAGAAGCATGCAAAGTCCTATCATTTTTCTTTCTCTTCCTTTTAGAAGGACTAGGTGCATCTACATCAGTTCTCTGAGAATCTTGCTCAATTCTCTTAGGATGGCCCTCAGGATACAAAGGTTCCTGAGTCATTTTACCACCTCTAGTCATAACTCCAACGGCATTATCATTCTTCCTATTATTTAATTCATTGAGCAAATAATTCTGAGCTTTAAGTACTTGTTCTACTTGAGTGGTAACCATAGAAGCATGTTTACTAATAAGTTTAAGTTCACCTTTAACACTGGCCATATAATCACTCAAGTGTTCAATCATATAAGCATTATGTTTCAATTGTCTACCAACATAAGCATTGAAGTTTTCTTGTTTAACAATAAAATTATCAAACTCGTCTAAGCATTGGCTAGCAGACTTATTACGAGGAATATCACCTTCATCAAATCTATAGAAAGAGTTTACATTTACTACCTGTGTCGGGTTATCGAGACTGTGTGTTTCTTCAATAGGTGATGAATTAAGACCATGTATTTCTTCAACAGGAGGTAAATTCTTAACATCTTCAGCTTTTATACCTTTTTCTTTCATAGATTTCTTTGCCTCTTGCATATCTTCAAGACTGAGAAATAGAATACCCCTTTTCTTCGGAGTTGGCTTAGGAGTTGGTTCAGGAAGTGTCCAATTATTTTCATTAGTCAACATATTATTCAATAGAATTTCAGCTTGATCAACTATTCTTTCCCTGAAAACACAACCAACACAACTATCTAGGTAATCTCTGGAAGCATCGGTTAGTCCATTATAAAAGATATCAAGTATTTCATTTTTCTCGAGAGGATGATTAGGCAAAGCATTAAGTAATTGAAGAAGCCTCCCCCAAGATTGTGGGAGACTCTCTTCTTCAATTTGCACAAAATTATATATATCCCTTAAAGCAACTTGTTTCTTATGAGCGGGGAAATATTTAGCAGAGAAGTAGTAAATCATATCCTGGGGACTACGCACACAACCAGGATCAAGAGAATTAAACCATATCTTAGCATCCCCCTTTAATGAGAACGGAAATAATTTAAGGATATAATAATAGTGAGTTTTCTCATCATTAGTGAACAGGGTAGCTATATCATTTAATTTAGTAAGTTGTGCCACAACAGTTTCAAATTCATAGCCATAGAAAGGATTAGATTCAACCAAAGTAATTATACTAGGAACAACAGAGGAATCATAATCCTTATCAGTAATAAAGATAGGTGAAGTAGCATAAGCAGGATCATATTTCATTCTAGCATTCAGAGATTTTTCTTTAAGCTTAGCTAATAGTTTCTTAAGATCACTTCTATCATTGCAGGCAAGAAAGTCTCTAGCAGTTTTGTTGGGGATATAACTATTTATGTAAGCCGCCCAGGAGGGGCCGGGTTACGCAAAGAGAAGCCCATCTGAAGCCCAAGACCAAGACGTGAAGATGGCGGTTCAGTAAAGGGTCTAAAGGCCCACAGGAGATTTATGGCCCATGGTGATAAACCGCCATGAGGGCGTAACTTGTATTGTAAGGTAGAAGTAACTAGTCACCGAGCTGGACACTGTTTATGATCCGGCCGGGACTCTGTAAGCCGTAGGGCGTCGACCCATGTATATAAGGGGACGACCCGCTGGCGGCTTAGGGTAAGAGACAACAAATCGAGAACCGGGCATAGCGTGTCTCGCTCTCTGGTCATCGAAACCTCAAGCAATTCCAACCCAACTAGACGTAGGCCTTCCTTCACCGTAAGGGGCTGAACTAGTATAAACCTCGCATGTCCTTTGTCCCGATTAACCCCTTCAAGCTTCCTAGCTGCGATGGCTCCACAATTAAGTCCTTGCAAGAGGACATCTGCCGTGACAATTCCACGACAGTTGGCGCCCACCGTGGGGCCAGCGCACGGTGGATTTGAGTTCTTGAAGGGCAGCTTCGAAGGGCTCAAGGGATACGCAGTTGGCCGGATGACCAAAAGTCGTCGCAGCAAGATCTACATCGACGACGAAGGCTGGGGCCCCGACGCCGGCTCAATTGAGTACGGATACCGGGTCCCCTTTGGCGGAATTCATGTCTTCATCGGCCGGATTGGTGAGCCGGGCCCTGAGCCGGACAGCTGCACCGACCCCGTCGAGACGGCTCAGCGTGCGAAACCCGCCCGAGCTCAACCCGTCGTGAAGCGTGCCTTTGTGGGTTGCATCCACGGAGGTGAACTTCCTGAAGGATCTGAAGGTGATGGTGAGCCGGTCGTCCTCTCTAACGGTGATTCGTCCGCCGGCTCAACAGATTCGCTGTATCAAGTTCAAGATGGTGTGCTTGGGGGCTGTTCCGATGGCAGCACTATTCCGGACCCCTCAGAGTCACCAAACTAGGCAGGAGTCTTCATGGCTGGTACTCAACCCGGCCAAAATTCTACGGCCTCAGCGGCGATAACGTCCGGGTTAGGAGCGGCCGGGGCAGGACACTACTAGGAAAAGGGCTATAGATGGAATTGACACTAATGGCGCACCAGACATGTGGTGCGCCATTACTATATACTAATGGCGCACCATGTGTTGGTACGCCATTAGTGTGGTAGACACTAATGGCGCACCACGTCCACGGTGCGCCATTAGTAAAAAAAATTAATTTTTTCAAAACTACTAATGGCGCACCGTGGGAGTGGTGCGCCATTACTAGTTGAACTAGTAATGGCGCACCACATCCACGGTGCGCCATTAGTAAAAAAAATAATTTTTTTTAAATTTTTTTCAAAACTACTAATGGCGCGGCGCACCATGCCACGGTGCGCCATTAGTAACTTGGCCACCACTTCCACCGAATGCACCCCCCCCCCCCCCGTGGATCGCCTTTTCAGTTTTAAAAAAATAAAAGAAAATGATGAAAATGTCAAAAAAATAAAAGAAAATAAGTTTCCCATGTGATATGTGGTCTAGTTGTTGGGAAAATTTTCAAATATGAATTTCGACTTCATTTGCAAAATCTCTCGAGAATTTGTAAAAATGGGCATAACTTTTGCATACTAACTCGGATGAAAAAGTTTTTATATGAAAAATCATCTACTCAAAAAGTTACATCCGAATTTAACGGGGCGAACCCCGTTAAACATTTTCAAAATCCTCAAAAACCTAACAGAAAAAAAGATACGGGGCTTTTAAGATCTCGAGAGGCAAAAAAATTCAAAAAAATTCAAACTTACTAATGGCGCACCTGCCCATGGTGCGCCATTAGTATCTTCCCGCCTTCAAAATTCAAAATAGGTCAACAAAATAAAAAAAGTTACTAATGGCACACCTGCCCATGGTGCGCCATTAGTATCTTCCCGCCTTCAAAATTCAAAATAAGTCAAAAAAAATAAAAATAAAGATACTAATGGCGCACCTGCCCATGGTGCGCCATTAGTATCTTCCCGCCTCCTCTCCTCTCCTCCACTCCATCCCCTCCTCTCCTCTCCTCCACTCCATCTCCTCCTCTCCTCCACTCCATCTTCCCTTCTCTCTTCCACCATACTACCCTTCTCCTCTCCGGCGACCTCCTCCTCCTCCTCTCCGGCGACCTCCTCCTCCCTCCTCTCCTCCCCTCCCCTCCCCTCACGATTTCTCCTCCCTCCTCTCCGGTGAGCTCCTCCTCCCTCCTCTCCGGTGAGCTCCTCCTCCCTCCTCTCCGGTGAGCTCCTCCTCCCTCATCTCCGGTGAGCTCCTCCTCCCTCATCTCCGGTGAGCTCCTCCTCCCTCCTCTCCGGTGAGCTCCTCCTCCCTCCTCTCCGGTGAGCTCCTCCCATCTCCTCATGGTTTCTCCTTCCTCCTCTCTGATGCTCCGTGAACTCCTCTCCGGCGACCTCCTCCTCCTCTCCGGCGATGTAGGCGAGCGCCTCTCCGGTCACCTCCTCCTCCTCCTCTCCGGCAAAAGAACACAGCAAAAGAACGTACAAGATCCAAAAACGGGAACAAAATTTGAAATAATATCATGCAAAAAAATGAGCAAAAAAACAAGCAAAAAATGGGCAAAAAATCGCGATCCAGATCCAAATTCAAAATTCAAAAATAGCAATGGCGCACGATGGGGATTAGACGGTGCGCCACTACTATTTTCCCACCTTCAAAATTCAAAAATACTAATGGCGCACCATGGTCTATACTAATGGCGCACCAGTGGCCTGTACTAATGGCGCACCAGTGGTGCGCCATTAGTAAAAATTACTAACAGCGTGCTAGTAATGGCGCACCAGTGATGCACCATTAGTAGGCAAAACTGGTGCGCCATTAGTAGGCCTTTTCCTAGTAGTGGGAGGCCCTGTGCGCTCACCGGCTCAGGTGCTGATGGATCTCATGGATAAGCTTATGGCTTTGTTAACTGTTACAGTCATCCATGCGAACCAATCTGAGCATGAGGCAGAGGTGGCAGAGGTTCACGACGAGATCGCCCGGGCCAAGGAAACCTTAGCAGCTGAAGACGCTAGATTAGCAACAGAACGGACGGCTTTGGACGTGCGGGCGCAGCAACTTCAGGCAGAGGCCTTGCAGCTCACGTTGAGCTTAAACGCATCTAATGAGGTAATGAGGAGGAGACATCAGAAAACTCAGTCTCGTCTACCTCAGATTTATGATCCTCGGAATCTCTTCGCTACACCCGGGGTCGGCCCAAGTAACCCGCCAGGTGCAAATCAGTTTATGACATCTGGAGCGGGAGGCCTAGTCCAGCCTCCGCTGACGGCGCCTCTTCACGGCAATATGGCACCGCCCCGTTACGTGCCAATACCACAGGGTCACTTCTCCAACCCCATGGAGAACTTAATCGCAGCATCCGCATGTTTGGCGGCTCTCCCAGTAGATGGTGATGATCCGACAGCGGTGGAAACCTGGAAGATCAGGGAACTTGTCCAAACAGCCCTGGCTCAGCAAGAGACCTACTCCTACAGCCGGGACAGGATTCACTCAACTCCTCCGCCCTGGTTAGCTCCGCCTCGTCAAAACCAGAGCCCGAGTTACAGTAGACACATGGAGTCAGAGGCCTTGTCAAGTAGCGCTCAGCGTCGGAACCAGCCCGGCAGGTATAACCCGGTTCAGGATCGGATACGTCAGGAGGACGAGCGGGCATCTCAGCTAGCGGCTCAGCTAGCAGCCCAACAGGACTCACCGGCTTACCCGACGACTTCTGTTGAGGCAGGTGTTGCTACTAGAACCGGAGGAGTTCCTTGTCTGATACCGGCTCTACGTAATGTACGTCTGCCCAAGGATTTCAAGGGACCTCGAAAGGTGCCGAATTATACGGCCGATTTATAGCCTGGGGCGTGGATTGAAAGTTACGAGATGGCCATGGAGCTGCTGGAGGTTAGCGATGAAGCGATGGCTAAATACTTCACCATGATGTTGGACGGAACGGCCCGTTCTTGGTTAAAGGGTTTGCCACCCAATTCCATTGGTTCATGGGCGGAGCTAAAGGCCCATTTCATCCAGAACTTCAAGGACACTTGCAAGCAGTCTGTGTCGATTGTGGACCTGACAAATTGTAAGCAGGAGGAAGGTGAATCTACGACTCATTGGGTACGCCGGGTCAAAGATATAATACATTCATCTGACAAGATGGATGCCGGCTCAGCAGTTCTCATGCTGGAGAAGAATTGCCGTTTTGAGCCTCTGAGACAGAAACTGGGGCGCCTTAAGCGTGATTGCAACGATATGGGGACGCTAATGGCGGCTTTAGTCAAGTATGCCGATTCTGATAGTACCAAGGATCCCGCGTCTGATGAGGAAAAGACAGGGAAGGGAAAGAAGAACGGCAATGGAAAGGGTCAGCAGCATAACCCGGCGAGTCAAGGAGGTAATAAGCGTAAGGCGGACGGTAACCCGGAATTTGTGGCCAATGCACAGGGTAACAATCAGAAGCGCAAAGGAAATCCACCCCAGTTTGGCGGGTCAGGCCCGTCTCTTGAGCAATTACTCAATGAGCCCTGCCCGAAACACGGCACCCGGGAACAACCAGCGACTCACTTATGGAAGGATTGCGCAATCATGAAGGCTTTCAAGAATTCTAGTATGTTTAATGGCAATCAAGGCCCAGGCGGTGGCTCAGGAGCTGGCGGCTTTCATGGCCCGGGCGGCGGTTCAGGATCCGGCTTTCAGGGAAGCCAGGGTGGTTATAATCAACAACAGTCTGGTCAAGGAGGTCAGCAGCAGCAGTCGGGTTATCAGAGTCATCCAAAACAGCTAAACAGTGGGCAGTATCACGTGTTCACCACAAGTTTGTGTAAACGTGATCAGAAAGTTCATAAGAGGGCTGTGAATTCTGTTGAGCTGGCAGTCCCTCATTACTTGAGGTGGTCGGAACAGCCTATTGTCTGGAGCAGGGAGGATCACCCTCCCCGGGTTGATAATCCGGGTCAACTGGCCTTGGTAGTGGCACCGCAGGTTGGTGGTTATAAATTTACTAAGGTGCTCATGGATGGAGGTAGCAGCATCAACATCCTCTATTACGAGACCTTTCGGCGCATGGGCTTAACTGACAAGAATTTAAAGACTTCCAACACCGTCTTCCATGGAGTGGTGCCTGGTAAATCGACATATCCTGTGGGTAAGATTGAGCTAGAGGTGGCCTTTGGAGACGAGCATGATTCTAGGGCAGAAAAGTTAACTTTTGAGGTGGTAAAAATCAAGAGTCCATATCACGCTTTGTTCGGGCGACCGGCTTATGCCAAGTTCATGGCGCGGCCGTGTTATGTTTATTTACAGCTCAAGATGCCGGGTTACAAGGGTACCATCACCGTGCATGGAAGCCGAAAGGTGGCCCTGGAATGCGAAGAAGGCGATGCGGCTTATGCCGAGTCTGTCTGTGCAACAGAGGAGCTCAAATTTTATCAAGATAACGTTGACCCGACGGATATGACTTCTCTCAAGAAGCCGACTACGGAGCATGACCCAGCCATGAAGTTTGAATCAGCTGCAGAGACTAAGCTTGTTGATTTTACTCCGGGTGATTCATCTAAGCAATTCAGCATCAGTGCCAACTTGGATCCTAAATAGGAAAGCGCGCTCATCGAGTTCATCCGTGAGAACCGGGACATCTTTGTATGGAAACCTTCTGACATGCCGGGTGTACCGAGAGGACTCGCTGAGCACACTCTTAATATTGATCCGAAGTATAAGCCGGTCAGGCAGTTTCTGCGGCGATTCAATGAAGAGCGACGAAAAGCTATAGGAGAAGAGGTCGCCCGGCTCTTGGCGGCTGGGTTCATTGTCGAAGTTTTTCACCCGGAGTGGTTGGCTAACCCGGTGCTCGTACTCAAGAAAAACGGCACCTGGCGGATGTGTGTGGATTACACGGACTTAAATAAGGCTTGTCCGGCTGATCCTTTTGCTCTCCCCCGTATTGATCAAATCATTGATGCTACAGCAGGTTGTGCACGTTTGAGCTTTTTGGATGCTTATTCTAGTTATCATCAGATCAAGATGGCAGTTAAGGACTAGGAGAAGACGGCTTTCATCACCCCGTTTGGAGCCTTCTGCTATGTGTCTATGCCTTTTGGGCTCAAGAGTACCCAGGCGACTTATCAACGGTGTGTACAGAATTGTCTCCACAATCAGATTGGGCGCAATGTTCATGCGTATGTGGATGACATAGTGGTGAAATCCAGAGAGGCGCAAACCTTGATATCTGATCTCAGAGAAACCTTTGACAATCTCCGGGTTTACAAAATGATGCTTAACCCGGAGAAGTGTGTATTTGGTGTGCCTGCAGGCAAGCTTTTGGGATTCTTGGTCTCAAACAGGGGCATCGAGGCTAATCCGGAGAAGATTAAGGCAATCACTTCTTTGGCTAAACCGGCATGTATCAATGATGTTCAGCGATTGGCGGGTCGTGTTGCCGCTTTAAGCCGGTTCATAAGCCGGTTAGGTGAGAAGGCCCTACCGCTGTACCAATTGATGAAGAAGGCAGACACCTTTGTCTAGAGTGATGCTGCTAATGCTGCTTTTGAGGATTTGAAGAGGCAGTTATCTGAGCCGCCGGTTCTTGCGGCTCCCATTGACAAAGAGCCTTTGCTATTATATGTGGCTGCTAATTCACGAGCCGTCAGTGTGGCAATTATGGTAGAGCGCAAGGAGGCTGGTAAGGAACATCCGGTTCAACGGCCGGTTTATTATGTCAGTGAGGTACTCATCGAGTCAAAACAAAGATATCCTCATTGGCAGAAACTTGTTTACGGGGTGTTCATGGCAAGCCGGAAGCTGAAGCAATACTTCCAAGGTCACCCTATCACTGTGGTAAGTTCTGCCCCCTTGGGAGACATTATTCAGAACAGAGAGGCTACAGGACGAGTCGCCAAATGGGCCATCGAGCTCGGGCCTCATGGTCTGAAGTACGTACCGCGCACTACCATTAAGTCTCAAGCTTTGGTGGATTTCATCAACGACTGGACAGAGCTATAGGCACCTGAAGAGAAGCCCGATAACACTTATTGGATTATTCACTTTGATGGGTCTAGACAGTTGGAAGGCTCGGGGGCTGGAGTTGTATTAACTTCCCCTCGAGGTGACAAATTTTGTTATGTGCTCCGGCTTATGTTTCCTTGTACTAACAATGCAGCTGAGTACGAGGCCCTGCTCCATGGTCTCCGGATGGCCAAAGAGATGAACTTGAGCCGGGTAAGATGCTTAGGAGACTCAGACCTTGTGGCTCAACAGGTGTCAGGCAAGTGGGATTCTAAAGATCCCCTCATGGCGGCTTACCGTCGTGAAGTCGATGTTGTGGCTGGACATTTCAAGGGTTACGTAGTGGAACACATTGATCGAAGGAAGAATGAGGCGGCTGATGCCTTAAGCCGGCTGGGGTCTCAGCGTAAGCTAGTGCCGCCTAACACCTTTCTTGATGTTTTGCATAATCCTTCTATTAAGTTACCTACAGAGGAAGATCTGGCAATACCAGACCCGGAGGCACAGCTGGTGGCGGCTCTCCACATTATCCCGGATTGGACAGTGCCTTATTTGGCTTACATGACCCGGGGAGAGTTGCCTGAAGATGAGACCTTGGCAAGACAAATCGCCCGGCGGTCCAAGTCCATGACAATTGTCAATGGCGAGTTACATCATTACAGCGTCACTGGAGCGATTCAACGTTGCGTGTCACCTACAGAGGGTCAGGAGATCCTTCGTGAGATTCATGAAGGCGATTGTGGTCATCACGCCGGCTCAAAATCTCTTGTGGCCAAAGCTTTCCGTCATAGGTTTTATTGGCTGACGGCTCATGCTGATGCGGAAGACCTGGTCAGTAAATGTGACGGATGTCAGAAATTCTCACGACGAGCCCATGTGCCGGCTCAAGAATTGAGGATGATTCCAATTACCTGGCCATTTGCAGTCTGGGGGCTTGATATGGTCGGGCCTTTCAAAAGGTCTAAGGATAAAAAGACTCACCTCTTGGTGGCGGTTGAAAAGTTCACAAAGTGGGTGGAGGCGGAGCCAGTTAGTAAGTGTGATGCAGCCACGGCGGTCCAGTTTATGAAAAAGGTGATTTTTCGCTTTGGTTTTCCACACAGCATCATAACTGATAATGGCACTAACCTTTCCAAAGGAGCTATGGAAGAGTTCTGTCAACGAGAGCATATCCGGCTTGACGTTTCAGCTGTGGCTCACCCTCAATCTAATGGTCAAGCAGAACGAGCTAATCAAGAAATCTTGAGGGGTATCAAGCCCCGGCTCTTGGTCCCCTTGCAGCAGATGCCGAGTTGTTGGGTGGAGGAGTTACCTTCTGTACTCTGGAGCATCAATACTACACCTAACAGATCTACGGGTTACACGCCTTTCTTTATGGTGTATGGAGTAGAGGCGGTCCTGCCAAGTGACATCCGTCATGACTCACCCCGTGTGGCGGCTTATGTTGAGGAAGACAACGAAAAAGCTCGGCAAGACGCACTTGACCTGTTGGATGAAGAGCGAGACTTGGTAATAGCCCGCTCGGCGATTTACCAGCAAGACCTGTGCCGCTACCACAGCCGCCGGGTTAAGTCCAGAACCTTTCAAGAAGGCGACTTAGTGCTCCGACTCATCCAGGATCAATCTGACATGCACAAGCTATCCCCTCCTTGGGAAGGACCCTTTGTGGTCAGCAAGAATCTGAACAACAGATCATACTACCTTATCGACGTTCGGGAACACAAAGACTCACGTAAGTCGGAGGAGGAGACCCGTCGGCCATGGAATATCGCTCATCTTCGGCCTTATTATACTTGAGTCATCGGCTCTAATGTGTATATACTTATACTATGTATAT
The DNA here is from genome assembly GCF_056163025.1 of Triticum urartu. Lineage (NCBI taxonomy): Eukaryota > Viridiplantae > Streptophyta > Magnoliopsida > Poales > Poaceae > Triticum > Triticum urartu. The sequence continues at coordinate 42,153,573 of NC_141874.1, read as the reverse complement.
TACATAAAGCAATAAAGCAGGACCTCTGTCCTTTTTTCCACTCCCAAAAAAGGTTTATGTGTTTTCTTTGTCAGGTGGTGGAGATAACCAAGGAGAAGCGGATCATATCTGAATCCAGCTTTCCTTTGGTCCGGTTTATGATCATATCTGAATCTAGCCGTGATCACTTGGGGGCTTCCTGTTCAAACATAGGTCGTATTCGAACCAAAGAGAACATAGTTGTCGATACCCACTTGATCGGCATACTGCCAAACCCACTTGGGGGCTTCTTGATCATATTTGAATCATAGCTTAACCCCTTTTGGGTCTGACGTGGATCGTATTTGAATCAGCGTCATTAAACAACTCTTATGTTCACTTGGGGGCTTCCTGTTCAAACATAGGTCGTATTCGAACCAAAGAGAACATAGCTGTCGATACCCACTTGATTGGCATCGCCACAGCCACTGGGGGCTAACAGATCGTATCCGAATCTTAGCTCAAACCCCTTTGGAACGGTTCACTGAACGTATTTGAATCAGAAACCCTTGAATTTTGTTCATCATATTTTACAAGTGTCAACATTGGATATCTTGTGACCCTCTTGAAAATACAATGGAATACATTACAATCCTCCAGGATTAATATTGGTTACATCAGGTTGTTAAGTACCAGGTGAACTTGTATGTGCCAATTTTCAGGAGTTAAACTTACCCTCGGGGGTTGGTTTATATAAGCCGGAAAAGCAGCCGTAAGCATCACAGGGCAATGCAAGGTATTTCTGCAAAGGACATAACAGATTCATATAAACTACAAAGTGCATAGTGACGGTGGCTTATGCAAGTATTAAGGGCCATAAGCATGCGCAAAGGCATAGCAAAACTCAAGGTATTTTTTACTCTGTTACAAGACTCCCCGAGTCTGAATGATGCGGCATTGTTTTTCTACAATGACATAAGCAGGTGGCGCCTGACAATCTACTCTTGGGGTTGATTTGAAGCCTCCGGGTTATCCTTCTCCGTCTCTCCACCGGCTGCTTTGTCCTGGAAGGATGATGAGGCCCAGTCAATGCCACTCAAGGCCTCAAACTCAGCTTCATCATCTATTAAACCGGTTGGGTCGACTTCAGGAGCAAAGGTGTGCTTACGGGTTGGAGGGATCAAGCTGACATCGTCATAATGCGGCGTGGGGATTCTCTGATTCTCCTTGTCATAACCCGGCTGACACTTGGTGAGGTCAGTGTCGTTCCCAATAAGAGTAGCCACTGGACGTATATCCTTCACACAGGCGGTGAAATCCTTATCATTAAACACGGTGCCATCTTCCTTTAAACTTGGATACCCAAGAGCAATATCAGCGGGGTCTAGTTCTGGAAGCCACGCCTTGGCCCAGCTCAATGCGGCTATAGCTCCGGCTCTTGCAAATGCTCGTCTTAACTCTTGGATTCGCTGAGGTAGCACAGCAAGCCGCTTCAGCACATCTTGCAGGAGATAGGGAACATCATTTGATAAAGCCACAACGGCCAGAGCACGTTGTGACCCGGTGTAGAGCTGTTCCACCAGAGTATAAACCGCCTTCAGCTTGATCACCATGTTCTGCTTGAGATTTGTGCTCCTGGGGCCTGCGTTATTAAGCATAAGGTGAGTCAGAGGAAACAACTGAAATGGTCATTTAAGGTTTGAGTAAGTCACTCACCAAAGATTGATGAGACCATTCGAGATATCTGGCGCTTTAAGTCGGACAGTTCGGCCGTTGCTTCCGCAAGCGATGCCTCTGCTGTCTCGGCCCGGGTCACCAGTGCGGCCTTTTCATCAGCCCAAATTTTCTTCTCCGATTCAAAATTTTTCTTCAGCTTCTCTTGTTCAGAGACGCTGAATTCAAATTTGGAGTTAGCCTTTTGAGTTTCAATCTCCTGGGTTGCCACGCGGTTCCTCAGGTCAACAATCTCCGATTCAAATTGACTTATGATGGCCTGCATTGCACCGGATAGTAGTCAAGATTACGGTAAATAATATTAGGTCCCAAGCACTTTGCAAGCAAAGGTACTTGACACTTGGGGGCTAATGTATACTGAAGAACTTTCAATTACTACTCCAGCTCATGGAAATTAAGTCCCAAGCACTTTGCAAGCAAAGATGTTTGGCACTTGGGGGCTAATGTGTATCGCAAGTGCTACAACCAGGGTTAAATGTCTTTTTCCTAAGCCGGATAAGCAGTGCTAGGCAATTTTCTAAAGTCTACAGCATATTTACTTATAAGCAATAGACTTGGGGGCTGTACAGTAAGTATGGTTAAAGAAAGCTAGCATAAGTCATACCTCAGATTTTTGCTGTATCTGCTTCACCATGTCAATTTCCAGGTCACGGCTGCTATGTACTTGATTGATATAGCCGGAGACGATCTCTCCAATACTCAAATGAGTATTGTCAGTGACGTCCAGCTTGGCCTTTCGGCGTTCTACCAATTCCTCTTTAGAACACTTGGCAAGTACAGTTGGCTGTGCCGGCTCAACAAACTGAGTCTTGAGAATCTCAACTTCCGGATCATTTGCCTTGGCGGGGCTAGGAGCCTCCAGGTTACCAGAATCATTGAGGGTTTGCTCAGTAGGCGGGTCAGAGGAAGATGTAGGAACATCATGAGATGGTTGAGGCGGCGGCTCGTGAGCAGAGGCGTTAGGAGCAGCTGTGCCCAGCTATGGTTCAATCACAACCGGCTCTTGGGGTGGCTTATTCTTTTTTGCCTTTTTGTTGGGCTTTACTTGCACACTGTGGAAAAGGTAGACAGGTTAAATGCAAAAAATATGAGTAAAATAAGGCATAAGGTACAACAAGTTCATATTACCCGGGAGCAGTTTTGAAGGCTGGCATGTTGGACTGCATAGACTCACAGGAGGAAGGTGAAATATCCTGATAGTTGGAGTCAGAAGAATTGAGAGGCTGACGAATGAAACCCACCAAAGGAAAAAGAAGGCGTAAATCGGAGATAACCTCAGCCTGGCGTTTCCTGGTCACATCAGGTAAGCCGGAGGAGAGTTTCGCGTCTTTGCTGGTCCGGGTCTGCCTCCAGCTCTCATAAATCTGTCGCTTCAAAAGAAATTGAGGGTCTTGGTAAGCTAAAGGATGTGAAAATCTTACTTTCCGGGTCACTCTTCGGATTTTCAACCTCGGTAAAGGCTCTGAGTCGGAGGAGATTATAGTTACCTCTTCAATAGCTTGGCTGTTGCCTGTATCCTCCTGAAAGGAATTAATGTCAATAACATGATGATAAAAGAGTCAGAGGAATTAGGAGTTACCTCTTCTTCATCATCCTCAGTATCATCCAGTTTCATCATATCTGAGGCGCTGGGTTTCCTCTTTCTTGAAGTTCCAGTCTTAGCGGTTCTTCTTTCAGCTCTTTTCGCTGCTCTGGCTTGTTTGGCAGCCTCATGATCATACTTGACCTTCCAGAAGTCGCTATTTACCTATGAATAAGGATAAAGGGTTATGAGTAAAGGTAAGGTATAACATAATAAAGATAATTGTGGAGGATAATAACTCACTGCAGGGGCCGGGTTCTTCTTGCAGAAAGGAAGTAAGCCAAAGGCATTACTAGTCACCGTGCCCTCTTTCAGCAAAGACTGGGTTGTAGCTTCCACCGCATCATCTGGTAAGTCGTCAGGACTATGACGCAGTGGGTCATCCTTTTCGCCTGAGTAAGTACACATTAAGCCGGGGCGGCGGCTTAATGGAATCACTCGCCAAGCAACCCAGACTCGGACCAGGTCGATGCCATCTAAACCATTCCCCAAAAGAGCTTTGATTTTCCTAATAGTGGGGGTGAGTGACAGACGATCAATAGCAACCAACTTGTCCGGCAGCGGGTGGTTGGATTCAAGGCGCAAGGCGCGAAAGCCGGGCAGCGGGTTTTCACCAGCCGGAGAAGTGTCCTGGAAGTAGAACCACGTTTGGTTCCAATCCTTGGGATGACTCGGCAGTTCAGCATAAGGGAAAAGGCAGTCTCTCCATCGCTGAATCGAGATGCCACCAAGTTCTAGACTGGGTCCGTTAGCGCGCTCATTCTGCCGGTTCAAATAGAACAACTCCCTGAACAAAAGTAGGCTGGGTTCTTCTCCAAGGTAGACCTCACAGAAAACTTGGAAGTTGCAGATATTTGACACGGAATTGGGCCCGATATCTTGAGGTCTTAAGTCAAAGAAATGCAGAACGTCTCTAAAGAATTTTGAACCGGGAGGAGCAAATCCCCGGCTCATGTGATCGGTAAAAATGATCACCTCCCCTTCCTTGGGTTGAGGTTTCTCTTCAGACGGTTCAGGAGCACGATAAGACATGACATCCTTCTTGGGCAGATGGCCAGACTTTACAAACTCGGACCTGTAACAATGGATGGGACCCAGTTGCAGGTAACCGGAGGTTTAACAGCTTTGGGTGCCATTGGGTAAATTGAAGCCTACAACAAGATAAAGGAAATTTTTCCGGTTTATTATAACCCGGAGAATAAACATTGTTGGGTTATTTAAGATGGCGGCTTAAGAAGGGGCCTAATGACATGCAGGTAACTATGTGATGATGTTTAACAGCTACATGTATTAAAGATGATTAAGGTTTTCTTAAGTCGCCAGAGGCAAGCGGTGCTGACAGCCGGTATTATCTTAAACCGGCTACGCGGACTACTATGGCTGAAACAGAGTCAACAGACGCGGTTTTTTGGCTAAGTGTGGAACAAACAGGTTTCACAAGTTGCAATCATTATTTTGGATCAAACGATGCTCTGGAAAGGAAAATATTTCTAGATCTAAAACAGTACAGAAAAGTTCATATACTCGCGGGAGGCTTCCAAAACAAGGGAAATGAGATCTGTTCTCATACAGGATAAGCACAAACATTTTCCGCAGCAGTTCTAAGTTGTTTTTTATAATCTAAACAAGGCATTGGAGGTGAGAGCTAATGGAGGTTTGCGTCGGGCGGCGATGAACGACGACGAACTCAAGACAGTTTCAATGCAGATCTGGGAAGGGGGAAAAGAGGAACTCACAGATGCGGAAGAACTGCGGAGGGTCGCCGTCGTTTTTTGGTCAAGATCAGGGTGATGCGGCGGCCTGAGTCGGTGAAGACAAGGGGGTCGACGGCGGCGGCGGTGGCGGAGCCTGAGCAGCAAAGAAGGAGGTGCGAGGAGGAAGATGACTGAAGGAAATGAAAAAGACCTAGGTTGCATCTATTTATAAGGAGGGGCCGACCAAGACGGCGCGAGAAACGAGGAGACGGAATATCATTTTACAACAACCCCGATGCCTCGATTTTCAGGATGGTCAGTAAAGGCAAAGATCCGTTAGAGGATATGGCGAAATAAAATATGAGTTTTATTGAAGATGACGTCGCGGAGATTTAACCCGGATCCAGATGATGACGTCACGGCGGGTTAAAGTTTCCGTACAAAACAGAAGACTGAAGGCCAGTTCATAAGGTTTTTAAAGATTGACATGAACCGGTTCAAATCAATCTGGGGCCTAATGTTGGGGATATAACTATTTATGTAAGCCACCCAGGAGGGGTCGGGTTACACAAAGAGAAGCCCATCTGAACCCCAAGACCAAGACGTGAAGATGGCGGTTCAGTAAAGGGTCTAAAGGCCCACAGGCGATTTATGGCCCATGGTGATAAACCGCCATGAGGGCGTGACTTGTATTGTAAGGTAGAAGTAACTAGTCACCGAGCCGGACACTGTTTATGAGCCGGCCGGGACTCTGTAAGCCGTAGGGCGTCGACCCGTGTATATAAGGGGGCGGCCGGCTGGCGGCTTAGGGTAAGAGACAACAAATCGAGAACCGGGCATAGCGTGTCTCGCTCCCTGGTCATCGAAACCTCAAGCAATTCCAACCCAACTAGATGTAGGCCTTCCTTCACCGAAAGGGGCTGAACTAGTATAAACCTCGCGTGTCCTTTGTCCCGATTAACCCCTTCAAGCTTCCTAGCTGCGATGGCTCCACGATTAAGTCCTTGCAAGAGGACATCTGCCGTGACAATTCCATGACAAGTTTCTTCATCCATAACATAACCCTCAGGCACAACAGGCAATTCATATCTAGGGGGAGAATCTTCATCATCACTTTCATCAATATTATCAGTTTCAATAATTTCATTCTTTCTAGCCTTAGCAAGTTGTTCATCAATAAATTCACCAAGTGGCACAGTAGTATCAAGCATAGAAGTAGTTTCATCATAAGTATAAAGCATAGCAGAAGTGGCATCATCAATAACATGCGACATATCGGAATTAATAGCAGAAGCAGGTTTAGGTGTCGCAAGCTTACTCAAAACAGAAGGTCAATCAAGTGCAGAGTTAGATGGCAGTTCCTTACCTCCCCTCGTAGTTGAGGAAAAAATCTTGGTTCTTTGATCTTTCAAGTTCTTCATAATGATAAGCAAATATAAATCCCAAGTGACTCAAAGAATAGAGCTATGCTCCCCGGCAACGGCGCCAGAAAATGTTCTTGATAACCCACAAGTATAGGGGATTGCAACAGTTTTCGAGGGTAGAGTATTAAACCCAAATTTATTGATTCGACACAAGGGGAGCCAAAGAATATTCTCAAGTATTAGCAGCTGAGTTGTTAATTCAACCACACCTGGAAACTTAATATCTACAGCAAGGTATTTAGTAGCAAAGTAATATGATACTAGTGGTAATGGTGGAAAAAAGTAACGGTAGCAAAAGTAATTTTTTTGGGTTTTGTAGTGATTGTAACAGTAGCAACGGAAAAGTAAATAAGCGAAGAACAATATATGAAAAGCTCGTGGGCATTGGATCGGTGATGGAGAATTATGCCGGATGCGATCGATCATGTAAAATTCATAACATAGGGTGACACAGAACTAGCTCCAGTTCATCAATGTAATGTAGGCATGTATTCTGAATATAGTCATACGTGCTTATGGAAAGGAACTTGCATGACATCTTTTGTCCTACCCTCCCGTGGCAATGGGGTCCTATTGGAAACTAAGGGATGTTAAGGTCTCCTTTTAATATAATACCGGACCAAAGCATTAACACATAGTGAATACATGAACTCCTCAAACTACGGTCATCACCGGTAAGTATCACGATTATTGTCACTTCGGGGTTAACGGATCATAACACATAATAGGTGACTATAGACTTGCAAGATAGGATCAAGAACTCTCATATATTGATGAAAACATAATAGGTTCATATATGGAATCATGGCACTCGGGCCCTAGTGACAAGCATAAGCACAGCAAAGTCATAGCAACATCAATCTCAGAACATAGTGGATACTAGGGATCAAACCCTAACAAAACTAACTTGATTACATGATAAATCTCATCCAACCCATCACCGTCCAGTAAGCCTATGATGGAATTACTCACGCACGGCGGTGAGCATCATGAAATTGGTGATGGAGGAAGGTTGATGATGACGATGGCGACGGATTCCCCTCTCCGAAGCCCTGAACGGACTCCAGATCAGCCCTCCCGAGAGAGTTTAGGGCTTGGCGGCGGCTCCGTATCGTAAAATGCGATGAATCCTTATCTCTGGTTTTTTTATCCCCGAAAGTGAATATATGGAGTCAAGGTGGACGTCGGTGGAGCATTAGGGGGCCCACGAGGCAAGGGGCGCGCCCAGGGGGGTAGGGCGCGCCCCCACCCTCATGGACAGGGTGTGGGCCCCCTGACGTGGATCTTTCTTCCAGTATTTTTTATATATTCCAAAAATAATCTCCGTTGATTTTCAGGTCATTCCGAGAACTTTTATTTGTGCACAAAAATAACACCATGGCAATTCTGCTGAAAACAACGTCAGTCCGGATTAGTTCCATTCAAATCATGCAAGTTAGAGTCCAGAACAAGGGCAAAAGTGTTTGGAAAAGTAGATACGACGGAGACATATGATAATCCCCAAGTGCAAGGAATCATTGTAGCAATTTCCAAAGGTGGAAGTGATAAGTATGGAGTGTCGAACCCACAAGGAGCTAAAAGTAAGATCAATATTCTCTCAAGCCCTATCTGCCACTGATACGACTCTACGTACACCGAACGTTTGCTTCCAACTAGCAACGAGAAATAAAACTAGGTTGTGGGTATGAAGAGGATAACTTTGTATGATATCGGAGAGCTAAAATATAAAAGTAGGTGCTGTTATCATGAAGTTAGAATATATTACTAAATATTATAAATAGCGAGTGTGGAATAATGGTGGATCAGTGTGCGGAATTGTCCTAGGCAATCGTTAACAAGACCGGTAATCACTATTGCAGTTTCATATGAGGGAGAGGCATAAGCTAACATACTTTCTCTACTTGGATCATATGCACTTATGATTGGAACTCTAGCAAGCATCTGCAACTACTAAAGATCATTAAGGTAAAACCCAACCATAGCATTGAAGCATCAAGTCCTCTTTATTCCCATACGCAACAACCCCCTTACTCGGGTTTGTGTTTCAGTCACTCACCAACCCACTATAAGCGAATCATGAACGTATTGCAACACCCTACAGCGGGGATCCCTCACGCTTGCGCGACACGGAGGGCACCATAGGACAGCACCAAAGTAAAACATACAACTCATACAAATCTAGATCATTAATCAACTCAGAGACAAAGGATAACTACTCAAAACATCATAAGATGGCAACACATCATTGGATCATAATATGTGGCATAAAGCACCATGTTCAAGTAGGGATTACAGTGGGGTGCGGGAGAGTGGACCGCGTAAAATAGATGATGATGGTGATGTTGATGAAGACGATCACCATGGCGATGATTCCCCTCCCGATGGCACTCCGGTGCCACCAAGAGAGAGGAGAGGTTCTCCCCCTTGTGCTTCCTCCTCCATGGCTTCCCCCCTAGATGGGGAGAGGTTCTCCCTCCGGTCCTTGGCCTTCATGGCGATGATGGCCCCTCCGGGATCCTCCTCCATGGCCTCCGGTGATGATGGCCCCCTCCGGCAGGGTGCCAAAAAGGGCCTAGATTGGTTTTCGGTGGCTACTGAGGCTTCTGGCGGCGGAACTCCCGATCTAGGTTAATTTTCCGAGGTTTCTGTATTTATAGGAATTTTTGGCGTCAGTCTCACGTCAAGGAGGTGCCCGAGGCGTCCACGAGGCAGGGGCCCACGCCCAGGGGGGTGGGCGCGCCCCCACCCTCGCGGACAGCCCGGGACTCTTCGGGCCCAACTCTTTTACTCCGGGGTCTTCTTTTGGTCCATAAAAAATCATTAAAAATTGGCACATCAATTGGACTCCGTTTGATATTCCTTTTCTGTAAAACTCAAAAACAAGGAAAAACATAAACTGGCACTGGGCTCTAGGTTAATAGGTTAGTCCTAAAAACCATATAAAATAGCATATAAACATCCAAGGTTGATAATATAATAGCATGAATACTTCATAAATTATAGATACGTTGGAGACGTATCAACGTATCATAGACATCAAGCTCTTTTCTGGCGCCATTGCCAGGGAGGTTAGTGCTTGAAGGTATATCTTTAGATCTTGCAATCAGATCTTTTTGTTTCTTGTTTTATCAGTAGTTAAGTCTATAAAAGAAAACAACAAAAAATGGAATTGAGGGTACCTCATATGCTTCATCTTTTTAATGTATTTCATGAAAATAAGGATTCTGATAATTGTGCCAAAGTGTTAGAAGAAGAATGCATTAGAATGTTTAGCACTAATTCTTTGTATGATGAGTATGATTGCAATGTTGTTAGTATGAACTCTTTGAATATCCATGATACTAATAATAATTGCACTAGTCATGATGAAAATGTCTCTTATAAGCATGTCAATTTTTGTGGAGTGCATAGAGTTTGCAAGTACACACCAAATAGGGAAGATAGATTTTGCAAGAGGCACAAGTATTTAGAAACTAAATGGTTGCAAGATAGGCTAGATGTTTGTGCTAAAAATTTAAATTTTCTTAGCCATCCTTGTGAACTTTGCAATGAACATGGTCATTTAAATATCCAATGCAAATTGTTTCATGATCGAATCATGTCCAAAAATTGTGATGACTTGATTTCCCTTGCGCATCATAATGAACTTAGTTTGCTTCTGGGTTATGAAGAAATGAAATGTATAATTAAGGATATTCCAGAATTTTCCCCCGATAATGTTCTTGAGTTTGATCTAGAGGAAATTTATATGTATTGTGCGGTGAATTGCATTGAAAATCCTTATATTGCCAATTACATAAAGACAAGAAAACAAATAGAAGATGAAGAGAATACTGATGAAAGGGAAGAGACTTCCCAATATCCTCCTATTATTTCTTATGATGAATCAGGTAACGAGGAGGAGCCTTCTATTCAACCAATCTCATTAATAAGGAGCTCCAAAAAGAGGATTAAACCCACACATGATGTGGAGAAGAAAAAGAAAAGACGGAGAAGCAAAGGTAAAAAGGCATCCCTCTCAAATGATGTTGCTCCTACTACTCATTGTGATGATATTAGTTGCTATAATACTGGTGCTATCCATACTATTAATGATGAGAGTGATTATGCTTATGATATGAAAAGGCCCAAGCTTGAGAATTTATTTGCTGCAATTAATGTTTGTCCCAAGCTTGGGGATGATTTGTTTTATGAAGATGATATTTTTAACCTCCCAAGTTTTGATATGCAAATTTATTATGATGATAACATGCCTCCTATTTATGATGATTATATTGATGAAAGTGGGTTTGGAAGAGTGTCAACTTTAGGAAGTAATGATCCCACTATTTTGGAGGGTGTTGAATCTTATTGTGACAATTATGAAAGTGGATTTGGAGAGGTCAAGAATTTATTTAGTAATGATTCCACTACCTTGGAAGAGGTTTCAATCGATTATGATGAGAACAAAGTTGCTACTTATGATAATTATTGTGATGACACTTATGCTATAAAAAGTAGTGATGATTATATTTATAAAACTTGTCATGATTATGATTACCCTTTTTATGAACATTACTCTTTTAATGTGGAAACAATTTATAGTATTCGAGTTTCTTATGATATTCCCACTATTCCGAATGAGAAGAATTTTGCTTATGTGGAGAATAGTAAATTTTCTATGCTTGTAGATCATGAAAAGAATGCTTTATGTGATAGTTATATTGTTGAATTCATTCATGATGCTACTGAAAATTATTATGAGGGAGGAATATATGCTTGTGGGAGTTGCAATAATATCAAGTTTCCTCTCTATGTGCTTAAAATCCGGAAGTTATGGTTGTTTTACCTTCCTATGCAAGTTGATTCTTGTTCCCATAAGTTGTTTAATCACAAAATCCCTATGCATAGGAAGTGGTTTAGACTTAAATGTTCTAGTCATATTCTTCATGATGCTCTCTTTATGTTTCAATTCTTATCTTTTATGTGAGCATCATTGAAATCATCATGCCTAGCTAGGGGCGTTAAATGATAGCGCTTGTTGGGAGGCAAGCCAATTTTATTTTTGTTCCTTGCTTTTTGCTCCTATTTAGTAATAAATAATTCATCTAGCTTCTATTTAGATGTGGTTTTATGCTTTTAATTAGTGTTTGTGCCAAGTAGAACCTTTGGGAAGACTTGGGGGAAGTTTATGTGATCTTGCTATAAAAAACAGAAACTTTAACGCTCACGAGATTTGCTGCCATTTTTTTACTAGAGAGTGCGATTAGATTGATTATTTTTGCAGATGATTAATAGACAATTTACTCACGTCCACCAATTTATTTCATAATTTGTGGAGTTACATAAGTATTGGAAACCTACAGATTACTACAGACTGTTATGTTTTTGACAAATTCTGTTTTTCGTGTGTTGTTTGCTTATTTTGATGAATCTATGAGTAGTATCGGAGGGTATGAACCATAGAGAAGTTGGAATACAGTAGATATTACACCAACATGAATTTAGAATGATTTCACAACAGTACCTAAGTGGTGATTTATTTTCTTATACTAACGGAGCTTACAAGTTTTCTGTTAAGTTTTGTGTTGTGAAATTTTCAAGTTTTGGGTAAAGATTTGATGGACTATCAAATAAGGAGTGGCAAGAGCCTAAGATTGGGCATGCCCAAGGCACCCCAAGGTAATATTCAAGGACAACCAAAAGCCTAAGCTTGGGGATGCCCCGGAAGGCATCCCCTCTTTTGTCTTCGCTCATCGGTAACTTTGCTTGGAGCTATATTTTTATTCACCACATGATATGTGTTTTGCTTGGAGCGTCATTTTATTTTCTTTTGTTTTGCTTGCTGTTTGAATAAAATACCAAGATATGAAATTCTTAAATGTTAGAGAGTCTTCACATAGTTGCATAATTATTCGACTACTCATTGATATTCACTTATATCTTTCAGAGTAGTTTGTCATTTGCTCTAGTGCTTCACTTATATCCTTTGAGCACGGCGGTGGTTTTATTTTGAAGAAATAGATGAACTCTCGTGCTTCACTTATATTATTTTGAGATTCTTTAGAACAACATGGTAGTTTGCTTTGGTTATGAAACTAGTCCTAATATGATAGGCATCCAAGAGGGGTATAATAAAAACTTTCATATAAGTGCATTGAATACTATGAGAAGTTTGATACTTGATAATTGTTTTGAGATATGAAGATGGTAATATTAGAGTCATGCTAGTTGAGTAATTGTGAATTTGAGAAATACTTGTGTTGAGGTTTGCAAGTCCTGTAGCATGCACGTATGGTAATCGTTGTGTGACAAATTTGAAGCATGAGATGTTTCTTTGATTGCCTTCCTTATGAGTGGTGGTCGGGGACGAGCGTTGGTCTTTTCCTACCAATCCATCCCCCTAGGAGCATGCTCGTAGTGCTTAGTTTTTGATGACTTGTAGATTTTTGCGATAAGTATGTGAGTTCTTTATGACTAATGTTGAGTCCATGGATTATACACACTATCACCCTTCCATCATTGCTAGCCTCTTCGGTACCGTGCATTGCCCTTTCTCACCTCGAGAGTTGGTGCAAACTTCGCCGGTGCATCCAAACCCCGTGATATGATACGCTCTGTCACACATAAACCTCCTTATATCTTCCTCAAAACAGCCACCAACCTACCTATTATGGCATTTCCATGGCCATTCTGAGATATATTGCCATGCAACTTTCCACTGTTCCGTTCATCATGACACGCATCATCATTGTCATATTTCCTTACATGATCATGTAGTTGACATCGTATTTGTGGCAAGGCTACCATGCATAATTTATCATACATGTCACTCTTGATTCATTGCTCATCCCGGTACACCGCTGGAGGCATGCATATAGAGCCATATTTTGTTCTAGTATCGACTTGTAATCTTTGAGTTGTAAATAAATAAAAGTGTGATGATCATCATTAATAGAGCATTGTCCCAAAAAAATAAAAAGAAAGAAAGGAAAAATAAAAAAGGGAAAGGCCAAATAAAAAAGAAAAAAAGAAAGGCCAAATAAAAAAAGAAAAAAATATAAAATAAGAAGGGACAATGCTACTATCCTTTTTCCACACTTGTGCTTCAAAGTAGCACCATGATCTTCATGATAGAGAGTCTCTTGTTTTTTTCACTTTCATATACTATTGGGATTTTTTTATCATAGAACTTGGCTTTCATATTTCAACAATGGGCTTCCTCAAATGCCCTAGGTATTCGTGAGCAAGCAAGTTGTATGCACACCCACTTAGTTTCTTTTGTTGAGTTTTCATACATTTATAGCTCTAGTGCATCCGTTGCATGGCAATCCATACTCCTCGCATTGACATCAATTGATGGGCATCTCCATAGCCCGTTGATTAGCCGCGTCAATGTGAGACTTTCTCCTTTTTTTGTCTTCTCCACACAACCAAGGTCATTATATTCTATTCCATCCATAGTGCTATGTCCATGGCTCACGCTCATGTATTGCGTGAAAGTTGAAAAAAGTTTCAGATTACTAAAGTATGAAACAATTGCTTGGCTTGTCATCAGGGTTGTGCATGAGGAGAGCATTTTTGTGTGACGAAAATGAAGCATAACCAAACTATATGATTTTGTAGGGATAAGCTTTCTTTGGCCATGTTATTTTGAGAATACATAATTGCTTAGTTAGTATGCTTGAAGTATTATTATTTTTATGTCAATATTAAACTTTTGTCTTGAATCTTATGGATCTGAATATTCTTGCAACAATAAAGAGAATTACATGGATAAATATGTTAGGTAACATTCCACATCAAAAATTCTGTTTTTATCATTTACCTACTCAAGGACGAGCAAGAATTAAGCTTGGGGATGCTTGATACGTCTCCAACGTATCTATAATTTTTGATTGTTCCATGCTATTATATTATCAACCTTGGATGTTTTATATGCATTTATTTGCTATTTTATATGATTTTTGGGACTAACCTATTAACCTAGAGCCCAGTGCCAGTTTCTGTTTTTCCTTGTTTTTGAGTATCGCAGAAAAGGAAAACCAAACGGAGTCCAATTGACTTGAAGTTTCACGAAGATCATTTTTGGACCAGAAGAAGCCCACGGAGTACCGGAGATGGGCCAGAAGAGTCCTGAGGCCACCACGAGGGTGGGGGGCATGCCCCTACCTCATGGCCGCCTCGGGGACCCCCCTGACTTGTTCCCGACTCCAACACTTCTTATATAACCCCAAACTTCCAGAAAGAAACCTAGATCGGGAGTTCCGCTGCCGCAAGCCTCTGTAGCCACCGAAAACCAATCTAGACCCGTTCCGGCACCCTGCCGGAGGGGGGAATCCCTCTTCGGTGGCCATCTTCATCATCCCGACGCTCTCCATGACGAGGAGGGAGTAGTTCACCCTCGGGGCTGAGGGTATGTACCATTAGCTATGTGTTTGATCTCTCTCTCGTGTTCTTGATTCGAAACGATCTTGATGTATCGCGAGCTTTGCTATTATAGTTGGATCTTATCATGTTTCTCCCCCTCTACTCTCTTGTAATGGATTGAGTTTTCCCTTTGAAGTTATCTTATCGGATTGAGTCTTTAAGGATTTGAGAACACTTGATGTATGTCTTGCATGTGCTTATCTGTGGTGACAATGGGATATCACGTGATCCACTTGATGTATGTTTTGGTGATCAACTTGCGGGTTCCGTGACCTCGTGAACTTATGCATAGGGGTTGGCACACGTTTTCGTCTTGACTCTCCGATAGAAACTTTGGGGCACTCTTTGAAGTTCTTTGTGTTGGTTGAATATATGAATATGAGATTGTGTGATGCATATCATATAATCATACCCGCGGATACTTGAGGTGACATTGGAGTATCTAGGTGACATTAGGGTTTTGTTTGATTTGTGTCTTAAGGTGTTATTCTAGTACGAACTCTATGATAGATTGAACGGAAAGAATAGCTTCGTGTTATTTTACTACAGACTCTTGAATTGATCGATCAGAAATGATAACTTTGAGGTGGTTTCATACCCTACAATAATCTCTTCGTTTGTTCTCCGCTATTAGTGACTTTGGAGTTACTCTTTGTTGCATGTTGAGGGATAGTTATATGATCCAATTATGTTATTATTGTTGAGAGAACTTGCACTAGTGAAAGTATGAATCCTAGGCCTTGTTTCCTAGCATTGCAATACCGTTTGTGCTCACTTTTACCACTTGCTACCTTACTATTTTTATATTTTTAGATTACAAAAACCTATATCTACCATCCATATTGCACTTGTATCACCATCTCTTCACCGAACTAGTGCACCTATACAATTTACCATTGTATTGGGTGCGTTGGGGACACAAGAGACTCTTTGTTATTTGGTTGTAGGGTTGTTTGAGAGAGACCATCTTCATCCTACGCCTCCCATGGATTGATAAACCTTAGGTCATCTACTTGAGGGAAATTTGCTACTGTCCTACAAATCTCTACACTTGGAGGCCCGACAATGTCTATAAGAAGGTTGTGTAGTAGACATCAGATGGCTGCTGGTGAAGCGGGGGCCATTGAACACCTTGAGGTGGCGAAGGAGGAGTGTCGATGTGGTGGCCCGATCAAGGTACATCCGCGTCCTATCTCCTCTCTCTCTGTCTCCCTCTCTCTCTCAGGTATCCCCTATCCCATCGTAGATCTGGAGCATCACCGACCGGATCTCATGTGACGGAGTGTCGCGACGATGTGTGGCTACAAGGGCCGGGGGCGTCGCGTGCAGGGCGTGTGGCTGAGGGGGGGGGGGTGCGACCGGAGTTGCCAGGTAGTGGCGAGATCCAATTGTGTTGTGATGTGCTTCAGCCATGTTGTATGTTTGTGTGTATCACATGTCCGTGAGTGAGGACATCTGTTAATGGGGTTGAATTGTGAATTGGGTACAATACGACTTGAGAGTTGTTTGTGTGCACTGTCTAATCTATGGCTGGTTGTGTATGAACTTGTGAATTTTAAAATCCATCTATGAGTTAATGAATTTTTTAAAATTATTGTTGGTGTACAAGAACCTGTGCAACTTTAAACTATTGTTGTGACGTAGAGAGAAATCCTGGCTTGAACTTCTGAAATTGATATATTATTCAAATGGCATGTATAGTGGGAATCTCACCACTTCTACTAAAAAGAGTATCTCAACGAGAGCGGCCTTCCTGCACGTAGCGGCAACTGATCGCAGATATCCAACCGGTCGTCCAGGCGAGGTGATCTGTGCACTGAAATTAATTGAAACAAGGAAAGTGGACATACATCAGCTGATACATGGGAATACCCTTGGGCCTTGGCCACGTCGGTCTCTGTGGGGTGCAGTTCTGACGCGAACGGGACCTGTCCACAGAGCATGCAGTGATGTACCTTCATTTTTTTACTCCACAGGGCAGGGTATTGTCTCTGTAAAGTTGCATGGGCATCGCCGTATGGGCGCTCGTGTACCCCACCGCTGGTCCATGTCCTACGTCTCACCCCAATTCCCTTTCCCTCTTCGGGCAAACACCGCGCTGGGCCGGCGAGAAATTGGGCGCTCGAGGTCCGTCTGGATCTGACGATGGCGATCACTGGAGTGACGATACCGGTGTTTGGCCTATGGGTGAGTTGGCTCAAGGGCTCACGAGCTTCTACTGCGCGCTGGTATTGCAGATCAACGGGGGTGACTACCGATTCAACGGTGCACGAGGTGGCGTACGACTTGGACGCCGCCGGTCAGGGGGGCGGCTCCTGTCGTAGATGTGGGCTCGTCGAAGATGCATCCGTTGGGCCAGGGCCCGGTGTCGTAGGGCCAGCTTGGCGATTTGCCTGGTGTCTCGCCCTTCGGTGCATCCTGCACTATGTTTAGTTTCGGGGGCGGAGGTGTGGTGTCGGCAGGCTCCGACGACGGTGCACACACCGTTGACTCGTGCAGTGCGGTCCAGTCCTATCGCCTGGGCGACGCCGATCCAGGGGTCGCTTTGGTGGTAGGTGTGGGCTCGCCGGAGATGCAGCCGTTGGGTCGGGGCCCGACGCTGCGGGGCCAGGGTTGCGCCTTGCCTGATGTCGAGTTCTCCGGCGCTTCCTGTATGACGTTCAGTTCAGGGGGCGGAGGCATGGCGTTGACAGGCTCCGGCGACGGGGCGCGCACCGTCGACTCATGCAACGCGGTTTAGTCCGCTCTGCTTCGTTGATGCCCGCTGGCTGCCTTGGCAAGCACCACCAAGAGCATGAACAGGCAGATCATCATCGTGTTCCTATAGTTGCGATGCGTATGTCGTCCATGGCATGGCCCATCCCAAACATGATGTTGCTCCCACCTCCGGCTACCTCGATGAGAAGGTTGATGCCACCACCGGTGATGAAGAACGCGTACTAGTCCTCCTAGAACCAGGAATCTCACAAGCCTCCGTCCTGCAATTTTTTCTAGACCGAATGATTATAGAAACAGAAAAACAAGCTCATCTTGATGGATCGAAAAAGTTCAATCCAACTTACTGCTTGATTAGGACATTTGTAGAAGCGGATGTCTGGGTTTCGGTCTGTTCCGGATACAAACCACCCTGTCTTGACCTTGGGCACATGATCAATGGCAGATGACGAGCAGACGAGGAGCTCTGGCACAACGACAATGGATCAATATAGGGAGGCACTTCTGCGTGGTGGGAAAAGACATTGCTAGGGATCGGTCCGACTGCATGCTCCTTAAATACATCCATGGTGAAAAAGTGTTTACGTTATACAGTGTTCCATTGCAATGGTCGTTTTTTGTACTCTCACCTGAACGAGTACTGCTCGTGTTAGATTAGTGTGTTAGGTGGTGCCCATTGAATACGCATATATGCTACATCTCGCTCTTCAGAAATCTGCCTATACTCTAACTAGCATGCTCGGCGCTTCGAATCACGACTCCACACGCGCCATGGATGCGATGCGTGCAGATGCCACTGCGTGCATCGATGCACTTCTCGTATCTCAACAATCTAACCATCTCTTGTTCTTCCAATCGAACATAGAACTGGTTATCCATGCCTACACTTCTCGTCCTCTCAACCAAACACAAAAAATTGGCTATCCACAAGTTGATTTGGGATACCCATAAGCCATAACCAACTGCTCCATAAACCCAACACATGTCACCGCTGACCATCGAAGCAATGATCATGATCCCTTCCCGAGGGGTAAATCGGACATTTCCCCCCTATTCCGTTCCGCCCGAGCATTCCCTCGTCCACGCCTCCTTCTTCCCCTTCCCCTTCCAAACCAGCAGAAAAAATCCGGCGAATCGAACCTAGGGTTTCACCTCCCTCGCCGCCGATGAAGGGCGGCCGCCTGCACCGCCCGGAGCCCCCGGCCCCTCACGCGGCCGCGGCCCTGCCCGCGCCCGCCCCCGCCCCCGCCCCCGCGCCCGCCGACGACTGGGTGGACGGCTCCTGGACGGTGGACTGCTCCTGCGGCGTCACCTTCGACGACGGCGAGGAGATGGTGAGCTGCGACGACTGCAGCGTCTGGGTGCACACGCGGTGCGCGCGCTACGTCCGCGGCGTGCACACCTCCTTCTCCTGCCACAACTGCCGGCACAAGCGCGCCCCCTCCTCCGCCGACGAGACCGAGGTCGCCGAGCTCCTCGCCGAGCTGCCCACCCACCGCCCGCCCCCGCTCTACCGCAGGTGGGCCGAGGTCCCGCTCCCCGCCCGCGTCCACGTCCACGGCCTCCCCGGCGGCGGGGCCGACGCCTCCCTCTTCCGCGGATCCCCCTCCTCCACCGCCTTCTCCGCCGCCCTCTGGCGCTGCGCCGGCTACGTCCCCAAGAAATTCGGCTTCCGCTACTGCGAGTTCCCCTCCTGGGCCGAGGACAAGGACAAGAGTGCCGAGGACAAGAGGACCGAGGACAAGGACGGCGCCGACGCTCTTTTCGCGATGGCCAGGGAGAAGCGGGAGGAGACGGCGCCAGCGCCACCGCCGGCGGCCAGATTATCCCTCCCGATTGGGAATAAGGGAAACAAGAAAGCTCAAACCCTAAGCAAGAAGGCTGAAGGCAGTCAACATGCTGGCGCAAAAGAAGTTCCTCCTCGGACAGATGCTAAGACAAAAGGTGAATAGTTTGGCCACGATTCTTATTATTTAGTTACTGCACACATACCAGTTAGTTTTTCAATGATGTTGCCTACGTTTCGATTATGGATTGTTAGTTTGTTCATTTTAGGAGCACCCAAGATCGCCGCAGAGGCTGATACACAGGATAATGGGTTTGAGTCGAAAGGGGATCTTAACATGCCTGATATCAGGCACAAGGATCAGTTTGCCGACATAACCATGGCCAATTCTGATTTTAAAGTGGTTGGTGAAGCTAATAAGAAGATGAAGGAATCCTTGGAACTGAGTGGGGAGAAGAGGAGTTCTGAGGGAGCTCCAAGGATGCTGAAAAAGGAAGAACCTAAGGAGTCTATTAAACTGGAGATCTCCTCTGGAGGTAGAGCTACATCAGCTGTGGCAGAACAGGAAGCACACTCACGGTTTGTCAAGGCAGAGGTTAGTATATCGTATGCAATTAAATTGCACAATACTAAATCTATTGCCTTCATTTAGTGTTTTTGGTTTGGAGAAGCGTGGGATTGCTGTTTTCTACTTTATATTCTGCTGGAATATGCATTTTGACTAATCAGTAGGCCATTTGCTACTGCTACTAAAAGAGCACACATCCAGAGAATTTAATCTGTTATGTGGTCATACAAGTCGAGTCGTGCTGCTACCTCAAAATTAGCCTGTTTTAAATGTAATTACTTACCTTGTCCTGATCACCTTAACCAAATTTAGTTTTAGATTGCCGTACCTTAAAATGGTATCACCTTAACCACAGTGGATTTCCCTGCCTCTAGCACCTGATTTCCTCCACCTGCAATGTATCTTCATCCCAAACAGCATCGACATTTGCAGTGAATTGTTCTCCATGTCCTGGCTTCCCATAGTACTTCGATTGGTCCACAGTAGGTTCATAATAAATCATTATGAACTAATTACATTTTAGGTTTTTACATGACCTTAATTTCAATAGTTGAATCTCCATGTCTTCTGAATTCTACCAATCGCACTATTTCAGAGTGATTATTAGAGTTGTGAATGCATCTTGGCTGTGGCATATGACATTTGACATGACACTATGCGTGGATATGAACACGAAAAACTTGCTGTGATGCTATCCCATTAATACTTTCTGGCATGCCATGCCATGTTAGAGCTGGCAGCTAATGTCAGGCTTCCAAAAATTGAAGTGGAGTAGAGTAATTATATTTTACCTTTTTGTGTAATGATGATGACGTATGTACTGGAATCCTAGACTCTATATTCACCTGTTCTAAGCCACATGAAAAACAATAGCAGGTCAAACCTTGTAAGAATGTGTAGTTCTATTGTGAATAATATTCGCATTTGGAATAGCTGTTATTCAGAATAATGCTGGGCGACATGACCTGAAGGGAGCAACTCCAACCAGTCCCCTAAACCTTTTTTGAGGTGCTCTCTACTTTAGGGACCTCCTTTTATCCGCATGCACTGCACTCCACCCAGCCCCCCAATTTCTTTTACTTCTCTTTTTGCATTAAAAAAAGAGGAAAAAGGAAAATTAGCAGTTGTCGTCCGGCAAACTCTGATGGACTCCGGTGAACTCCGATGGGCTTCGGTGAATTCTGGCGGGCTGGTGAGCTCTGCCAAATGCCGCTGAGCTCAGGCGAACTTCGGTGGTCAGCAAAGGCAATGGTGGCGGTTGGTGGCAGGAGGGAGTTTTCATGGCGGGTGGTGTTTTTCGGGGGAGGGGATGGTCCCTACTTTTTTACATGTAGTGAGAAAATGGGTTGAGAAGGAGGGGTCCCTGGTTTAGGGAGATGAGTAGGGGGAGGGTTGGAGTGAATTGTCTGCCCCAAAGCCCAAAAGTAGGGGATAAGGGATGGCTGAAGTTGCTTTGAAGGTAATGGAAGTCAAGAGATTTTTTTTTTGACTGGTATGGAAGTCGGAGATTGACTGGGCTGTTATAACTTTATGCAAGGGCGTAAGGGCATTGTTATCAAGTTGGCAGCTAATTGCCAAGCAGGTGGGAGGCCGCTGAATTGTGGTGGCATAAGGCTGGTCATAGTGGGGAGTAACTTATACTAGTGTCATGCATATGACACTAGTCTAAGTTACTACCTTTATAGTGCAAAGTAACATAATAGTAGTGTTATAGAGGACTTCATTTATTAGTTTGTAGACTCATCTTGTATTGGGAAGCGCTATGTTACAGTAACATATTATGTTACCACTTACCACTTCTCATTAACTACATACCACATAAGCAAAATTTTCTTGGAGTGCGCTATGTTACTAGCTAAGTTACTCCCACTATGACTAGCCTAAAAAACACGTAATGAGATTTAATACAATTTAACCCAAAATTAGCCCACTACCACTATTGCGGCGACCTAAAAAACACTTGATGAGATCAACACTGATTTTACCCAAAACCAAGAACTATTAAATCTTCTAGTGCGTGTCTTCTCTAGCAGCATTGAGGTGGTGGTGATGCTCTGCCAAAAAGGGCGTCTTGTTGTGAGGTGGCACTAGCATGAGAGGTTGCTCTGCCATCAGGGCTGTGCCTCAATAAGTGGTCAAACGAACCCAATACGAGTCAGGGATGATGCGTGAGGAAGAGGATATCATATAAGAGGGAAATAAAATATTGATGGTTAAAGCATTGTATTTTTTGTGCTTGACCAGTCAAATGGCGCAGTGTGTCAAGCTACTTCTGTTGGGTGTCCTAAAGAAAATTATGCAATTTGGTTGGCAGATCCAAAATATCCAGAAGAGCCAACTTCATTATTTTCCTGGCACAGAATAGAGATGGAGAGTTGTGTTGCCTTTTCTGTTTCTGTTACAATTTTTATGTTGATGCATTTTTGTCAGTATTGTTTTTCTTAAATGAGTTAGTCTGTGATAGTGCGCCAACTGTTTATTTCTGTGGTACAATATTTTTTTGGAATGAAAATGTGCGGTGCTTGATTGTGTCAGTAATTTTAGCTTGTTTGTTGCCTGTGCTATAAAAAAAATGGTCTGCGGTCAGAAGGGGTCAAAGACGGCGCCTGGGCAGTGCTTCAGAGCTGGATAGGGTGGAAGAAAATGGCAAGTGACGCGACGCTGTGAAGTCTTCTGACTTGCCGTCGATTATGTGTTGCTGCTGGGAATGATTTAGGCACCTATGTCGCCGTCGCCTCTTGATCTTGTTCGTCAGCTTGTTGCTACCATGGTGGTGGTCATTTTGTTGCTGATTATTAGAGTGGCAGGAATGACACCGCTAATCATCAGGAGTGAAGTAGCATCCTAGGACAAAAGGGTAGCTTGGAGGTCATTTATTCATGTTGTCTTGTTGAAATTGTCTACCAACCATGTCTCTTTATAATGGCACAGTGGCCATCTAGGCACTATGTAGCATGCTTCTGCTCGCCTAGCTTCTTTGGCAACACTGTTTATTGTACAGTCTTTACTGTTGGTGAGTGCCTAATAAGATTTTTATAGTTGATATACCACCATATGCAGATATTTAGCTTGTAGGGTTGTCGTTTATATAGCCTATGTTCTTTATTACGTCACAAGTGGCTACAGATTTATAGTTTATTTTTAGTCTAATGGAATAAATATATAAACCCTTTTAATTCAGTGACTTCTTTGAGTTTCTGAAGGTCGTTTCCATGATCTGCAGTCTATTTTATCAAGCATGTTTAGTTCTTGACATCTACAAAACACTGTGACTATGCAGGTTAGCATATGTAAGAAACAAATTGAAGGAAGCCATAATGTGGACTTACAATCTGGCATAAAGAATGCAGGTACTAAAGCTCCCAGCTGCTGTGAATTATGATTTGATGACTACGAAAATGCCTTTGAAACACTGTAGTGTTACTTATGCTTGTAACATTACACTGTTGCAGAAATGGATGGAGCTACGCGTAGCCATGGTTCCATGAAAGTGCACGTGGGTCTTCAGAAACAACCAAATCAAGCTTCTTCAAATCTGCAGGTTCCTGCTAGTGTACTAGCTTTGCCGATTCAGTCAAAATCAAAGAGTATTAAGAGAGGGGTTAATTTTCAGGATCGTGAGAGAACAAAGGCTACCCAGTTCATTAATGATGAGCATAGGAGCGACAATCAAGGTCAAGGGATTGGTGCAGGTTCTTTGACTGCTCAAAGAAGTTCAGCCAAGTCTATCTCTGATTCAGGCTCTGACCTTCTAAATTCCGTGACAAAAAGTCAGATGCACACAATACCTGAGCAAAACTCAGCTTTAGGTGCTCAGAAAGTTTGCACTGCCTCTTCTGGTCCTACACATTCCCATGTTGAGATATCACACTCTTTAGTTTCAGCAGAACCATCATCAGGAGGGAAGACTAGCCGTTTAATGAAAAAGGAACAGACGAAGTTGGTTACTCCTGCTGATAGCAAACATGATTCTGTAAAGCATCCTGCAGAGAGTTCCAAGGAATTTAGTAGGTCCTCTGAGAAAGTTCAACTGAAAGGCTCCCTTTCTTCTGCACCAAAATCATCTCAAACAAGCAAATCATATGTGCCTTCAGCCAAACTTAGAGTACCGGTCTCAAAGGAGCAGTCACAAAAGACACCTATGACTGCTGGCACCACAGCTAGATCATTCCATGGAGAAGTGCCACCATTGCATTCTCGTAACAAGGCAATACCTTCTAATTTACCCCAGAAAAAAGACAAGACCCATCACCGCTTTGTTCATGTCACACAAGAGGGCTCTACTAATTCAGCATCAACTGAGTTGCGAGCCTCTGATGCGACAGCTTCATTGAGTGATGAACAGGTGTGAATTATAATGAAGTTTCCATTATCAAATATTTCTGTTGATAAACAAGTTAAAGGATTTCTCACTTCCTGTTACTTATTTTTCGTAGCTTGCGTTGTTATTACATCAACAATTAAATAGCTCCCCAAGAGTACCAAGGGTGCCACGTGGCCAACAAACAGGTAGCCAGATGCTACATCAAACTGGAGCGTCTGTTTTTTCCAAGCGGTCTTCAGCACATGGAGGAAGGGATCAAACACCGGTAAGATCACTTGTACTGAATTTCATAAATGTGTATGTTTATTTCATTTATGTAAAAAAATATGAGTTTGTCTATTTGCACAGGTGTTAAAGAAGAGAAACAAAGATGATGTCGCATTGAGAGATAATGGCGACAACAAGAGGTCAGGAAAGGTGTCTCTTGTTGAACGAAGGCATAAAGATTATAGCACCGAACGTACTCCTTCTGTGAAGGACTCATGCAGATTAGCTGACAATGCAGAACTGGAAGAGCAAAATCATGGTATGTGTTCAAACGAAGCTACCAC
The DNA here is from genome assembly GCF_056163025.1 of Triticum urartu. Taxonomy (NCBI): domain Eukaryota; kingdom Viridiplantae; phylum Streptophyta; class Magnoliopsida; order Poales; family Poaceae; genus Triticum; species Triticum urartu. The sequence continues at coordinate 42,128,828 of NC_141874.1, read as the reverse complement.
TGGGTTAGAAAAGGACGACCGGATGGATAGCGGTCTTCCGCGCAGTTTACCTGGTATGTTGTTTAGTTCATCACTTCATTTTGCTTTTCCCCCTGTAGACATCCATGAGCTTGACATACAATCTATCTACAGGATTCATTGATGAAATCATCAGTAGCAACAGAAATATAACATATGACGAACTGTGTGATGCTATCGGTGAGGTATGTTACTTACACGAGCAGTTCATGTATGGTATTCATTTATGGAAAAGAGTCCACTTTATTACAACCTTCAACTCTCGCCAATGTTCCCATTCAACTCCTAATTCCTAAACTGTTTGTTTTTAACCCCAAACTATGAAATCCATCCGCTTTACAACCTTGGCCCCATCCAAAAAGGAACTGATTTCAGAGGTGAAGGTTGTAAGTGGACTTGGGCAAGAGTTGAAGGTTGTAAAATCGACTTTTTTCTTCATTTTCTTAAGTTCACACTGATGTTTATATCACTTCTCAGCATTGGAGGGATTTAGTTAAACCCAAAGGAGAAGATTATTCATATTCCAGCTTTTTACATGCTGTCGATGATTGTCTCAGGACAAAGAGCGAGTGGGCTCACCTTGTTTACCAGGCTCCAAAGGTGAGATATTGTCTTCAAAGTTATCCATATTTGTATTTGTATTTCCCTGTATGACTAATACACTGCCTGATTTTATCACCCTTAACAAGTACTCCCTCCGTCCCAAATTACTTGTCTTAGATTTGTCTAGATACGGATGTATCTAGACACATGTATCTGTTCCCGCCTATGGTTTTGGGGCTGTTGAGTCACTCGGCATATTTCTTTCTAGTTCAAATATTGAAATGTCACACACAAGATGAACCAAATTTGTGTTGCTGTCATTTTGCAAGGTTATCACTATGTTGTATAGCACATTAGTACTCCATGGCGGCATGATCGGGATGATCCAAACGGGTCAAAAAGAAGTCAAAACTTGTAAAACCCTGGTTTTGGCCTTGTTACTAAGGAGAAATTTACATACTTAGCAAAAAGAGATATAATTATTTCAAAAAAGTTTCATATTCTAAAAATCCTTCATTTCAATGTTACTATCAAAATGTTACAAACTGAGGTTAAGGACTGCCACAATTAGTGGGCGGAAACCGGCTGGAGAACAGCCAGCCATTGCACCGCGGTGGTAAGATTCTGATAGCCAGAGTAAGCGATGAAGCAGAGTAGGGATGAGAGAGAGAGAGAGATAGATGAGATAGGAAATAACTTCTTTCTTTTTTCTTTCTCATGAAGTGCTAGGTCTTTTATAACCAGCTTATTTAGGGAGATAGCACCTCAACTTAAGAGGCTAACAAATTAACAAGATAATTAGGAGGAAGAGATGTCTACTCAGTTTAAAGGGCCAGCAAACTAACAAGATAATCTAAGAGCGCGAGATCCCTATCTCTGACACTACAGTCTGCACACCTGGTCCTGTGCCCCTGGTGTGACTGCTGTTGTTTGATGACGGGTGTGATGCGATGGGCCTGTCCCCACATGACACAGAGAATTCCAGGAGTGTAGGATTAGGAGAAAACACAAGAATTTGACATGAATGCAGTGCTGTACGTCGCAATTTTGGGGTCCTCTACTAACTTTAAATCACTCCCTGGTCTTTAAAGTTGATGAGGGAGATTTTTTTTCCCATTTAGACGATGCCTGTATCAACATTTGTTACAATAAGGATTACAACTGCTAAAACTAGGTTTTAAACAAGTGTTTAGCTTCTACGGACAGAATCATCATGTAAACTCATGTGACCAAGTGTTTAGCTTCTAGGGATAAAATCATCATATAAACTCATTTAACTAAGTTGTCTGATTTTTGGAAGTTCAATTTTATGTTGCCCTATAAATTAGTTCCGTAGGAAAAAAGGGGAATACTATGTACATGCTTGCTGCAAACAGGAAAAATTAAAACAGAACACAATCTTTGTTTTTCTTACTCGCTACTACTTTAGCTGTCTGCTGCAAGAAATGTAAAATATAATATTTGTTTCCATACCAGACCATGCATGAGAAGTATTTTACTGCAGTAGCCATGCATACCAAAAGGATTATATATTGTCTGACGGTTGAAGATGCATTCTACTGAATCCATTTCAGATGTTGTGCTTGGTCTGATGGATGAGGGTTCGACTTGTTTTTGTTTTCAGACGAATCCGAATAAACGACGTAAGGTGGAAAGCGACCCTTCATCGGCCGATGTAATGGAAACAGAGAAGACAAGAAACCAGGCTGAAAGATATCCGGGAGAAGAGGGTAGTTCCGAGTCGCAACAAGGTGTGCCAAGGGGCAAAAGGAAGGGTCGGAAACGCTCCCGTCATGAAATGAAATCCTCGAGTTCCAAGAAGAGGAGGAAGATATCGAACATGGATTCATCCTCGGAGGATGCTGCTCCCCCTTTGTCTAATTCCAGCAGCAACCCCATGGTTGATGAGAGCCAAGAAGATGATTCTTCTGGCGGTGATAGGCAACCTAACTTTGCAGGTTCATAGGATGTCCTGCTGATGCAGTGCTGTTCGCAATGACATTAGACTGGAAGGGGACCAGCTGTTTTCCTTTCTGGCCCTCGAATGCAGTAAAAGTTTGTTGCGAGCATTTCCTTTAACCGGAGTTCAGGTTTGTAGCAGGCAACGAACTGTCAGGTTTGATGCCCAACAAGCCGCGCTCATGTAACAGTAGTGTAATCTAGAGTAACCATTTCTTTCCCAGCAGAGTAGAGTATGTTTTTTGGTTGGCATGCTTGAGCTAGTATGTTGAGTGTGCATTTTGTAGCTCTGTATGAGCATATGCCCTAGTGCAGTAAAGCAGGCAGTCTGTATATCAAGTCCTCGAGAAAGCATTTTGATGCCTATTGGTTGCCACCGCCAAGAAGGGCAAAACCATTGCGAGCTCAAAAACATTTTTCGTGTTTAGTCTCAAGCCTGTGTAGCAACCAATCCCCACCGATAAACAAAACAACTGAATGTTGTGATCATATTTGCTCTGTGCACATACAAATTAATGTTGTGTTCATATTTGCTCTGTACAATTGAATGGAGTATTAAGCAAGTCTGTAGCGCTGCACAACTCCTGAGCTTCTTTCTTGAATGCCATATTTGCTGCATTTTCGAACGCAAAATATTGCTAGCTGCATATGACGTTATTAGTCTATAAAGAATTCAAGCACAGTTGTGTCATCGACTGAATTTGCTTGAAACTGATGTTAGAGATAATTGGATTGTTTTACTCTCAGGCTAGCGTGTGTGCCCCCACTCGTGGCCCCGCCTCGTCAGCTAGCGTTGGCCGTTCTTGGCCCGGTAGGCGCCGCGTCTACCTCGCGCGTGACGTAAGCTCTTGCGTAAGTGAGGCTCTACTCAACAGCGGCTCAGCTTTCCAGTTTTTTGTAGCACGGATCGTGTCGACGAGACTGCCGGCCTTCCAATTCCGTGGCTGGGAGGAAATTCAGCCGGAACCTATATATTCGCATCTGCGTTGTACTATTTGGAAGTTATTATTATACTTCCTCCGTCTCAAAATAAATGACTCAATTTTATACTATAGCTTTAATATAAAGTTAGTATAAAATTGAGTTATTTATTTTGAGACGAGGGGAGTATTTATAATAAAGTTTTTAATGCCCTGCCAATGACATCCATGGGGGAGACGTGCTAGGGCCACCCACGTCATATATATATGCCCTCCTGTCCTGGCATTTGGTGCAGAAACATATTCTCCACCCCTTTGCCCTCTTCCTCTCCTCATCAGAGTCTTCTTTCTTCTCCATCTGGATCGGGAACATGTGCTCTTCTCCCCCTTGTACCTCGTTTCCTCTTCGTCCGTCCATGTAACCATGGGTCTCTCTGCGGCTCTCGCCTGACATAGATTTGCCATCCGTCGCAACATGGAAACCAGCCGCCACGACAGACGGCATGACTGATCTCTGTATTGCGACGGAGGGAAAATCCGTAGAGGGTATTGTCGACATCGGCCGGCATGTGGTCCTTGTGCTGACAAGATATCTCAATAGAGGGCAAATCAACAGATGGCACGACTGATCTCTGTATTGCGACGGAGGGAAAATCCGTAGAGGGTATTGTCGACATCGGCCGGCATGTGGTCCTTGTGCTGACAAGATATCTCAACAGAGGGCAAATCAACAGGCGGCACGGTTCTTCCGTGTCTTTAGAGGTAGGAGTAAATGGCATGGAAGAAAGAAAAAAACAGGAGTCACTCGGTAGCAGGCAGGCCTATGTAGCCCACAGCCCGACGCGATGCCACGAGCCCAGACTGTCCGACCTTTGCAGCCCGACGCCCTGCCGCGAGCCCCAAACAAGCGACTGGACGGCCCGGTCCGCTGCCACGAGCACCCACCCGACCACCCTCGGATCGGATCAGACGGCCGAGAAGAAACCCTTCCCGACTAGTACAAATAAGACATCTCTCGGCTAATCCCCTCCTCCTCCCCGCTGCGCCGCCGCCAGCCTCGCACCCCTTTCCCACCGCGCCGCCGCCACCTCTCGTCACCATGGAATCCATGAAGTAGGTGTCGGATTCCCCTTCCTCGCCGGATCCCAAGGACAGTGGTGTTTTTTTTGCTCCGCTACCCCCCCCCCCCCCCCCCCCCCGCTCCCTCCCATCTCCCCTCCTCTGGTCTCAGATCAAGAGAGGTTTCCTTCGACGCGGCAAAGCACGAGAGCGTCCGCAAGGGAGGCGTCGTCGAGAGCAAGGACGGGATGACTGCCGCCATCACCTACATGCAGCCGAAAGGTACGAGCTGATTTCGTCGTTGTTCCCGTGATCGATCGTCTTCCCTGCCTGCCTTGGGTTCGGGCGCTCACGATCCGCTCGGTTTCTGCTTGTGCGAGCGTCCTTTTCGACCCTGCTGAGGTCTCCAAGATGACCAAGGCCGATTACTCCGACATGGTGCAGAAAGCGCTGGGGCATGACAGCTTCGAAAAGAAGGCTTAGTAGGCGTTTGCGTGTCCATCCAGTTACTGCATGTACATAGTCTGCCGTCGCTAGTTATGGATAAAATATCTCGCTACTAGTACTATGCCTGCCCTCCGTCCAGTTGATACTCTGCCGTTTTGTCAGCTTGTTGGTGGTACAATGCTGCGTTTTGGTTGCCTATTCCTACTACGTACTAGTTTTATATTTCTACTTGCCTATACTACCCTAGCTTTTGTTGGAGACTGGCATTTTGCTTGATTAATTATGGATGAGTCTGTCCTTTTCATATCTTGTTGCTTGCTAGTACTATCGTGGAAATGCTTGCTTGCAAATTCTTCCCATTAGGAAATTATTGCAATCATTATCTTCACTCCTGCATGATTCGCTCTGTTGGTTTGCTCAAGTTACATGCTTATCTCAGTTGCAACTTGATTGTGTAAAGTTGGCTGCCACAAAACACTTATTGGTGGGGATCTAAATTCTACCACTAGTTTACAAGTAAACCATTTCATTTCAGTTGAACAACCTGATACTAATTACTTCTGTCTGAACATCATTGCTAGAACTTGGATGCTGATACTAATTACTCTTGCCTGATCCTTGTTTGGAGAGGTTAATTTTTGGGGGAAATCGGTGGACAAGGGGCAGCGATCAGAAAAATCGGTGGTGGGATTTTCCATCGACCGATTGCGCCGGTGAGGGACGAACGACGTACGAACTGTCCCTTTAGGAGTAGAGATTATATTTGTACTAAACTTTCATATTTGCCCCCGTAAGAAAACTTTCATATTTGCTTATCTTTTTTACTTAAGTACTCCCTCTGTCTCAAAATAAGTGTCTCAACTTTGACTTTGTACTAACTTTAGTACAAAGTTATACTAGAGTTGAGACATTTATTTTGGGAGGGAGGGAGTATAAACTAGACTATTATGCATTTCTATTAAACCACATATATAATATTGTTTCTAATATGGAATTATATTGTTCCTTGTTATACATTCATAAGTTTTGGCATTGACAAATACACACACCATGCTATGTTTAAATAATACTTCCTCCGTAAAGAAATATAAGAGCGTTTAGAACACTAAAGTAGTGATCTAAACGATCTTATATTTCTTTACAGAGGGAGTATGTTGTAGAAGAAATCATTTCCTTCTTTTGAGACAATGCCCCTTCAACGTGTGGACAAAGACACAATTTCATATCTTCACTGATTTTGTAAGGCACATGCGTCAATTATAGTGTGTATATGTGTGTTCATGTACATTTTATTTTATCTTAAATATATTGACCCATTTATGCAAAGCATACGATTCTATAAATATCTTGATAGCGATTTCTAGTGTATGATGATGTGGATGATTTTATTAAAGGGTATGTCGTTCGTCCCACACCGATGCAATCGATCGAAAGAACAACCCCTACCGATTTTTCCTCTCAAAAGCCCATGCTCCACCCCATACGACAAAAAACGGGTGAAGAGAAGCACCCAACGCACACCCCTCCCGGCCCGTCCAACGATCCCTAGCCTCACAACTCCTCCCACACGCCTCCTCTCCTCTCTTTGCCCCGATCGATGGCGCCTCGAGGTCCAACTGATACTGAGTTCACTGACACTTTTCATTTTAGTCTCATGTTTAGTTTGATTTGAATAATAAGGGCATGTCCAACACGGACGCTAGCGCAGGGGCGCATAGATATCCTGTTCAACTAGCAGTTCCACTTTTAATTCCTGGCATCCCTTAAGCATCGATGCAAGAAGTAGCAGCGAGCGCTTCAGCCATTTTTGCTGTGCAGGATAACACACGCCGATTTTATTAGTGCCTATATACTAGCGCCTTGCATTGAAACAAACCAACGCTTAGATAGTTTTCTAATTTTATGATATATTTTTATTTCCCTAAGCGCCTGTATAAGCGGCTTGCATTGAAGATGCCCTAAATGGGTCATTTTGGGACAGTGGAGTCATATATAGATGGGCACATGCAGCAGCCTACGACGACAACTAATAACTACTGTAGAAAACAAGAGAAGAAAGTGTCCAACGCATGAACTTCCCCAAGTAAGCTATGCAGCAGTGCAGGGCTGCGGAATTAACCTGGTTACCTTGAATTCAGGGAACAGCGCACGGGGCCGATCATCAGATACGTAAAAGAGCATAGATGGAGTACAGGAGCCACTCTGACTAATGCTAACTTGGGTCCTATTTCAACACGCACACAAAGAAAACAAGCAGCAAGCCTAGTAAGCTTTACCTATGAAACAACAAAACAAAAAATCTCTCGGAAAAAGGTTTGTCTAAGGGGCATTTTGTATTCCTTAAACCATCGGCACGCTAAATCACCAACTCGAACACCGCCAACAAAGTCTGAGTTAACCAACCCCATCCATCACAGACCCAATGCAAACTTGGAGAGTTCATGAGCTACTTGGTTACAAGAGACACCACATATCTACAATTACCCATGGGCAAATGGGCCTTAAGCACCGAAAGACCAAATCAGTACTCCCCAATATTTTGAATAGCGTGCTACAAAATATAGCGAGGCCCTTCTCTAAATACTACACAAGTTATAGCGTGCTAATAGCGTGCTATATTTCAAAATAGCGTTTGAAAAAAAAATCAAATATATCTAGAAATAAAGTATTTAAGCAACTAAATTTTTCATAGGAGCAAGCAATATATGCATAAGGGCCAAATCCAGTACATAAAAATAGTAAGTCTCAAACATCAACACTCAACAGCCATAGTTTAAGAGTCTCTAACATGAACAGCCACCGGGACAGCAACAATACAACACAAAATAACACACGAGTTTTAAGATAGTCTACATCAATAGCCACCGAAGGGGACAACATTACAACATAGCACAATCAAATTATTCAGAATCACTCACTGGTAAATGCATTTCATCATCTTCCGATTCAGAAGAAGACTCAGCTGATTGCAACTCATCATCACGATAAATAGGAAGCAACTTCTTCTTCTTCCTAGGACGAGATTGAGACGTTGTAACGTTGTAACGTTACAAAGTTATAGCATGTGTAGCGCGCTAATTACGCGATTAGCGCCGTAGCGTCCGATTTTGCCAAAACGTAACATCTCCCTTCCAAATATGCTATAACCGTGTTATAACGGCGAAATAGCGCGCTATTCAAAATATTGGTACTCCCCCACACCCTATTCAGGAGAATCAAGAAATGCATGGGAAAGAAGCAATTGAACTTCTGACTGACATATAATTACAAGAGGGCTTCAATTAAACAATTCATCTCAATGTTAACGACATAAGGCAATCTTCTACTGGGTATTAAGACGGGCCCAGTCTCACAAACCGCTGCCCGTACCTCGTCCTGGTGATAAAATGCTCACATGATCTTGGAACCCCAGCTAACAGAACAACCAGTTCAGCATATTTGGATGCAACTGCCATGCCGCCCAGCACTTGTATGCAGCAACAGAGGCTTGCTTATTCACCTGAGATTTAGTCCAACCTTGCCTGCTTATTCACCTGTGAGTACCTCAAGTTTGCATACTGGGCAAAATGTGCCCCACTTTGTCAGCCAGGGATCAATACACTCCACATGAAATTCTGTAGAAAAAAATTGTTCACCACAAGAGAGTTAGGGGATTATCAGAAGTAAGAAGCTTCAGGCATAAATTGCTGACGGTGGAAATCATTGCCTGGCTCCAACATGCAACAAAGCTATTCCTATGTAAGAATGAGCGACACATTTTGCAACGCAGATATGTTGCCTATGTAAAACTTGTTGCGGCAGAAATGCAATTTTTGCTTGATGTCCAGTTTCAAGATGAGCAACATTGGATATCGCATGAGCACTTCAAATCAAGCAACACAAATATAGGATACTAAGCTAGATTTTTTTCATGTGACATGGCAAACCAAATATGTTAAACATGGTCTCAAAATTTTCCTTCCGTCAGTTGTGGCCTTTATGCACTACTCCCTCTGTCTTCGATGCAACTACCTCTCTTCTAAAATATAAGACGTTTTTGTAGTTCAATTTAAACTGCAAAAACGTCTTATATTTTGGTACGGAGGGAGTATATTATATAGGGCGGATTTTGATTGTTTAAGACAAGGCTTTAACCAACAATTAGCCCATTAGTTTAGTCTGTGTGACGTGTATTCAGAACTAATTACGTACGATTGTGATTCTGTATCAAATAAACCACATATTAATGAAGTAATTGTTGGTCAAAGCCTTGTCTTAACCAATCAGAACATGCATCAAGACAGAGGGAGGTACATATTGATTGATTTCTTGAAAACTACACTCCTTTTTTGGCTAAATGTGAGGAAAGTGCGCCATTAAGATCAAGCTGTAACACTTGATTCAGAAAATTACTCCTTTTGAATCTGGGATGGAACTTAGATCCGGCTCCTCCTAGCAGTGACACCAAATGAATGCCACACAAGTAGCCTAGGCCCGCACGATGTAACAACCCATTCTCTTTTTCCATTGCTACAATGTAGAGCCTAGAGGTGTGTTCCCTCGAATATCAGAAAAGGTAGTGTTTTGAAACAAGGGTCCGAGAAAAGTGTAGTTTGTAAAACTTGATCCTAAATCTGTACTATCTTGACATTTAGCAAAAAACAATGTGTAGTAAATTTATTCTTAAATCATTAAAGCTACATAGATACTCATATTGGGGGAGTTACATAGGTATTGGTATTTATATTCCCAACAAAAGAAGCAGCGGCCATAAAAACAAATAGTCAAGTACTGAGATATCACATGCTCTTACCATATTTGCACTTTTTTTTAAAAAAGAAGGAGGACCCCCGGCCTCTGCATCTGGGCGATGCATACGGCAATTTTATTAATTATTCTCACAAGACCTTACAAAGTCATACAACAGTAAGATTAAAGCCACCGTCTAAGCAACAACTGTTGCTACTCCTATCCAAATGATGAAGGGGCGCTGATAGTCTGGGCCTAATACCAAACAGACATCCGCAGCCAAACCTAAACATCTAAGACCCGAGGTCCCAATCAGGACGCCTGTCGGGTATGGGGCACCTACTAGTCCGGCACACTCCTCAACCAGGACGCTTGCCGGGTATGAGGCCGCCGTAGCTACCTGCCATCAATCCATCTTTAGTGATGTACTGCTGCACCACCTTGCCCGGCCTCTCTACCATCGACGCCACCACGACGCCTAATAACGTCACCCTCCTGCACGAGTCCCTCGCCACACATCGGGCGCCGAGTCTCCACTGCGCCATGCCGCCAAAAAACGCCATCATTAATGTGCAGGATGAAACACTGCTCCACCAATTATTTCGTCCACTGGTCCCTCGAGCCCGTGTACACCTCCAAGAATGGCGCCACAAGAGGGAAACGACACAATAATGCCGCAGTCATCCGATCTACTGATTTAGGGTTTCCCCGGAGGTAGCAGATAGTGGCCTGAAGCTTCTCAACAACGATGCCTTCAACAAAGGAACGACATCGAATAGTGCCGCCATCGCCGGCCTCAGCTGCAGCCGCGAGCAGGTCTTCACCCAAATCTGTTCCAATTGCCTCCATCAAGCGTCTTGTGCACGGATCGTCCACCACCGCGGCCGCGGCGTCGCCCGTCGCGAGTCCATAGCCGCCGACACATCCTCCGCCGTCCGGGGCTGCCGCCCCGGGATTCAGCCCTCGCTGGCCGCCGGAACGAAGCCATCGAGCCCCATCGAGGGCGGAGAAGCTAGATCCGGCCAAGCCCGGCCAGGATCCGGCCTCTCCCCGCGCTGAAGCCACTCCCATGGCCCTGCATCTCGCCCGCGTCCGAGGCAACGCAGGCAGCGCATGCGTGCGCAACGCCGCGGAGAGGGGAAACGCCCTGCCGCCACCTTCCCTGAGGCGCGCGCGGACTTCGCCGGCGGCCCCTCCAGCGGCGGCGAAGCGAGGGAGGGGCGAGGGGGATCTGGCGGCGGCGGCGCTAGGGTTCCCCCGTGTCGCATGGGAGAAGTCTAAGCATGTCACCATTATCATAGTCTTCTAAACAAATGGCACAAGCTTCTTCACAATTGTTGCCACTTGAGCACGGAGCTTTATATACCAAGGACGAAAGCTTTTCCACCACATGCTTCTTGATATAAGGTGGACGATTATCAACTCCATGGCGTAAAAGTCGGCAGTTCCGAGCAAAAAGAAATGAAGCTACAACTGATATGATGACAACAAGTGATACGAACGACATCACCAACACTGTCCCTGCAGTCTCATCCATCGACGAGTTTATACAGCATTCCGCATCTTCGCCTCTGGCAAACTTCTTCAAGGTTTCCCCAGCCATTTTGGATACGAATACCGGAGGTATGTGTATGCCCTCAGGATCACCAACCACTAAATTAAGACAACGGAGGAACTAAATATCCTACAAAGTATCTCCAACAAGAACTAAATAAATGAAATCACAAAAATGTGTTTCTGAACACCATTAGGACAAAGTCATTTAGTTGTGTCCTAACATTGATAGCCGGACTTAACCTAACGTTGAATTAATCAGATTCTCATTAATATCAGCAACATGTCTGTTTACCTTCAAAGCACCACTTGATGGCTTGTAAATTATATGGAATGCTAGGGTTAGTTCAACTATGTCTTTCTAGTGATAACAAATAGAACAAAATTCCTTTTCTTAAGACTACTAGTTAAAGTTCATAAGAAGTAATTGCATCCAGACCTTTTGTTTTGCCGGATCAATGTTTCTCGGAAGTACGATTGGGCAGTTCACTTCAATTTGAGTGCATGCGGAGGCAGACCGTTGGGAGTCAATCCTTTCAAGAACTCGGGAGCATAGTAGCCATATGGGTCGTCCTCTACACTGTCAAAGCTATGGTAGATTACTTCTTCTCCTTGGAAACGCTCTGTCATGCATATGTTTATCTTGTCTACGTTGTCGTTTGTGGTAGAGAGGATTGTGCGAGAAGTCATGTAATTCGGATCAGACATGTTGTCATCTAGACCAGGAAATACATGGTCAATTAGCTTCTCCAGGTCGTCCACCTCGCTTATAGACGGCACACAAATATCTTCAGAGAGTCGTATGTTGCCTTGATCATCACCTTCCCTGGTGCCATTGGCTACCCTTAGCAAGTAATCCGCAAACCACATGTCATTATCCTATACAAATGCACGCCTATCAATGATTGACAGTTCATACATCTTATCCTATAGCAGTGTGTGATGGTCAGTTTGTAATACGTATATGAGATGAGTCGCGAGGAACAAGGAGATCCCACTCCGCAAACTGGGCGTGAGATTCTACTTGATGCGTTATAACTGTTTGTCCGTCGGCAGATCCGTCACCGGCGCCATGCTGTGTTTTGATTTTCGGCCGCAAAAATTGGATTTCGGCTGAATTTCGGCCATTTCGGCCTGAGGCGAAAAGTATATTTCAGCCAAAATTGCTCAAATTTGGCAAATTTTGATCAAATTTAAGTTAAATTGCAGTCAAAATTTGGTCAAATTTCAGCCGATTTTTTTGAAAATGGCCGAAATTCGGCCATCTCGGCCTAGGGCGAAAAAAAGCTCAAACCGAAAATCAAAACACAGGCGCCATGGCGACCCAGAAGGTCAAGGCCGCCGAGTTTGATATCCTGGCGGAGAAGGCTCGTGTCAATTGCACTCCCGACGATCTCCTCAAATTTGCCAAGCAGTTCAATACCTTCCTTGCTGATTGTCCAGACGCATTTGCTGGCCTCACACGGCTGCGGTTGCACACTATGATACAGCATGTTTGGTTGGGGGTAGTTAGAGTTAGGGAATGGGAATTGAAGGGGTATGAGACTTTAAATCTGTTGTTTGGTTAGGGGGATTGGGAATTGATAAGGGAATAGTCATGGGATTTGAGACTCCAACTCCTACTGTTCTATTAACAGGGGAGGGGGTGGGAGTTGGAAGGAAATTGTTTTAGTGAGTCAATCTTAGCCCTTCATCATAACTTATGTTAATTTCCCTTGTCTATTTCCTTGTCAATTCCCATGAATCAAACACGGGAATACAATTTCTCATCAAACTCTCACACATAATTTTCATCATGCGCCAAACAGAGAATTGGGAATAAAACGACTCATCCCATGTCTAATCTCAATATAACTCCCTACATTAAACTCTTATTCCCCTTCCCATTTTTTGCCAAACACGCTGAGGTTTGCTAAACCGGACATACCAAACATCCTAAGCATTTGCAAGCGGCTGCGCTCTCTGCGTTTCTCCCACTGCGACGCGGGGATCGGCTCTGTGCTACAAGTGGAGCATGCCCGACTCGTTGAGTTGGTGATTGACTATGGGAATTTTGAGACAGCTCAGCTGCGCGCCAAAACTCGAAAGGATGAGCTATAATAATTGGAACTCTGACGGAGATTCCCTGTTTTTCGGCTTTGTCCCGCGGCTCTCGGACCTAGATCTCACCAAGGTTGGAACTCGTTCCAACAAAACTCTCGAGTTAGGCCAGTTCCTTGCTAATGCCCCCAACATAAGCAATCTGCATCTGGATTTTGAAAGCGAAAAGGTACGTATGTAATAACTGTATTAACTTAAGCAAGTCTTAGCTGCTAAAGTTTCTTTAACAAGTACTCCCTCCCTTTTTTTTAGTCCGTATATAAGATTTGGTTAAAGTCAAGTTTTGTAGAGTTTGACTAATTTTATATTAAAAAATGTAAACATTCACAATATGAAATTAATATTATTAGATACACCATGAAACATATTTTCATACTATATAGTTTTAGTATTGTAGATGTTCATATTTTTTATAAAAATTTGGTCAAACTTGTGTAGTTTGACTTTGATCAAATCTTATATGTGGAGTAAAAAAAATGGAGGGAGTATGTCTTGGCTACCATCGGAGAATGGAATTTATCTGCAGCTGGCACTCACATCCTGATTTGCTTTTTCCAGATTTGGATTCTACCAGAATGTCCGAAACTGCTCACACCTCTGCTCGGCAAACTACGGGTTGTGAATCTGGACAATCTTCCTGAAGGATGTGATATTGCTTGGACAATGTTTATTCTTGAAGTCGCACCCTTCCTGGAGGACCTATGCATCACAGTATGGGATCATTGGTGCATCATGGAAACTGACAGGAAGCTTCGGAAGGCACATGGCTATTGCGAGAAAGAAAATGTGGAGTGGAAACCATCTGTTTCTGAATTCAAGCATAAGCATCTGGCTAAGCTCACCATCTACGGCTTCCAACCCGACTTCAACTTCGTCGGATACATCAATCGTGTCGTCGAAGCTGCAGTGAACTTGAAGGAAATATCTCTGCACGACAGGAAGTCATGCAATAGCTGCGGGAACTTGGATCCCAAGATCAAGGTTAGCCCGCCAAAGTGTTCGCGGACTCGGGAGGAGAGGGAGCTTATTACAGAGGTGTTGGGGCTGGCTTCATCTGAGATGGTTTTCTTCCGGTCCTAATTGCAATCCCTCCAATTAAGTACTATTCAGTAAACTATCTGAATAAACCGAGGCTCTCTTCAGGATAAAAGGAGTGATTAGCCAAAAACTACCACTTTAGAGGTTTGCATCCCACTGAATTATCACTTTTTAAAAAGTGACCGAAAACTACCAAAAAAGTTTAATTTTGGTTTCCAGATAAGTCAACCTGTGGCTTGACAGGCTTTAGAGCTGATGCTTGGTACGTATATTGTACTGTAGTCAGGTAGTCAGTAGTTGATATGCACGCTTACATCTTCTGCTTCGGTACACACCCCCCCCCCCCCCCCCCCCCCGCTTAACGTATAAGGTCATTTTGGGCATACGGTGCTTAACGTATCCCGCGCCGTATGCGGCGTGGCCATACAGGTAGAGCCGAGCGCATGGCTCGAGCCGATACGGCTGCTCGCAACTACCCTCTCCCCTTCGCGCAAAAAAAAAACACGACCTGCGCTGATCACGCGGCCCATTGCAACGTCGCCCCGCCCCGCCGATCGCCGCCCTTACCCGCCGATCACCGCCCTTACCCGCCGATAGCCGCCTTTCCCCGCCGATCTAGACGTGATCACGCTGCCAATTCCAACGTCTTCCCGTTCGGCCGATCGCCGCCTTCTCCCCGTCTTCACCCAGGATCTGGCCGGCGCGGACAGATCTTGGAGTCGCCCGCCGTACGTGATGTCGCCTCCGTGCAGGTCGTCACGGTGACGTGGACGCCGTCGCCGCCCGCAACTCCGTGATCAACCTCTCCAGGAACGTCCTCGCCATCCGCAGCCACGCCAGGCCGGCCGAAGTGCACGTGCATGCCATGTAAGCCGTCTAGTTCGTCAAAAAATTGAATCTGTAAATAATTATGTGCAATCACTTGTTAGATAAGAATTTCTCATCTGTATGATCGTAGTACATTTAATTTGATTTAAAATTGATAGATCAATTTTTTATTATAATATTGCAGTGTTGGTTGAGAGATCATTTAATGGATAAATAAACTGGATTTACGGATCTGTTTTTGGACACGAGTTGGGATGGTAGCGCTAGTGTTGATCGTACGAATGGTAATGATAGTAAAGATGATGATGATGGCAGCGACAATGAATCCTGGTCGTCGTACGATAATTTACCTGAAGAGGATTTTAAAAAGAAGGAGGAGGGTGCTTGTAGTGAAAACGTAAGTGTCATGTACATTCTTTTCGTCGGATGAAGAACCATATGGTACTTACACGTGCATATGATTTTTTTTATGTGCAGGAGGATATTGACGTTCAAAACGAGGAAAATCATGGTGTTGAATCTTTCGGGGATAACATAAGCCAGGTTCGGTCCAAAATTTAAGATGTCATTGAATAATAAAAAAATGGTTATGACAACTTACACTTGCTTATGTGGAATATTTTAGGCTAACTTTGATGATTGGAGTGGTGAAGATGGATATGAGCATGAGGATGGAGCTAATATGGACATTGAGGAAGCTGAAATCCAGCAACGTGCGCTGGAGACACAGTTGAAGGTTATGGGTATGACATTTGCATCACAATGGGAGGCTCACATGTTCTATAATAACTACGCCAAAGACCGTGGATTCAGTATCAGAAAAGATAAGGTGAAATGAGAAAAAGGACTTTCAACCACTGTTCGGTATAGGAGATACGTTTGCTCGAGGGCAGGAAAACGTCTCAGTAAATTTTTAAACCCGGAGGGCCGTACACGCAGGCTAAGACCAGAGACTCGTTGCGAGTGTGGCGCACATTTAGTCGTGAAGTTGGACAAAGGACGTGGAGTTTGGTTCGTGGCAGCTTTTATGGATGATCACAACCATTTGTTGGCTAGACCAGATGAGGTGGTATTTCTGCGGTCACATCGAGTGATGGGAGATCACCAAATAGCTGAGATCTTGGCGATGGAAGGAGCTGGGATCAGAAAGCATATCATCGTTGACAACTTCATTAGCAGGTATGGCTCGTATGATAAGTGTGGGTTTCTGAGACGAGACGTGTACAATCTATGTTGCTGAGAAAAAATGAAGTTGATTGCGAAGGGTGATGCTAACACGGCAATCGGGATTATGAGGAGCAGAAAGGAGAAGGATCCAGAGTTTTTCTTTGAGTACGTGCTCGATAAGGAGGGCCGTTTGAAGAGCATGTTCTGGTGCGATGCACAGTCACGGCGGGACTATCAATTGTATGGAGATGTGACGGTGTTCGACAGCACGTATAAGATGAACAGATATGGTATGCCGTTCATCCCCTTTGTTGGTGTAAACAATCACCGTTGCACCACAGTTTTTGGTTGTGCCATTGTGTCCGACGAGACCGAAGCGACGTACGTGTGGCTGCTTCAGACATTCCTGAAGGCCAATTGTCAGAAAAAGCCAAGGTCAATCATCACAGATGGAGACGCTGCAATGATACGAGCTATTCGGTTGGTTTTGGTTGATGTGTTGCACCGTCTCTGCTCATGGCACGTGGAAAAAAACATGCAGAAGCACCTTAATTACAAATCGCTAAGTGAGTTCAGGGCACTCTTGTACTACTCCACCTCTCCAGCCAACTTTGAGGCGAGATGGCACGCTTTCGTCCGTAAATGGAAGACTGATAAAACAGAAGAGTGGCTAAGTAGGATGTACAGGAAGAGGAGTCTGTGGGCAACATCATATCTGTCAGATGGTTTTTTTCTGGGTATGCGCAGTAATCAAAGGAGTGAAAGTCTTAACTCTTGTCTTCACCTGCACTTGGACGGCGGTATGACTATTGTTGACCTAGTTGTGCATTATGAGAATTGCATAGTCCGACTACGTGAGAACGAGGCGCATGATGACTGTGTTTCAAATCAGTCATTGCCACCATCAGTCACAGAATATAAGGATATTGAGAAGCATGCCGCCGAAGTATTCACTCATTCCAATTTTTATATTCTTCAACAAGATCTGAAGAAGATGGGAGAACTTGAGATTTTTGAGACGCTAGTGGGAGTTGACTGCCACACCTTCATCGTGACATGGAGAAATAACCGGAAATTTCAGTTCAGCGTGAATTATCGAGCTGAAAACTCTGAGAATACGATAGACTGCAGTTGTGGATGAATGCTTCGGAAAGGATTGCCTTGCAAACACATTCTGTATGTGTTGATTCATCTTAAAAATCTAAAATACCTAAGTGTTGCATCCTTAAGAGGATGTCGAAAGTTGCGAGAGGTGGGCTGCCTGCACAGCGAAAGAGTGACTTGTTTGGCTGGGGTTGGACAGGGGCAGAGCAGCGTGCTCGCTATAGTCAACTTAGTATAACAGGAGCTGAAGCTTTTCATGTTGCTTCAAATGATCCATTCGTCTATGATGAGTTGATGCAGTGTCTGCAGAATATAATAGTGAAGAAAAAGGTCCCTGATGATGATGTTGTTGGTAGTACAAGAAATGTGCATGAGGATCCACGTCAGCCGGAACAACATGTTGATGTCATAGGTGATCCCGTGAAAGTTTCCACGAAGGGCGCCCCTAAACAGAGCAGGACAGGGCGGGCAAAGAAAGATCCAAATGTTACAAAGAATGGAAGACCAAAATCATTTTCTGAGAAAAAACCCGGTCCTCTTTGTGGCATTTGTAAGAAAGAGGGCCATAGACGGCAAACGTGCCCTGAGAATGAAAAGTAAGTTTTTCATTTTTTCAACTATTTTTTGGTTTTGTCTTCACAATTGTCTGATTATTTGTTTACAATTTGTTATGTAGGAACCGGGCATAAAGATGAAGTACTCATAATCAGTTGAAGGCACTGGCAATTTCAATTTATTTGTTTAAGAATAAGAGACATGGCACTTTGAGTTTATTCTTTAAACCACCTTGTTTGATGAAAGTCGTTAGCACTTTCAGTTTATTTGTTTAAGAATAATAGACATGGCACTTTGAGTTAATGTTTATGCCACCTTGTTCAATGTTATGAGACATGCGATTTATATTATTATGTGTGAAACATATTATATTTGTATGAATGTGTTACTGCTGTAATGACATAGTAAACTTATGAAGATCTTTAAAATGTAATGTATGTGACAATTGTTTTGTAAAAAAAAGCCCTAGCCGTGGCCGGGCGCGCGCGCGGACGGTAAACTACTACGCCTTCTCGCGAGGCCTTTCGGCCGCCGAGCGGGGAGGCCACGGCGCACAGCAGGGCATCATGTTCTGTAGCGAGCTTGTGAGAAGGCGAAGACGCGGGTATGTAAACCGGTCGGCGCGTCTCTCCGCGGGCGAGGTGGGACTAAACCTACTCGGCACAAAGCGCCAGCGTCCGTATCCGCACACGAAGAGGATCGGCCCACGCGCCCGACGCGCATCGTTTATGGGCCGACAGATCGCCATATTCCCCCTCGGAATCGTTGCATGTGTGCCACTGGCTGGGGCGGGACGAGACGTGTGCCACCCGCCGCGCGGCTGGTTGGTCGGCCGGCTGCTGGGCCAGCAGACCCGCCCCATGGCGCAGGACGAATGGCGCCAGCCCGCACTACCTGCACTGCGCGGGCCCGCCACTGGCTCGGCTGTCGGCCACCGCACGAGCTGGAATATTCGTCGGACCGATCGCCGCTGCTGCCACCAGAATCGACGTGAGAAATTGTGCAGCTTTTATCCACATCGCACCAACTCAGGACGGCGGGCCTATTTTTTAATAAAAAAATGACCGCCGCGAGTAGGAACAACAACAACAGTACATGTAATATCGCAGAGGCAAACTGATACATTTTAGGACAGAAAAAATATTACTTGCCCACACGCATTTAAATTTTTAGTGTCTCACGAAAGCAATAAATAAAACGTGAAAAATTGTCGAAAACTATCCCAGTGCCATATCGCATTACAATCGATCACAGTATCCAACAACGGTAGGGAAACCTTCTACGGGACTAAAACCCTACCAATGCTAATACCTACTCCTTCTCCATGATTTTAACAATTTTCATCTTCACTTTCTCAAAAATGATTTCCGCGACAATACGCGGCCTTGACTCATTAATCTCTTGCTGGTCAAATTCATGTGTCCAGCGATCTCCGTCCCAGTATTTTATGCACCACATCACAAAAAGTCCACAAGACACTCTGCAATAAACATGTGTGTGATCAGCTTAGGATATAGCATGCACTTTCTTGTATTCATTTAACTTACCCATCATGTTGTCTCGGCATTTTATACTCATTAATTGGCCACGATGAGACATCTGGAATTTTTTTTGATTCAAGAGTAGAGTTGGTCTCCATAATATCTTTAGAAATTTCAGCTCTCTGAAACAAATTAACAAACCAAAATTTAATGTATGACTCAATAATGTTCTGAATGGGAGTGTGACAATTATAGCGTACCAGGGTGGCAATCATATTGCGAATTCTTTTGCTTATTGCGCCTTTAGAATTTGAGTCAAGAACTTGAAACTCCTCCTTGACGGTGTGCATCACTATGGTTATCCAATGATTATCATTAACATGCATAGGAAAATACGCCTATATAGTAAGCAAATGATGTTAGTGCAATTAAATAATAATGACTAACAAAAACAAATAAATATGAAAGGAATACCTTGTCCCGTCTGAAATACTCATCCATTACTCTTGCGAGGACTTTTGCTTTCTTTGTAACATGTTCAGAATCCAAATCATTAATTGACTTGGCCTTTCCCCTAGCCCTACCCAACATAAATTTGGGGAACCACGTTGTTGATATGAAACGATCAGAGAAATCACGGTGTTGTAAGTGTTTACAATATGCATTGGTTATCTGCATACATAAACAAAAAATGAGGTCAACTTGTGAAGTATAAATGAGAGTTTTGTTAAAACCAAACTCATACTTACAGCGCCATTCAACCATTTAAAAGTCAGGACATTGTGAAGCATAGCTGGCGTGCATATGTCCCCATCTGGTGGCGGCATATCGACCACGGTTCGGTGTGCATGCTTCTTTGTCGATGCGAGAGTCTCAACAAAAACTCTGGCTGCCTCTATGTGA
The DNA here is from genome assembly GCF_056163025.1 of Triticum urartu. Lineage (NCBI taxonomy): Eukaryota > Viridiplantae > Streptophyta > Magnoliopsida > Poales > Poaceae > Triticum > Triticum urartu. The sequence continues at coordinate 42,108,424 of NC_141874.1, read as the reverse complement.
TCCGGAGTCATATTAAGGGAACTTGCTAGAATTGAATGTGATGACGATGCAAACAAATCTAAAACAATGCAGCTACATTCGTTAAAAATAATAAAAAATTTACATAATGCGTGAACGAATTATAAAGTAGTACTTGACTTACTTTTTTAACACGTTTGTTCCGGGTAATGAGAAGGTCGTACGGGGATAGACAATATTTTGACGGATTTCGTTTGCGTTTACCTTCATTGTCCTCGCTGCCTTCACCATTACCTATGTTGCTCTTTGCCGGGAAACTCTCAGACATGTCTTTAGACTTTGTTGGTGACAAACCACCCATAGACTCACCGGAAATATCAGCATTCTGCGGGGCTCGGGACATATACGAAAAGTCTTTTGTACGTACAGTTGATGACGAACATGGAGACTTTCCATTATCCTCTATAATGAAAGGATCAGTAGCGTCACCTTTACTCGGTGTCATCGCCGGAGCACCCGTGTCATCAACGGGCACGTAGGAATAATTGAAACCCGTGAAAGATGTTACTAGCTCCACGTCGGTAGGTGAATCAATATCCGGCCAATATTTTGATGACTTGTACTTGTCATTCTCCATCCCAACTTCTTCACCTACATTATCAAATTCGTCATTGGTGTCCCTCTTATTGGGTTTGTACAGCACACCTTCCGTGTTCAACTTTTCCATTACCATCTACAAACACAAATGAAACACGATAAGTACTTGAACAACTAAAACATGTTTAATATAAATTTTATATTACCTGTGCACATCTTTCGGGTATATTGAGAACCTCCTTGTGAAGCAGCTTTATGTATGTCATCACACGGTCCATACTGTTAGTCGTGTTCGATGAAACCCCTGACGTGCTTGGCTTTCTACTCCTGCCACCACCTTTCCGTTTAGGTTTCTTCGTTTCTTCATCTGGGACAGTCCCTTCACGTGCTATCTTAGCACGTCTGTACTCTTCGCTAACGCAGTTTTCAAGCTGTACAACAAAAAAATAAAAAAAATAACAACTATAGTTAATTACTATGTGCAACCAATAAGGACTATACTCATTGACTTACATTGCCGGTGCCACGCCCGTGCATGTTGTCATAGTCGTCTCTCTTTTTCCCTTCCGTTTCTGGCCAGTTAACCATTAGTGGGTATTCACGAGACAAAGGATCAAATGTATCCACACCAATTGGCTCAACTTTTTCCCAGTATATATACTGCATGATAGTAAACACAACTAGTCAGACACATATATCACATAAAATTATATATACATACAACTATTATGAAATGACTTGTACCTGAAGAAGAGCCAAGTTCCCGATAGACCACTTGAATTTTTCAAGATCTTCGACCGATTTTTTAATAGCATCCATGCACACCTCCAACGTGAAACTGTTCCAATTGTATGACTTGATAGCGTTCACGTCCTCCACCATTTTGTAATAACGATAAGGAACAAACTTGGTGGATTGTGGTGCTAAGACTGTACCCATAAGAACCAGTACGGCCCTTCTCACAAAATCATCATCATATGACTGAGTATCAACAATATTTTTTATCAACTCATCGATGAGGATTAGGCCTGTTCATTCGGAACAATTTTTTTGGCATCTAGTTGTACTGTTTCTATCATGCTACTGACATCATCACCCTCGTTACGTAGCCCAAATATGTCGTAAACATCTTCATTAAGCACACTGAGGCCGTCAGTATTTGGCCGAATAATAAATCGCTTTCTAGTACTGTCATACGTTGTAATCATAAATTCCAATAAATTTTTCCTCATTTTCACGGAAGGAATTCTCAACATACAGTCCAATTTTGTGCCACGTAGCATCATGCGCTGTCTGGCTGTGAATTTTCCCACCAATTCGCACCACTTCTCAATCGAGCAGTACACATCTCCTAATTCTTGCATTCTAAATAAGATGCCAGTTAGCTAACTAGTTACGAGATTCAAAAAAGATTACGCACGGTTCAATACCATACCTTCCGGCATCTCGTCGAGCACCGGCAGCCACCGTTACCAAACCCCACCCGGTGTGGGTTAGTCCTGGCAGCCGCGCGCCCTCTGCCCACACGAGCGCGCTGGCCGACGGCCCGTCCTAGGGTTTAGAGTGCCGGCGAATTTGCCGAGACGGCACGGCCGGGCCTGAGATCCAAGTCGCGCGCGCAGATGACGGAAGGGAGTTTAGACGGCCACGGCGGTGCGATCGTCGGATCGGGGACGGGTGAGGAGGTGCGTGGAGGGGGCGGGGCTAGGCGGTCCTGGGGCGAGGTAATGGCGGCTTCGTTTCCATGCCATGCACGCACGTACGGCGTCATAGACGTGGTCACGACATAGTGGGCCACTTGGCCCGTCCCGTAAAACTACCGCCGCCTGGCCCACGATGCTTTTTCTTAATGCAACATAGAGAGCCATTATCTTCGATGTTTTTTTAACGTCAGAATTTATTAATGCATTTTCTTAATGCAACAATTTTAACGTAAGCCGGTGGATCCCAAACTTTTTGAACATGCACCCATTGCCAGGTCCATCGTGCGTGCAAGTTTTCATAATTTTCCGGCACCGTATGAATTTCCTATGGTTTTCTCCGTGAAACGCACCGAAAACACTGACCGGGCGTGACACAACGTGCGTATGGTGTCCGAATTCGTTCAACTCTTGCGTGGGGCCCTAAGATGGGCATGCCCACTGCCTCCCAAAATTGGGACACGTTTCGTTCATGCCACCTCGTACCACCAACACAACCGGCACTGATCTGATATGGCCGATGTCAGCCCCGTACTGCGTTCTCTTTTCTGACTCAGCCGGTGGATCCCAAACTTTTTGGACACGCACTCATCGCCAGGTCCATCGTGCGTGCAAGTTTTCATAATTTTCCGGCACCGTATGAATTTCCTATGGTTTTCTCCGTGAAACGCACCGAAAACACTGACCGGGCATGACGCAACGTGCGTATGGTGTCCGAATTCGTTCAACTCTTGCGTGGGGCCCTAAGATGGGCATGCCCACTGCCTCCCAAAATTGGGACACGTTTCGTTCATGCCACCTCGTACCACCAACACAACCGGCACTGATCTGATATGGCCGATGTCAGCCCCGTACTGTGTTCTCTTTTCTGACTCAGCCGGTGGACCCCAAACTTTTTGGACACGCACCCATCGCCAGGTCCATCGTGCGTGCAAGTTTTCATAATTTTCCGGCACCGTATGAATTTCCTATGGGTTTCTCCGTGAAACGCACCGAAAAGACCGACCGGGCATGACGCAACGTGCGTTTGGTGTCCGACGTTGTTCAAATCTTGCGTGGGGCCCTAAGATGGGCATGCCCACTGCCTCCCAAAATTTGGTGACGTTTCGTGCATGCCACCTCGTACCACCAATCCAACCGGCACTGATCGGATATGAATTTTTTATGATTTTTTCTGTGAATTCAATTCTATATTAAGTAGTGTTTTTAATATAATTACATAATAAATTATATTTTAAGTATTGTTTTTAACATAACTACTAAATAAATTCTATATCAGGTACCGTTTTTAAAAAAGGGTATTTCCCAAATTAGTATTACTTCTAAATTATAACAAAAACCTCTTTACTATTATGAAAACTACTTTAGCCATTAATGCAAAACACATAAAAAATAATGAACATTACATAAATTATTGAACATTTATACAATACGTAGGACTTTTCATTATTATTTATACAATACAACATTTATTTAAAAATTTACTATTATTTTTTAAAACAATAAACACATAACAAAAGAAAACAATGACGCCGCGCGTTGGACGGCCCAGTGACTGTGCGCGGCGGGGCGCGTGGGCCGACCCATTGAGTGTGCGCTCGGTGCGGGGGCAGGGTCGGCGGGGGTGATGACTAAAGTTTAGTCCCACCTCGCTCGCCGAACGACGCCGCGACCGACTTATATACCAACCTCCCACGACGGTTTCGAACTCCTCTCGTTCCCGCCCCGTCCCGCCACTGCCCCGTTGGCCTGTGCTGTAGGCCGTAGCTGGGCCGAAAGGCCGGCCCTTTCGCCACCCGGCTTGATCGGGCCGGACCAATTAAGCGCAGTTGCGGCATGCAATCACAGGTGGGCTTTTGTTTGCTTCACAATTTTTTTGCCTTCTATGAGTCACGGCGCGGGGGGAGGTGGAAGGGGCGCTTTTTTAGTCCCACCTCGCGCGCCGAGGGACGCCACGACCGGCTTATATACCCGCGTTCATGCACATTGCCATATGAGATAGTTAGTAATAATTTGGTTTGACTTTGCACTGTTAGCGGCGGCACTGCCGCACTACCCAGTCAGTGTAAGCTCATTACACTGTCCGGGCAGTGCGGCCGTGTACTGCTAGCAGTGTAAACTCAAATCATATCATTACTATCTGTCTTATTTTTTATTATTTGCCACACTATGCAAATTTCATGAGTACTATCTACAATATTTTTTTGACATCCTTCAAATGAACCTAAATTACATTAGTAATATCTACCATCATATGTATAATATCAATACGAAATAAATTCTGTATTAACTACTGTTTTTTATTAACGGTCGTTTCCAAATTATTAGTTATAGCAATAAACTTATTAATTTATTTTCGACATCCTTGAAATAAATTCAAATTTTTTTATAGTGTTCCACAATCATCACTAGGATGCATGCCAAGTTTTCTATATTTTTTTATCGCTTTATGAATTTTCTATAATTTTTTCTGTGAAAACAGCACATAGCACACCCCGGACGTGACACAACATGTTTTGGGTGTTCAAATACGTTCAATTCTTGGATTGAATGTCAGGGTGACCATACCAACTCACTTGCAAAAGTTGAGGTCATTCAGAATATGTCGAAAAATTGACGTCCTTCTTCGGAGACCGTTCGGACAGGACTGAAGGACCCGTTCGAAAGGAGTTTTTTTCGACATCCTTCAGATGAACTCAATTTTTTTATAGTGTTCCTCCATCATCACTAGGATGCATGCCAAGTTTTGTATCTTTTTTATCGCTTTATGAATTTTCTATATTTTTTTCGGTGAAAACAGCACACAGCACACCCCGGACGTGACACAACATGTTTTTGGTGTTTAAATACGTTCAATTCTTGGATTGAATGTCAGGGTGACCGTACCAAATCACTTGCAAAAGTTGAGGTCATTCCGAATATGTCGAAAAATTGACCTCCTTCTCCGGAGACCGTTCGGGTAGGACTGAAGGACCCATCCGAAAGAAGTTTTTTTTCCGACATCCTTGAAATGAACTCAAATTTTTTTATAGTGTTCCTCCATCATCACTAGGTTGCATGCCAAGTTTTGTATCTTTTTTATCGCTTTACGAATTTTCTATAATTTTTTCTGTGAAAACAGCACATAGCACACCCCGGACGTGACACGACATGTTTTTGGTGTTCAAATACATTCAATTCTTGGATTGAATGTCAGGGTGACCATACCAACTCACTTGCAAAAGTTGAGGTGATTCCGAATATGTCGAAAAATTGACCTCCTTCTTCGAAGACCGTTCGGGCAGGACTGAAGGACCCGTCCGAAAGGAGTTTTTTTTTTCAACATCCTTGCCTCCCAAAATTGGGTCACGTTTCGTGCATGCCACCTCGTACCACCAATACAACCGGCACTGATCTGATATGACCGATGTCAGCCCCTTACTGCGTTCTCTTTTCTGACTCAGCCGGTGGACCCCAAACTTTTTGGACATGCACCTATCGCTAGGACCATCATGCGTGCAAGTTTTCATAATTTTCCGGCACCGTATGAATTTCCTATGGTTTTCTTCGTGAAACGCACCGAAAACACTGACCGGGCGTGACGCAACGTGCGTATGGTGTCCGAAATCGGTCAACTCTTGTGTGGGGCCCTAAGATGGGCATTCCCACTGCCTCCTAAAATTGGGACACGTTTCGTTCATGCCACCTCGTACCACCAACACAACCGGCACTGATCTGATATGGCCGATGCCAGCCCCGTACTGCGTTCTCTTTTCTGACTCAGCCGGTGGACCCCAAACTTTTTGGACACGCACCCATCGCCAGGTCCATCGTGCGTGCAAGTTTTCATAATTTTCCGGCACCGTATGAATTTCCTATGGTTTTCTTCGTGAAACGCACCCAAAACACTGGCCGAGCGTGACGCAACATGCGTATGGTGTCGGAATTCGTTCAACTTTTGCGTGGGGCCCTAAGTCGGTCGTGGCGTCCCTCGGCGAGCGAGGTGGGACTAAAAAAAGCGCCCCTCCCACCTCCCCCCGCGCCGTGACTCATAAAAGAATAAAAAAATAGTGATGCAAAAAAAAAACAGCCCAACCGTGGTTGCAGGCCGCAACTGCGCGTAATCAGTGACAGTGCGCGACGGCGCGGGTGGGCCGGCCCATTGACTCTGCGCGCGGTGCGGGGGCAGGGTCGGGCGGGGTGAGTACTAAAGTTTAGTCCCACCTCGCCCGCCGAACGACGCCGCGACCGCCTTATATACCTGCCTCCCACCTCCCATTTGAACTCCTCTGACTACCGCCCCGACCCGCCACTGCCCTGATTGACTGTGCTGCAGGCCGTAGCCGCGGCTTGATCGGGCCGGACCGATTACGCGCAGTTGTGGCCTGCAAGCACAGGAGGCAATTTTTTTATCATTGTTTTTTTTCTTTTTATACAATTTTCTTATAATTTTTTGGTGATAACACCACATACCACACCCCAGACGTGACGCAATATGTTTTTGGTGTGCATGCATGATAAGTTCTCCAGAGACCGTTCGAGTATGAGTGAAAGCCTCATGCATGCGTAACCGAGCATTGATTTTCCTCGTAACGTTGAAATGCATGTTTCCGTTTATTTTTTGAAGTTGCATGACTAACAACAAATTAAACATACGTTTTCTTTCAGATAAGCCATTTCGAGTTCATTCATAATTCAAACTACCTTACATAGCACTAAACATAAACGAGCACTGCTCTTACATAACTTAGACCGAAATTTGAATAAAAACCGCCGACGGCGCCGCCGGCCGCCGCGTCCCTGAACGCGCCGAGGACGACGTCGAAGTTCTTCCCCCGCCAGAACCTGCGCCGGGCCCTGCGGTTGTAGCGGCCGCCAGGGAACGCGCGGAGCTGCTGCCTCGTCGGCGACGGGCCCATGGTGGGGATGCCGTCCGCCCCGATCCGCCACGGCCGCGGCACTTTGGCTGCCGGCGGCACCATCAGGCCGTACCGGGCCAGATCCTCCGTGTCGCCGACGGTGAGGCTCAGCGGCCAAACGCCGGTCGGCCACGCGCCCTCGTCGGAGTCACTAGAAGACATCGTCGGCGAGGAGAGGGAGATGGGCGGGCGAGGAGAGGAAGAGAGATGGGCGGGGCGAGGGAGATGGCACGGCCTGCTCAGGGCTGGCGCTGCCTTTTATAGACGGCGGGGGGAGGGGTGGTGGGCGGCCGAGCCGTCGGTGGCGCGCGCCCTGAGGGAGAGGCGGGCGGTTGGCGGCACGCGCGGCAGCGGTGGCGTGTGAAAGCGAGGCAGCGGCGGCGTGTGAAGGCGCGACGCGGCAGCCGAGGCATCACTGGCGTGGGAAGGCGGCGCGACGCGGCAGGCGAGGCATCGGTGGCGTGGGAAGGCGCGGGGACGGCACGCGCGGCAGTCGAAGCGCTGGTGGCGTCTGAAGGCGGGCGGGCGGGCGCCGCAGCGGCGGCAGCCGACCAGTCGCATCAGCTGCCGACGGCGGAAGGGGCCCGGTCGCCGCACGCGCGGTAATGGAGGGCACGGACTACCACGCCAGAAGGCTGGCGGGAGGAGATCGGCCGCGAGTAGTCAGCGCCACAATTAGTGCGCCGCTAACTGCACGACCGCGCCACGACCACACGTACGCCCCCACCGACTGCATTTGACTTTGTGGGCCCATGGATGCTAACGGCTCGGCTCGGCTCGCGTCCTCACGGCTGCCATGCGGCTCGGCTCGTGCGGCAGCCCCGTATACACAGGCGTGCGGGGGGTATCGGCGTGGACGCGCGGTGGGGCGGGGGGGGGGGGGGGGGGGGGGATTTTTTACATAAGACGGTCATGCCCAAGGGGTATCGACAGATCTCAACCTTTGATGTGTTTAAGGAGGGTGTACCGAAGCAAAACGTCTTTATTATCCTATTATCTTGAAATAGTGTGACAAGTGAGATGCATTGTAATGATTTTGGTCCCACCCTGATATGATAACAATTTGTGTCCGTGGCAATACTGATTAGAAACAACTGGTGCATCAGATTTAGTCCTGGGTATTGTTTGGAAGTTTCTACTGTTGAGCCACCACTGAGATGTTCATTGGGAACACGCACGAATGGTGTGACCGTGAGCACCAAATTTACACATGAGCTTCAAGTATAATTGTACAACCTTATCGTCAATTACAAGGGAGTGCTCCCTGTTTTGATCCTTTATTTGTATATAAATTTAGTTAGAAAGTGCACTTAGGATGTCCAACTGAACTTTGTGAAAGGCTTTCAGGATTGGGTGCTCTTACCTCTTAATGTAGGTTTAGGGACGCAGGTGGACGTGTCCGCAAAGCCTAGATCTGTCTGCATTGATCTTTTTTTATCACCTTTTTTATAGCAGCAGAGATTAGCTTATTTTTGGCAGCACGGACGTGTCCACCTGCATCCTTACTCAGGGTGCTAGCTTCCCCCACGATGCCAAACAATGGACAAAATCATTGTTTTGACCCTTTTGAGTAACTTTAGCACAAAACCTCAAGGAAAACTTTAGACGATTTGACCCTTTTTTAAAACGCCTAGCATCCTGGTATTTTTGCTATACTATGCAACGTGTGGCACTAATCATTTAGGACAATTAGTTAAGCTTTCATTGGCCAGTGCTCGGCGTTGGAACCTAGCTGCGAGGGTACACACGGCACGGCATCCACCGGCGTGAACAATCACGCTAACTAGCTACTTCTTTCCTCCCGTAATATAAAAATGTTTTTGATATTAGTGTAGTGTTAAAAAACATTCTTATATTTTGGAACAGAGAGTAGCTAGCAAAAAACATGTGTATGTGCCCGATGCTATGCTGCCAAAAACTACATACACATCGTATAGAAAAATACTATCCAGCCGACGCACACAAACCCAAAGAGATTAGGATCGAGCATGCAATTGCGATGTAATTTCTCTTCTCTGCCTAGTTTTGTTCCCACGTGCCCCCACACCGCAACGGATCAGCCGCTCGGAATCCTCGCTTCACCGTCTATATAAACCTCCATTATCGTCTCATCCAACATAATCATCACCAAGCAGACCGATCCAGCTTCAGCTATCTATCTGGTGGCACTAGCAGATCGATGGCGATGGTGGTGGGAGGCATGGGCGCGGGCGACTTGGCATGGTGGCTGGGCCTCGTCTTCGGCGCGGCCCCGCTGCTCTGCCTCGCCGTCTGGCACTCCGCCGACGCCTGGTACCGCGCCGCCTTCTTCCTCAGGCACAGCGGCCGGCGGCGCCTCCCGCCGGGCCACATGGGCCTGCCCTTCCTCGGCGAGACGCTCTCCCTGCTCTGGCACTTCAAGCTGGCGCGCCGCCCGGACGCCTTCATCGCCGGCAAGAGGCGTGCGCACGGGGCCGGGGCCGGCATCTACCGGACGCACCTCTTCGGCTCCCCCGCCGTCATCGTGTGCACGCCGGCCGCCAACAAGTTCGTGCTCCAGTCCGCCGACAGCTTCGGCGTGCGGTGGCCCATGCCGGAGCTCGTCGGCCACACCTCCGTCGTCAACGTCGAGGGCGCCAGCCACGCCAGGCTCCGGGAGTTTATCCTTGCCGCCATCAACCGTCCCAGCTCGCTACAGACTATCTCCACTGTTGTGCAGCCGCGTGTCGTGGCGGCGCTAGCGGCGTGGGCCGACATGGGGACCATCGTCGCCGCCACCGAGATCAAGAAAGTAAGAAATCATAAGTCAGTTCAGTTCACCGTGAGCATGCATGCATGCGTTTTTCTCCATGTCAGTCAGTCTGTGTCGACCTTAGTTTACTCCTTACACTGGAATTACATTGGACAGGTGACGTTCGCCAACATCTGCAAGATGTTTATAAGCATGGAGCCGTCGCCATTGACGTGCCAGATCGACCGGTGGTTCGCCGGCTTGGTTGCTGGCCTCAGGGCATTTCCCTTGGATTTTCCAGGGACGGCATTTCATGGTGCTCGCAAGGTATATATGTTCTCATCTTGCTCTTGTTTACAAGTTTATTTAGACTAGCATACTGTACTAAATTAATGGCTTGTGTAGTGCCGTCGGAAGCTCAACGCGGTCTTCAGGCAAGAGCTCGAGGCAAGGAGGAAGGTGGACAAGGAGTGCGACGATCTGATGAGCGGGCTGATGCACATGGAGGACGAGCAGGGGAAGAAGCTGAGCGACGAGGAGGTGGTGGACAACATCGTCTCCCTCGTCGTCGCCGGCTACGAGTCCACCGCCAGCGCCATCATGTGGGCTACCTACCACCTAGCCAAATCCCCCGTTGCCCTTGCCAAGCTCCGAGAGGAGAACATGGCATTGAGCGAGAGCAAAGCCGGCTCACCGTTGATGATCACCCACGACGACCTCCCGAAGATGAAGTACACAGCGAAGGTGGTGGAGGAGACGATCCGGATGGCCAATATCGCGCCCATGGTGCACCGTGTGGCCAACAAGGACGTGGAGTACGGCGGGTACATGATTCCGGCAGGGTGGTCGGTGCTGGTGTGGGTGAGGTCGCTGCACACTGACCCCAACTTCTACCTTGATCCCCTCACCTTCAACCCCGATAGATGGGATGTAAGCACATTAACTATACCTGGTTATGTCATCGATCATTCATCAGCTAGCTAATGGCAGCGAAGAAACTAATGGATGAATCAATGGACGCATGCATGCAGGAGCCGGCGAAGCCAGGGACGTACCAGGTGTTCGGTGGCGGCTACAGGATCTGTGCCGGCAACATGCTCGCAAGGCTGCAGCTCACCATCATGTTGCATCACCTCTCCATTGGATACGAGTGAGTGCTAATATATTAACTAAACTCTTATTTATGCATATAATCACCACCATAATATATATGTGAGCAATATAACTCATTTGATAGTTAACAGCATATGTGATCATTTTATTCAGATGGGAGCTGTTGAATCCGAATGCGGAGATCGGTTACCTTCCACACCCAAGGCCGATGGACGGCGCAGCCATGGCCTTTCTGAAGTTCAGGCCCAACGCATGATCAAATGGCAATTCTGGTCAAATGAACCAGTCTAGCTATTGTAGTGCATGCATGCATGTATGTTAGCAAATTTGTGAGAACTGCATCAAAGTCTGTTTTCTAAAAGAGACATTGTTGAGAATGCGGCGTTGTCTCTATAATCTTTTTTTTTGTTGAAACGAGGCAAAAGACTTGCCATTTTCATTAATTAAGAAGAGAGTGAGAATTTTCCGGTTAATTGATGGAAAAGCGGGCTAAAACCGATACAGCCCAACCCACATGACATGGTAATCACTGGCCAACCTGGCCACTGACATGAAACATGACATGACGACACATGCCAACAAATGGCCATACACGCAAGCAAACGACAGCTCCGACTTTCACAACGAGCCTCACAAGAAAATATGTGGGTCTTGCGCCGATCGTGCGCTCTGCAAACGACAGATGCATGGAACAAGCGGCGGATGACTCAAAGTATAAGCAAACACGGCGTTGTACCGTAGCGTGTGCTTCACATCAGAAAGTATCTTCCAGGCTACTTTCACCAAGGCGACAGGCCAAAACTAAAATTGGTGCCTTGTGCTAGTGAGAAATCTTGGAAAAAGCCACCGGCCCGTTTCAACCCTTCAAAGCCCCAAAGGAAGGAAATTCTCCAGCGGATTGTGAACAAGTTGTTCTTCCCTGAAAAAGCATGTTAGGGCATGTCCAATGCTTAGCCTCAGTGTGATGCCCCGTTAGCCATGTTCGGATGAAGAAACGGGATCTTCTGTAGAAAGCGGGTGCTTGAAAAGAAAAAATGTGGCGCAATGCATAAAGCTGAAAAAGTTGAAGTGAAGAGTAGAGATGCATGTGTAGTGGGAGTCTATATTTTCTATTCCTTTATGAGGCCCACTAGTGGTAGCTTGCATTGAAGAAAAACAATCAATGTAGATGTCTCAACCTACGTTTTCTCACGGGGCATCTGTATGCATACGCCACCTTTGTACATGCCCTTAGGGAAATAATTGACTGGTTTAATTAGGTTAGGGTGTTAGATGTACCAAAAATTATATTAGGGGTAAAATGGCGGAAACCTGGTACTATAGGGTGTAAAAAAAACCTAATTATCTCTATTTTTTAGCCCATGCCGGAAGGATTGGCTGATGATTTTGTTTTCCTATGTCAATTTGGCTGTGTACAGAAACTATATAGAGAGCATTTGATCGCCATGAAAAAATATACTAGCTATTTGTCAGTGCGTTGCAACGGCGGCATAAATATTCTAGTAGTTCAATATTAATTATGTTCAGGAAAACATGATCATCAAAAATACATGTGCTAGTCTTATAAGCTAGACTAGGGATCTTTATGGTGTTTATGTTTTCACATGTGTGACTGAGTTTTCCACCAAATCTCACATTCAAGGACGATTGAATTTAGGGCATATACAATGGTTGGTAAGATAGTTTTATCTTAAGTCTTGCATGTAATTTAGAGATGACAAAAAAATGTCCATAATAGGTCATCTCTTAGCCTTATCTTCAATAACTAGCTATTCTTAAAAACGTGGTGAGACATATTGTGCTAAGACATCATCTCTTGTCTTCTTAAATAAGAAAAGACAAGCCATTTCTTATAAGTTTTCTCTCCTCCACCTTATCATTTATCCTATATGGCACTCCTAAGATAGCACAATTGTACATGCCCTTATATCACAGAAACATAAAATTAATTATGAACATGGAAATAGAATAATAATCACTTTATTATTGCCTCTAGGGCATATTTTCAACAATATTCTAGGGTCCAACTTCCTTCCTTGCGTATATATTCTGTCATCAAAAGCTTTGATCTTGTTGGAGGGGCCGTGAGGGCAAGGTCTAAAAAGTTTCCATTCTAAGCCCTCCATTAAAAAATGCTTTACAAAATGGTCCAAGGAGCAGGGAGGGGGGGGGGGGGCGCTGCCCCCCCCCCCCCTCCCCTCGAGATAGTCGTTGCTCCGTCAGTGTACATAAAAGATGATCCATAACTTTGCATTCCGATCGATTGATTTTATCCCAAAATTAGAGACGATGTCGGTTTTCCTTACCTAGGGTAGAGTTTAAATGAACCAACTTGTCATAATTTCCCCAAATAGAGACGACAGATATCTGGCAGGCCCCCCTATGATCTACTAAGTGCTTACTTATCCTCTTAACAAACTTCCAAAATGAAGATGTAATTTTCATTAATGCAGCAGGGCTTTGCAAATTGGACATCGTGCATTGACCTGTCTCTTTACCTATGTCCCGACGCAACTGGTGGAAGAGGTGGGTAGAAGGCAGCACCACCACCTCCTCTCAGCCGCGAAATCCTCTATGCAGACCACACAAGTCGAGTAGGCACTGTCCACCTCAGTTGCCAGCCCTCTTGGCGGGTACAGCGCCATGGGAAGCTCTAGGCGGAGTGCCGCGATCCATGTGCGCAAAATACAAAGAGCCTTCGAGGAGGATGCACACTTCCACTATCAAGATTGAACCTCCACAGATAGTCGCGATGATGGTAATCTTCTTCAATAGATCATTGCCTTGTTCCCAAAGTTTATCAAAATGGTCCAAGGTTGCCCCCCCCCCCCCCCCCCAAGGTAGTTAATTCGAACACAAGAAGCAAGTCACGGATGAGCAAAGTAGTCAGCACCAACATACCTTACGGGGCATGGAAACACATGAAAAAAATATAGTATTTGAAGCCCGTGTTGTCTTTTCCCTTTTTTCGTTTAGGTTTTTCTGGACAGGTTTTGTTTGGGCTTTTATTTTCTCTATTTCTTTTTCATTTTTTAAAAACCACATGAAAATTTTCAAATTCATGATTTTTTGTTTTGAAAATACACAAGAATTTTTAATTTCTTGATATTAAAAAAATGATGGTATTTTTTCAAATTCATAACTTTATTTTTATCAGATTCAATTATTATTCTTAAAATCCACAAATTTTTTGTATTCGTGAACTTTTTAAAAATTCATGTTTAAAAAAACCAATGAACTTTTTTTCAAATCCATAAACTTTCTTTCAAGATCCATGAACTTTTTCGAAATTCATGCTTCTTTTTCAGAAAAGATGAACTTTTTTGAAGTTCAAATCCGTGAACTTTTTTGGATTACAAACATTTTTTGATTTTATTGCGAATTTTTATGGGTTTTTATTTTTTTTCAAAAGTCAGTGATTGATCGGTCAACTGTCAACCGGTCAACCATTGACAGAAAGCCAACGAGGTGAGCGACACATCGCACGCTGATGGACCGGCCCATATCTGCACGCGCGTTGGCGCCAGAACCCCTAACCGGCGCATTTTTGCGCTGATTAGGAGGTCTCTGAAGATGGTATGTCTTGTTACTCTTACTCTGCGTGCCTGGTTGCCACTGTTCAAAGGCAGCAATCGGTTCCAGCACATGAATGCAGCACACTCAGATTGCACCACCATAAAAAGCAAGAGAAGAAAGTGTCCAGCGCAACAACTTCCCCAAGTAACGGTGTTTCCATCTCAAGCTCAAGCTATTTTCTTTCAACCCATTCAGAGACATGCTTTCTGAACTATCAACTACAGAAATAGCCTGTAACTTATAGCATACAAAAAGATGGAGTATCTGTTGGGTCCAAGTTCGACACACACACAAAAAGCAGCAAGCTACCTGTGAAACAGCAAAACAAAAAACGGCACAAAAGAAAAGGTTTTTGATAGGGGCATTTTGTATTCCTTAAACCATCAGCACAGCTAAATCGCCAACTACAACACCGGGAACAAAGTCACAGACTTAAACAACCCCAGCACAGACCCAGTGTGAACTTGGAAATTTCACGAGCCACTTGGTTGCAAGATCAGTAACAACAGTACACCACACATCTACATTTACCACGGGCAAATGGGTCCCAGGAACCGAAAGACCAAATCAGTACTGCCCCACACCCCACTCAGGAGAAACACGAAATGCATGGGAAAGAAACAATTGAACTTCTAACATATAATTACAAGATGGCTTCCACATACTACACCCCAATTAAACGATTCATCTCAATGTTAACGACATAAGGCAATCTTCTACCGGGTATTAAGACGGGCCCAGTCTCACAGACTGCAGCCCATACCCCATCCTCATGATAAAATGTTCGGCATTGATCTATCTTGCAAACCCAGCCAACAGATCAACCAGTTCAGCACACTTGGATATAACCGCCACGCCGCCAAGCACTACTTGTATGCAGTAACGGAGGCTTGCCTGCTTATTCACCTGAGATTTACTCCTAGCTTGCCTGCTTATTCACCTGTGGTTACTTCAAGTTTGCATACCGGGCAAAATGTGCCCCACTTTGTCAGCCAGGGATCAATGCACTCCACATGAAATTCTGTAGGAAAATTGTTGACCACAAGATAGTTAGGGAATTATCAGAAGTGAGAAGTTTCAAGCATAATCGCTGACAATGGAAATCATTGCCTGGCTCTAACATGAAACGGAAGTATTCCTATGTAAGAATGAGCGACATATTTTGAACTGTAGATATGTTGCCTATGTAAAACATGGGATATCGCATGAGCACTTCAAATTGTGCAACACAAATATGGGATACTAAACTAGATTTTGTCATGCGACATGGCTAAACAAATATGCCAAACATGGTCTTAAAAAAATCCCTTAGTCAATTGTGGTTTTTATGCATTACTCCATCTGTCTGGATATGTATTATATAGGGCGGATTTTGATTGTTTAAGACAAGGGTTTAACCAACAATTAGTCCATTAGTGCAGTCTATGTGACGTGTATACAGAACTACTT